>NC_090925.1:529999904-530302934 GCF_040938575.1 Ambystoma mexicanum | reverse complement strand
AAGGGACCCTGATCTCTCCATATATCTGACCCTGTTTCCGTGACCTGTTGCGTGATGGCCTGCAACCAGACCATGCGGTCCTGGTGAGTCCACTCACCTCTCACAAATAACTTATGTAAGAAGTGCTCTCTGGCTATTTTCATGTCTACTAAGGTCGTCATTCTAGAGATTTGAGTTCCTTCCTGACTTACAGAAGTTTGTATTTTATTTTTGCAAAACAGACCTTTTCCTTAGAGCGTTCCTTTGAGGAGTGCTTTACAGCGTAACACAGCGTGTGCTCCGACCGGATATGTGTATCTGGTCAGCTGGCACGCTGTATTAATCTGCACAAGTGATAGATCTAATCCAAACGTCCGGCACGAGCCCCCAATTTGTAAGAGGATCAATTCAACACTACAGCTAAGTCAATGCCTAGTCTGGGATACTGAATGGAAACCCTTATTGATATATCTTTATGTCCAGTTCATGCGTTCTGGGTGACTACCCCTATATAACACCCCTCTCTTGGAATCCCCCTAACCCCACTGAGCCAAGAAGTAGTTCTGTTTTGCAAGTTTAAAGGTTTATTTGATAATTTAAACAATAGATATATATATCACACTTTATAATTTAATAATTGAATATCACACTGAATCTGAGCAGTAATCAATAATGGATAGTCTGGCACTAGCACACTTGTGAATAGGAACAGAAGAATAAGGTGGTAGAGAATGCTTTATATAAGTTCAGATGGATGTAATGTTGAATGAAAATGCAATACAGAAAATACTCAATATGATTTCAACAAAACAATGTAATCACTTTTCTCTGGCAATCCCCTCCCCCCTTTATGCAATGCAAGGAAATGGAAGGAAAGCACACAGTTCTCAGAAATGCAATCAAATGTAATTCAGTTCACCCCAGCAAGCTTAGACTACAGAAGTTTGAAACACAGGCCCCAAAATGCTTTTATATGTGCTGGCAATGAAGTGAAAAATATGCTAAAATGATTTTAATTCCCTCTGGAGGTTCAGGGTGAGTGGTATCTAGTTAATATTAGTCCAGGCTCCCTCTAGCAATGATTCAGGGATGGTTCTTAAGAGGCAAACGAAATTTTAGCAAGGAAAGCAAGAACTGCTGTTTTCACACGTGGAGAAATTTGCAAATCGCGGTAAAATTTGCGAATGCGTTTTTCGCGATTGCGGCAAAGGTCTAGGGAATTGGAATGCGGTTCTAGGTTCGTTGAAAAGCTAAGATTCTAAGCTTTCAGAGGAAAGTTACTGCAAGTCTCTAAGACAAACGGTCACGGAGATATGAGTGATATGGTAAAGGTGGTTTTTCAGATTTTAAATTTTAAGGTTCAAAAAGACAAGTGACAGCTAGCAACTAGAAAATGACAGGTGACAGCTTTGCAAATGACAGGTGACAGTTAGGAGGCAGTTCTACTTAGATTAAAATAGATTGAATTATATTATTTTAACTAAGAGATTGGTTCTGCACAGTCTGCTAGGTACTCACAATATATTTTTGAAATAAATGGGCCTCGCCACGGATCTGCTCAGGTTTTAGGCTGGACTCTGGTCTGGTCTCTGCACTTCACAGTGATCTGGGTCAGCTCTCTGGTTCTGCTAACAGTGGTCTGGGTCAGCTCTGCTCTCTCTGGAGATTGATGGATTTGAAATCTGGATCTCTGGATGTGTATGGTCCGGCAGCATGCTCCGCAGCAAATGGAATTGAATGTCTCTATCTGTCCTGACTGTCTGCTTTTATGTGTTTTGAAAATGGGTGGAAAGGCTAGCTTCCTAGGCCCTACCCCTCTCCACTTGTCATTGGCCACTTCCTCCTTTTCCCCTTGATTGGGGGAATGAAATGAAGTGTCATCATGAGGTCTGTTTATGGTACAGAGAACCCACCCCTGTCAAATTACACACAATCTATATTTTGACCCAAAAGACATATTTGCACAGGTACACATTTGTTTAAAATTACATGCACCCATCACATATCACAGGAGGTATACCCTGTCCAAATCTGCTCTTCCTGGGAGCTTGCATTCAGAAATGGCAACATTTGCACTTTTTAACTGGTTTCGTAATATCGGACATTACCCCAAATTTATACACATGTGCGCAAGGAGTATGGACATTACTTGATGAAGTGTCAGATTTTTAACATGCATACATTTTAAGTAATACCCTCTTAACTGCTAGCTTGCCCCCAGATCATACCACCGGTTCTAAAAACCTCTTAAAATGTGGGCAGAAAAATCACAAGAGTTATGGTATCATTTAAATAATTATGACAAGTCCGTACTATGAGTTATTCATCTTTTTCTAAAACCATATTCTGGCTACAGGGGTGTGGTTTCCCCCCAGCACAAGGTTGAATTTCTGGTTTTTCCAGTTCTGCCAAGCCAGCTTGCTCTCACAGGCAGTGCTCCTCCCCTTTCCTTCCAGGAGGAAGCCACTTTTTACGGCCCCCATAATAAAACATTTGCCTGAGTCAGGACAGGGCTTTGTTCAATTTCCTGCAGAGCCCAGGTAATTCAATCAGGGAAGTGTCATATCCCTTTTTGTGGGAGCAGCAAAAGGGCAGCTAGGCCTGGGAACACAGCTGTTGTGCAAGTATCATCTCCTGTCGGGGGTAGCTGGTGGGCAGAATTCAGTTCCTTAAGCCAGGCCCCAGCTAATGTCACTTTTAGTTACCCAGTTTTCTGCATTCAAATAAAATTAACCATTTTTACATATGCAGCTAGAATGCTGATTCTAAGTTTAAACTATGACATTTAAACAATTGCAACCTATGTGACACTCAAAAGTAGGTCACTCATTTCTTTTAAACATTTAGATTTTTAGTGTCTTTCAGTCCAAATTTACTTAAACTGCTGAAATCCACAACTCAGCCAGTCTTGTTATAAACCTTCAAGTCACTTCAGAATATAACTTTAGATCGTATCCACCTCTCAGTAAGTCTTTCTTTGGCCTGCTTTGGGTTCATTTATTCAGTTTTACACAAAAAAAAGTCTGGTGTTGTTTTAAAACGCCGGCTTTCTGATAGTGGTGAGTACTGGTAATGCACCCATTTTTGGGATTTAAGAAAATGAATTCCCCACAATTCTAGGTTGCTTTTGGCAATCAGCATTGCCATTCCCAATGGTTTCAGACTACTGTGTGGGTAGTCCAATGGTGGTTTTTAGGCAGTGCCCTTCTGTGCCCATAACATTGGCAAAAAGAGTGGCAGCCTATTCTTCATGCATTTCCCTGTACATTTTCTGGGAAGCTCTGGCCATCATGACGTTTTCCATGTCAGTACCGCACAGTTTTGAGGTGGGGTTCGGATGCATGGGTAAAAACATCCCACAAGATGGATGGGGATTCAGAGTATACTCAAACTTCAATAATCAGACTGACTCAAGAAGTTGGCAAAGTCTGTTTTAATATCAATTATCTAAAACAGGGAGTGCAACAAACATCAACGAACACGCTCGATCTTCTTACTGAATGCATTTAGTAAAAAACGTTATTTACATTCTAAAAACTCATCATCATTGATGTCAATCTATGTGGAAAACTACAAAAACCTATTCGGGAGATTGATAGGATTACAGGGAACATCTAGGTATGCGTTCCATACTAGTCAGGGAAGGTGTTTGGGTTTCTAACATCAAGTGGGCAACTAAGCCCTCCCCTAGTGCAGGTCACTATGAATGTCATCAAATACACGACGTCCCATTGGTTATACAAACTATAGGGCTCTCCATTACGTGGCCCTCTATAATTGGTTGGCAGCCTCGTACCCCTTTGTAATATTCCACACACGCTAGCAGCATGCAGGTTGGCACCCAGGTGCTGGTGGGCTGGTGATAACCATAGCTTTCCCACCTAATTAGCCTTCCATTTATCATCACTCTTGCCGTCTGCCAGTCAATTAGCACTTTGAAGATTGGCCTTGTAGATGTTCTCTGAGCCTGAGAAGAAAAGGGAGCATAGGCATATAAGAGATTGAGACATAACAATGGCGACGAGGATGGGAACACTATGGGACAGTTGTATAAGGACATTTTGTTGTTGCTGAAATAGAACGTGGCCCAGGCACACGCCTACTAAATGGCACATATGGTCTTAGAGGCAAAGACACTACATCGGCATTGCAGTCCGAACAAAATGCAGGGCAAGATGTCCATCACGTCTGGCCATACTACTGTTTAGTGCACTGCTTATCACTATAACATGCACTAGCGGCATAGCTTTCAACCCTTGGTGTCATACAACACATGCAGAGCATTACATGAATGGTCTTAGATCAGTGTCCGAAGCGCATGCCCCCAGTAAGGTCCTCTTTCGGAGGATCGTGTGAGGCCCAATGCCCTAGTGGGAAAGGACCACTACAAGCACACTATTTTTCACCCTGTCCGTGAATGTGAGAAAGCGCAGGGTACATTTTTGGGACCTCGTTTCACCTTAGTAGCTCAGGTGACCCGATGTCTCCAGTTTTCAAAAGCTGAGCCCCAAAGCATCTTGTGTGTGTGTTCTGCCATCGCTTAAAGCCACCTTAAAGGTTTCACAAATACGCCAGATGTGCAAATATACTTGGCAGTCCACAGAACCCAGGAACCTTGGCTGACTTGCGGACATTGCTGGCTCTCCGGTTCCAATAGTAATGCAGCGAGTATGAATAGTGCACATTCACTGTCCGCCCCTTTCAACCCCCAGTGACTTGCGTGGGAAACTTTGAGGGCTGAGTGAACCGGTCTATGGCCCTCATTCCAACCCAGGCGTTAAGGGTTTAACGGCGCCGTCGGCACCGTTAACCCTTAACGTCTGATTTCCACCTTAACCAAGGCGCTAAGCGTCCTTGGCGCTAATTACGGCACCGTAATTTACGGTGCCGTAATTAGCGCCTTCCCCACTCCCATAATGCCCTATGGTGCAAAAATGGGAATGGGGAAGGGTAAATGGGGATTGGGGATTTACCGCCCCACTCACCTTGGAATGCGGCGGTAAATCCGCCATCCACCATGGCGTAAACACAGTTTACGCCATGGTGGTAAAGTAGGGAACTTACCACCTGGGTTGGAATGAGGGCTTATGTGTTTAGGGTAATGTGTTCATCCGCGTTACCTGGGTTCACAGATAGAGTTTCACCTGTTGATGCATTGTTTGATTGGCACTCAAACATCAAATGATTTCATAAAATATCAGCCAGCTACATAATGCAACAAGCATGTATTTAAATGTCCTGTCTCGCCTAATTGTGGCCGTTTGCATTTTAAATAATACCTGCAAATTCAGATTGAACAATCCCTTCTGGATTACAAATATTGTCACTTAACTTGTTATGAGGGGGGCAGATTTGCTCATGAAACAAGACATCCACTGCCAAGTGAAGGGAAACATACACAATATCACATGTATATCTATCTCTTGTTATAGAACACCATGTTCCAGTCAATACATCCTACGCAGACTAAGGACCTGCTGTCTACGGGCGGCACTTCATGCCAGTACCTCAGACAAGGTTTACTTGCTTTGAGATTTCTATGGTGGTGAACTGAGTAATATAAAAATCCTGACAATAATAATAATAACAATAATAATAATAATACTAATAATAATTATAGGTACAATAACCTTTAAATTCCAAGAAGTGATGCAGCAGGTCAGTGAAGGACAATCAGTTCAAAGGCAACAAGCACACTAAGCAACCATAATTACCAGGGGTTAGCCAGCCTCACAATGTTGGGAAGCTGCAGGACCTAGCCAGTCTCAGGTTTATTTTGGGTGGCTGCAGGACAGTTTTTAAAGATAGTGTTAAGTGGGAAAACACACAGACACACACACACCGGTCTTCCTCTGAGACTAGGTGGCTGAATCGTGTTGTTGTTCATCCCTTCCTATGGCCAATTGCATGATATGATATGGCATTTATAATGTTCCTGTACACAAATGATTCTAGGCGCGACAAGACAAGAATCTTACTAGGCCTTGTGTCATTCAGATCACGCAAGTGCAGGGAAGTTAAAGGGGAGAAGTGCGGATGGAGGGTGGGGAGGGAGAAGTGCAGACACAGAAAATTGTTGCCAGCGGGTGACTCAGTGCAGGCAAATCAGAAAGTGCAGCCAAAGAGTGGCTCATAAGTGAAGAG
Organism: Ambystoma mexicanum; assembly: GCF_040938575.1. NCBI lineage: Eukaryota > Metazoa > Chordata > Amphibia > Caudata > Ambystomatidae > Ambystoma > Ambystoma mexicanum. The sequence continues at coordinate 530,296,811 of NC_090925.1, read as the reverse complement.
AGAAGGGACTTTAGGGTTACAGATACAGACCACAAGTGCTGAGGGAGCCAAGAGGCAGTGTGAGGTGCAACTGGACAGGCAGGGACCTGAACCCAAGTTCAGAGGTTGGCCAGGAGACCAGTGCGTGCAGCAGTCAGGACTTCAGCAGGGGAGAGAAAGAGAGAAAGCAGAAGTGAAGAGGAAGGTCTTGATCTGCTTCTGGAACCAGAGGTGGTTCTGCTCAAGTTTGCGAGAGGCAGTGGGGCTGTTCAAGAGGGAGGTCGAAGCCAAAGATAGAGATCTGCCCCCAACTCTCTGCTTGGAAAAGCGACTGACCCTCAGAGTTGGAGGTGGATGAGCGGAGAGCTCGATAAGGGAGATGTTTAGGAAGAGAGAGTTGGAGGTAATGCAGTCCCAAGCCCCAGAAAGCCTTGTGGGCGTTGCAGAGTGTCTCGAACTTGATCCTTTCCACCACTGGGAGCCAATGATGAGATTTCAGAGCTGGAGAGATACGATCCCTAGGCTTGAGGCCAAGGACAAGTCTCGAAGTCCTGTTCTGGATAAATTGTAGAGGACAGAGCATAGAGGCAGGAAGATTTAGAAATAGGCTTGTGCAGTAGTCCAGCCTAGAGAGGACCAGAACTCTGGAGACAATTAGCTTCTGGGGGAAAGTGAGGAAAGGAAAGATACCTCTGAGGAGGTGCAGCTGATAGTTTGACTTCTTAGAGACATCAGAGATGTGAGGAGAGAAGTAGAGGGTGGAGTCGAAGATGATGCCAAGGTTCGTAGCCTCACAGGTAGGACCCGGAAGAGGACCCAGAGTGCACGGCCAGAGAGAGAGAGAGGAAAGGAGAGAGAGCTGGTGTTCTGATGATGAGGATCTCCGTCTTACTGGCATTAAGACAGAGATTATTGGTGGCACACCACCCCTGAATTGTGGACAGACAATCTGGAATGAGAGAAGGAGAAGAGGCAGCCGAGGGGAGCCTGAAAGAGAGCTGGGTGCCATCCGCATAACACTGAAAGTTGGAGCAGAGAGTAGCAATGCGGTGGGTAAGAGGTGCTAAGTATTGGTTGAGCAGACAGGGAGAAAGGTTACACCCCTGGGAAACACCACAGGTAGAGAGTGAGATAGAGGAGAGGAAGGACCCCAGCTGGACCTGAGAGGGTCGATCATTGTGAAAGGAGTTCAGCCAGGCCATGGCCTGATCAGTGATACCCAGGTTGTACCCAGGTTATCGCAGAGGTGATTGAGCAGGATGCCATGGTGGACCATATCAAAAGCAGAAGAAAGATTGAGTAGAATGAGGACAGAAGGAAGGTTAGAGTCAAGGTTAGAGAGTAGGTGTGATGAATCAACTTCCGGGGCACCTGTGGTCCAGGGATGAATCAATCAACCCCACACCTCAAATACACCAGAAGGGATCCGAACAGATTGGAATACAAGTAAATTATAAGACCTCCTTGCCCAATTTCGGTAATGTGGACGGAATGGCAGGCTTATCTCCACAAGGTTGCGGATCGTTGGTTAGTTGCAACACAGTGAAAATACAATTATTACCCAATGATAAAGGGACTGTCCTGTGAAGATTGTATACAAATATCTGCTTTATTATTACTACTACAGACAGTGCTAGCACACTACAATTACAACCCACACTGTAAAGGAACACAGAGGACAGACAGTTTCACGATCAAAAGGGATGCACTCTAGATACTGGCAGGAGGCTAGTTGGTAAAGTAATCAGTCTTATAGTTCAAGATTATTTGGTTTCAACACCAAAGGATCAAAGGGTCGTAAACTGTCTCCAAGGGCCTTCGAAGAAGGACCAGGGAGGCAGAACCACAAGGTACCTAGTGCTGAAGAAGTTCTTGGTGCTCGACAGCGTTGAGGCAGTTCGAGGACGCTTCACAGCACGTGAGACAGAGTTAGTGGTGGCAGACAGCTGCGGGTACCATGCGGCAGTTCAGCAAGCGAGGCTGGACAGACGTCTGCAGGCAAAATGTTTTGCGCAGCGCACATGCACTTTGCACTGAAAAAGTTCGCTCTGCGCTGAGCAAAACTAATTTTGACAATTCATGTAATGGACTTTCGCTTGCCTTTACCACAAGGCGCAATGCTTGCACACTTTGTCCGAGGCTTCAGGTAAGGGCCAGGGGAAAGAAGAAAAAGAGGGTGGAATATGCAAATGTCCTCATTAAAGTAGGAAAATGAGGGATAACATGGGCGTGGTGATTGATGCACAAACATGCCTCATCTAGTACAAACATACTCTTATTCACAGATGTCATTGTGCATCTGTGCTAACTTGAAAAGACCGACATTTTACTGCCACCCGTAACCAGGCGCAAAGTGGAACTGCAAGATGGAATCGTAAGTAGAAAAAGCACCATTCAATCGCATGTACATGACAAGATCATGCACGGTCCGACATTGCTTGCACTCATACTACCTCATGGAAGGAGGATGGGGAGGAGGATGAGGTGGAGGAGGTCCAGAATCTCCCATACACACAACTATTTTTGGAATGCCAGATGAGGAAGTACCACCCTGGTGAAAGTGCTCACTGACTTTCACGTCTTTGCCACTGGCTCATTTCAACAGACCACAGCCATCATTGGGGGAATTCGACAGCCCACACAATCACGCTATCTCCACCAGGTCTTGCGCTGCATTATAGCACGTGCACATAGCCACATAGACATGCCGTGCACCAAGCAGTCAAGGCAAAGAGTGGCTGAGGAATTCTATGCAGTTGCCCGCTTCCCACGGGTATGTGGAGCTACTGACTACACCCATGTTGCGCTTCAACCCTCATAAGACATATATATAAAACTGCAATTCAATCAATGTGCAGATCATCTGTGATGGCAAGGGGAACATAGTGCATGTAAATGCAAACTATTCAGGATGTGCACATGATAGCTACATATTATGCCATTCCACCAGGCACTGGCATCGGGAACCTTTGGCAACAAGTGGCTCATTGGTGAGTATCAACCATCACACGCACACACACACACACACACTGATTTGGTCACAGTGCCTACCCGCTATCACCATTCATGATGATGCCCATCAGAAATCCTACTACCCCAGCTGAGGCTTGCTATAATGCAGCTCACATTGCCCCTAGGGGAATAGTGGAGTGCACATTTGGAGTGCTGAAATCATGCTTCCGCTGCCTCGACCATTCAGGTGGAGGATTGTCTGCACTACCTGTTGTATGCAAAATAATATTGGCATGTTGCATCTTGCATAATGTTGCCACACACCATGGCATACCAATAAAGGCACAGGAAGGGTTGCGTCTGAAGCCACAGGAACTATCAATTCCCTTAGCAGGCCAAAGGGTGAGGGGACAGGAAATAAGTAATGAGCTTGTGCAAACTTACTTCACATGAATAACTTCCTGTGTGTCAGACATACACCAATCACACATCCTTGATGCTGTTCGATGATGAAACATGGCAACTATTGTTTGGCCATAAACAACACTCTGAGAATGGCTGTCTTGGGTAAACATGTGTTATGTGCTCCATAATCAAAAAAAATCACACATCTCCCCCATCGACATCTTTGACATCAATTGAAGAAAACACGGCAGACTCATTTGAAATTGAAATTGCACTATGTAAGTTACTGTCGCAAGCATACTAATCCACATAACAGGGCCACTTGGCCTCCAGGACATCCCTGCTTCACTGACATACGCAGTTTTAGATGTCCTGGTTGCCAGTGCCATATTCCTCACCTACAATGCCTAGCAAAAAGTCAACATGTGTGGACCAAGAAAGTGTGGCAAGCTGAAGGTGACACTTAAGTCAGCAGGGACTCCTTCCAGACAGATTTCAGACTCTATTTGTGGATCCTTTAATTGACACGTCATTCCTACTGATGTGCACTACATTGCCTAATGTGTCTGGTGACACAACAATCATACCGTCTGACCAGGCCATGCATGGAGCACCCCCCAGATGTTTGGCAATGGGATGAGATAGAGGGACAGTGGGCAAATTGGGAATAACTGACCCCGAACTCAAATTCCAACCATTTGTAACAACCCACTGGCCATTCAAGTTACCCAGGCGAACCCTCCACCTGGGTGTGTGCAACACTCTAAAACGAAGCACTCAGGCAACTCACCCCCTTACCCTGAAATGTGTCCCACACGCAGATGCACAAATCACCAATATACTCAGCAAATGAGGCCTCATGAACACCACCCTCATGGCTTGGCACTATCCATTGCACAACTGTACACTGTTCACTAACAGCAGTATCTCCTACAAGACAGTCAGCCTGCAGTCAGACGCATGGCTCAACTACGTATACTACATGTCAGTAGATCCATCACATACCAAAAGTGACAATATCAGAAGACTACTTCTCTGCTGGCGGATCATTTTAAAAGCCAGGCCTCTCCAGCCTATTTACAAAAATATGTGTACCCCCACCCCAAGAGAACACTGTACAGTCACAGTCAGCTTGTGCAACAGCATTTGAGCCTCACATGACACCATTCACTATGCACCTTCCACTCACCACCCTGCCTGACACAGTGTGAGCAGCATCCCCCTGTAACCTCCCCTGGTTGGTTGACAGTGCATCCTTTGATGGGCATACACCAGCCACCCCTCTACTTCAAGCTTCCAACTCATGTATGCCTCTGCTACCATACACATGTCCATCTCCCCATTATCATGATGTTCACCAGAGCTTCCAGTACTCATTGTTGTCACACTCCAATACACCAACCTGATGCAAGTTGTCAAACCAATTGATATCAACTAAGTTGTCACTAAAAGTGAAACATCAGCTACAACATATAGAGCAACAAGGATAAACACTTAGACAACTTACATCAGCCCGTCTCTAGCAATGTACAGCATACATGCAAACTCATCATCAACATGCAAACATGTGAAACACACAAATTGTGACACATGTTGTAGAATCATCCCCTTATGTGGCATCCGTCAGTCAGGTCTGTTGCATGCTCATGAGTGATGGAGTGGCCACTTGATACCAATCATGGCAGGATATGGCATGCAAGGCCCACAGGACAGGAGTGCAAATGAAATAGCCCCCAACAAAGAAGGCCAGTGCATGTTCCTTCACCAGAAACACGTGCGCATATACACCTTCAGGTGACTGACCACTACGGGCATGCTGCAAAGGTGTAACCAATGTCAATTCCCATCTTTGGTGACAGTGACATTCACCAATATATCACCAGATTGACAGATTCATGCACAACCCTACTCGTGCCACATCAGGCCCCCATTTTAATGCACAAGTCAACAGCCATGCTCATCCATGACAGTGTACACCCTTACCTTGTGGTACTCCTGGTGTGCTGTGAATTCCTCACCACCTCCACCTAACACTGTGCCTCCATATGTGAGTTAGGAGGGCCAGTGTCCAGCAGAGTGGATGGGGACTTGGAGTAAAATTGAGGTATCTGAGTGTATCCACCGAGTGGCAGCCTGCTGACTGTGCAAAGTGATCTGAAATGATAGTGGAGATGTGTAACCAATAGCCCAATAGTGTATTATACACATCATGGTTGAACATTAGGTTTACCTGCATGTGGGATCCTGATCCTTGCTAAATGGCCACGTTAGTTATCTTCACTGAACATTTTAGTAGTCGCAGTTCACCAGATGTATCACTTGCACAGTGACATAGGCAGGCAACCAAATGCCCATACAGCATAATGGCAATGGCTGTAGAAAACAAGAAAACAGAGTCTGCCTAGAAAACAAGAAAACAGAGTCCTCCTTGGACAGAAAAGAAAATGTACACACTCCATCACTGTGCTAAGAGAATGAAGAAGGGGTGTGGCAACAGGAGACGGGTGTGTGGGGACATGGGCAATGGCATCTCTTGTGTGGTTCAACGTGAAGACCCATCCTGTGTAGGCTCCAGTGATGGGGCATCCTGAACACACAAGGTCAAAGCCTGGTCCTCGCTGGCCACAGCCACTCATGATACGGATGCATTTTTGAGTGCACCAATAGCAAGTAGGTCCTGATGTTCTTCTTTACAAGTTTCCAACACGTCAGCATGCATGCCCTTTCTCGAGGCATCCGTCTGCATGTTGAGAGTGTCCTTGAAAGAGGTAATCTCCAACCGGTGGTGCTCACTTGAGGAATCCATCCATAGATTCAGAAGTGCCCTCATGTCAGACATCTCCTGCTTGTGGAGGTCCCATGAGATCATGCATGGATTGCCTCAAGGCAGAGAATTCCTCACAAATGGCCTCACGTATTAGGTGGATTTTGGAAGTCATCGTGGCATCTCTGATGTATTTACAATAAGGCCGACTAGGCCCCGGCCTAGAGCAGCATATTCCCATGGAGCGGCACATTTTCAAATCTGTTCATAATTTCTTTACTTGTTTTCATTGATGGACTTCAATGTTTGATGAGAAATATATTCTCGGGGTCGGAGCGTCAGACGTCCATTGGCTTCGAAAATCCTTCCCCAAACGAATATGGGACACCACACATGATCACATGACGTCTGAGCACATGACATCATCCTAGCGTGCAGCGGGAAGAACGGTAAGCGATCCTCATATTGCGCGCTCACTATGAGCGGCAACAAGCATGTTACGACGGCAGGCAGGTTCAGCACAGCAAGCAACAGGGGAGAGCTCCCTCAGGTACTGCGTCTCTCGCTCTGAGTTGCCTTTCGTTTCACGCCCACACCGCTGCTGTATAGAAGTCTGGATTGGGTGCGTTATGAAGGAAAAAGCACCCAGCAACAGCAGTGACCACAATCCGTGATCGGAAATATCTGTCTTCGTAGAATCGGTAGAAAAGGAATAGCAGATGTTAGCAGGTGAGGCATTCCAAAAATAGTAGCTTGATTTAAAAAATATATATATTTTTTTTAAAAAGTCCAAGCTGGTTTTGAACCGTGTATGTTCCTGTTACATACTGTTGTGTAGTGAAACCTCCTGTGCGTGTTGCCCCTTTAAGGGGATGTGTCCTGTCCCTTTTGCATTGCCCTTTTAAGCTAATAAAAGGGAGCCCTGCAGGCTCCATAAGAGGAACTCCTGAGTCTGTGTCTCATTACTATGTAGGCTGCAGGCCTACACGTGGAGGCTGCAGGCCTACGCGTGGAAGTACAGACCTGCAGGCCCTGATGCCGTGGGACCCTCGTGCCAGGACGGTGGCAGAGGTCCGCATGGTCAGGGGCCTGGCAGGCTGTGCCCTCACAACCCCCAATGGTGCTGGTGTCCCAAAGTACCAAGGGGCCTGCCGGATGTCCAGGGCAGGCGCCAACCCCCACAAGCACTGGGCCTGTGGAGTGTCAGTATCCATGGCCTTCAAGGAGGGGGGCCACCGGATGTCCATGGTGAGCCCCCCACCACATTGGTGATGAGGACGAGTCCACGTGGCCCCCTGCTGTCCGGGAGTATGTGGGGAAGGAGGAGCTGCTGAAAGGAGGAGAAGGTGAGCGGCCGCTGCCGTGAGGGAAAGGACGGAGGGAGAGTGATACTTCCCTTCCCCCATGGCATCTGCCGAAAACCAACAAGTTGTGCTACCCTAGCCCCAGGCGGAGAGAAGAAGAGGGGTGCGGGCCATCCCAGCGATCCGCCCACCTGGCCGCAGCCCCCAGAAAAGAGGGTGCTCGTGCGGCTGGGGTGAGGATCTGCCCTGGGCCCCTGCGGCGTGTGGCATGCCAAGGAGGAGGGGAGCTGTTTCCCCCCAGCATCCGCCGTGCCGCGAGGTGAAGTCTCCCTTCTGGAAGGGGGCAGCGCTGCTGTCCAGCTCGCCGGGAAGAGCCCTATGGAGAGAAATCTGCAGGTGGGTCCTCCCTGGCCGCGGCCCTCTGGGAGGAGGGTGCTCGTGCAGCCAGGGAGGGAGCCACCCTGCCCCTGTGGCATCTGGCATGCTGATGGGGAGGGAGCCAGCCCAACCCCTGCGGCACCCGATGCCAGGAGCAGGAGATGCCCAGCGGCTGCCACCGCGAGAAAAAGGAGATGTCCCAGCCCGCTGTGCTGCGGGGAGGGAGGACCTGCAAGACCCCGGCCGCAACGTTAGCAATCTCCCGCGGGGGAGAAGAAGGGCCCGACAGGGCGGGTGATCTGCGCCGGCAGCCCTCATTGAGGTCCTGGGCTACCGGGCAGCAGAGTATCGCCTGCTCTGGCCTGGAGCAAATGCCGGATGGGTCTCCACCCTCAGGCAGGGGTGGCAACGCTGCCTTGTGTGGTGCAGCCGCCGGAGCCCCCACAGGAATCCCAGGCCCGGCGGTTGCATTTAAAGGAGGAGCTCTGGCCAGGAGCAGAGAAAGGTGAGGCGCCAAGGCCTCTGGCGGTGAGTATTCAGTGCTCCGACAGGAGCAGAGAGGAAAATGCGTGCTCCCTGCCGCGCCAGATTCTAATAGTGTGAGTGGCTATCTGAAGATCCTCGGCCCGGCAATGATAAAAGAAGACAAATACATGCTCCCTGCCAGAGCTGATGAAACAATGAGGAGAGCCCTCAGAAAAGCCCGGGCCAGGAGACAACATATACATTGTTTATGCTCCACGCTGGAGCTAAGGAGCAGTGCAGAATGGGCAGCTCCAACATCATAGCTAAAGTGTCTTGCTGGGGAGAGCAGATCTGGGTGTCTGGGTGTCTGGGACTGTGTGGAGTCACTGGCAGCTCCCCCTGTACTCCCAGAATTTGTGCAAAGGTGTGGGAGGCAGCTGCTATCACTCTAGCCGCAGCCCTCCAGGCCTACCCAGGAAGTGCTCGAGGTCTCCAGTCAGGAGGAGCTCAATGACAAGAGCTCTGCCCACCAAGGCTCTGTAGCAGCACCAACAATGGGCCAGGCGGCCTCCACCATATGACGACTACCCTTATGCTCCATGGGGCTCCAAGTCATGAGCATCTGGGCATTCTGCGCTCTGCGCACTATACACTCCAATAACTGCGCCATGCGCGAGAGGCTGCACAGAAAAGACGGAACCACATCACGCACCTGGGACGCCAGGGAAGTCCCACATGGCCGATTGGATGAGAACCCGTGCACTGAAACAGCAGTAATAAAGCAAGGCCAACAAGACTGTAAGCATTCACCATCCAGCATGGTGCCATCATGGAAAACAAAAATGCATGCTCTGTTGGAGCTGAGGCGAGGCGAAACAGATGGCCCTCTGAAAAGCCAGAGGCAGGTGGTAGTGATCAGTTGAAGTAATCCGGGGAAATTGGAATACAGGAGGCGGCACCAACAGGGTTCCCTGGCCAGCAGTTATTGGGATAGGACTCCATGTCAGCACAGGCAGACAATGTGCCAATATCATCGAGCACAGGCATGTCAGGTGCTCACAGCATTGGAGGGATGCCGTCAGACCCCGGACCCCAATGGCAGCAACAGGGACAGAGGGGCGCCATGTCTCCGTACCAAGTAAGAAAAAGAAGGAGGACTCTACACCAAAGCAGCCCTGTTCTAACAGAGTATGGCATAGGCCCAACACCAACTGTGCCCCCCCCACCCATGGCCGACGTGGGATGTCCATCGTCATGCTCCTCATGATTCACAGCCACGAGCACTAGGGCATTCTGCGATCGGTATACCGCACACCCACTATCAAGCAGTGGATGCTGCCTGCGCAGGGGGTGACAAAGTGATGACCCTCCAGCACCGGGGAAAAGGTGCAACGTGCAGTCAGGTTATCCGGGAGATTGACTCCCACCACTCATCTGGGAAGCCACTCCAGTCCCGCACTGCCAGCCGGGATAGCACCAGTAAACCGCACCAACAGTCAAAGGGCGTGGCACAACAAGGAGGAAAGTAACCACCCCGGAGCAGTGGCATCTGGAAACAGGACATCCTGACGTGGAGGACACCTTGCCTGCCCTACATGTGGCCTCAACATCATGCCGATAGTGTTCCCTACGGTACCGTCTGAGGACATGGGAGCTAGTGGCCCTGACCACCTGCCACTGATCACACCCTTCCTCATGGCCCAAGCTAATAAAAGGGAGCCCTGCAGGCATGTGGGACAGAACGGCTGCAGACTCCATAAGAGGAATTCCTGAGTCCGTCTCTCATTACTATGTAGGCTGCAGGCCTACACGCGGAGGTACAGTCCTGTAGGCCCTGATGCCGTGGAACCCTCGTGCCAGGGCAGTGGCAGAGGTCCGCATTGTCAGGGGCCTGGCAGGATGGGCCCCCAAAGCCCCCAATGGTGCTGGTGTCCCAAAGTAACATGGGGCCTGCCGGATGTCCAGGGCAGGCCTCAACCCCCACAGGCACTGGGCCTGTGGAGTGTCAGTATCCATGGCCTACAGGGGGGGGGCATTGGATGTCCATGGTGAGCCCCCCAAACCACATACCACTGACAGATGCCACTACGCTAACTGCATCTGATCATGTCTTTTTGTGTGTGAAAGCCTTTTAATAGTTTCAAGATGTGGAACACTCCTTTCGCACACTCATTCTCTCAATTACAATTACTGAACACTATTGTTGCCCTTTTCTGGATACCACTTGTAAAGCCACTATAACTCAAATGATATGCTAAGGGACACAGACCACGTAGAATGATGGATATGCCTCCTTCACTTTTCCATTGCAGTCTCATGTCTGTCGAATGAGTCTGACTTTGCACAGCGGAACAGGCTTCGATGGAGAAATTAACAATGCCAGGCTGCTGCTATTCATTCACTGTTTAACACTGTCTAGATGCAAGAAAACCATCTGTAAAGGAGGACAGATATTTTAACGATAGCTTGCTCGTCTACAATGTGGGGGTAAGAAGGTTGGGTTCCAGTGTTCTCTACCGTTTTTTTATTTTTTAAGTTTGACAATTAATGATAATTACAGTTCCTTGATACAGCTGAGTTCATATGGAAACAGCAGCAACCCTGTGAAAACTAAACCATTTCCCATTTTTTTTTAAATCATTGATACACAATGAACATCTATCAAAAACACCTTTCTCAATTGTTCTGATATTTTATAGGTGAGGCTGCCCGTGGTGCACTTGATGTGTCACGTTGTTTACCCACGTTGCGCGCACATGATCGTACAATCTCACTTTCAAAATGCTTGTCAAAGAAGGATAATACGGATGGAAGGTGTTAGGCACAGAACAGGTGCAATGCACGCAGCACGTATATCTTTTGTTAATCTAGCCCCATGCGTGCACTTTTACCAGCTGCCCAAAAAGTGTTTTTTATGCCACATGTTTAAGGTCTCCTTGTACTGTTTGATTAATGGCAACCAATGGTTAGGCCTTCTAAGATTTCTCTATAGTTGGCTATTGACCATAGCTTTCCTTAGGGTTATGTACCTGGAGTGTGTGAGAAAAAACTCTTAAGCATGTGTCACACTCCCTTGTATTGCTTTTACAAAAAGGAGACATATGCCAGATTTGGGTGTGGTAGCTAAAGAACTACTGCCTTTAATGTTTTACTCTCCCACTCACAGAGAGCAAACCACTTTAGATTACATTTTTTTAAATGTTTGAAACTTGGCATTTTGCATCAGCACCTTCCTCGAAAAGCATCGGGGTTGCATGAGGTAAGTATGGGGAAAATGCTGTTTGATTTTGTGGGAAAACAGGTGTGGATGTCCAGTGACGGGAGTTGAAATCTTGGTGTGCTGTTACTGCTCACATGGGGTTGACATGAGCAACCCATTTGTGTGCGTGTATTTCTAGTATGGTCGTCTGAGGTCAAAAAATTGAGTACCACTCTGTGGGATAATAATGTCTTCTGTTATTTCAGCGCTCTGAGACCTACGGTTGTGTAGCGCTATATAAGAAATGTATTATTATTATTAAAAGTGAACAGATGTAATGTTTTTCCACTACAATTAAATAGTCCTACTTTTATCTCTTTTAAGATAAGCAGGGACAGGGGTGGGGTGGTGTCTGGGCAAGGGTGCAGAGTAAAGTAGGGGGGTGTTATTTTGTTGGGCCTAGGGCAGCAGAAAGCCTAAATACGAAACTCCTTGGCATTAGAAGAGATGACATTCTCAGCCAGATGATATATGTCCCTGCCCATCTCCCGCAGAACCCTAACCTGTTGGGCAACAGTACACAGCAATACCTCCTCCCACTCCAAGTGGCCAGCAGGCACATGTCCCCCACGTGTGCATGGTCTACTATGCTGGGATGAGACAGTCCACCCCTGTCTCAGTGAGCGCACTATCATGGGCTGCCTGTCTACATTCATCCCACTCCCATCCCCCTCCTCTGATGCCTCTGGGATGGGTGAGGGCAATGTTGCAGAAGCATTAGCAACAAATGATTCAGGGCTCTACAACTGCAGGAGCACAGTGTCCTGTCTCTCCTCAGACTCAGTAGCCTGTATAGGATCGGGACGGCTCAGTGCTGGTCTGTCCACCCTCTCCCTTACTACGGCTGCAACATCATATTCGGCATCCTTCTCTGATGATGACTCAGCAGGCCTCTTGAGTATGGCCTCAAACTGGAGGGGGCTTTCACCGGGCACAGCACCCTGGGCTGTAGTGGTGGTTGTTATTGTCTCTCCTCCTCCACCTCCTTCCCCTCCTCTGCTACATCATCACCTACACAAAGCCATACAACGATAGTCAGAGGCCCATCCAGCCAAACATGTAAGCAACAAGTAAAAAGCATGCACACATAATGGCCCAGCTACATATGCATCAGTCATGTTCAACATCCATGTCCCCTTAGCAGATGTCCTATGCCACCTCTGACATGCCATATTTGAGATACATGATGGTTTTGCAGTCCTGATGAGCAAGTGATGAAGCATTCATAGAACTTGAACATGTACGGAAAGTCTGAACAATCTTTTCGGAGGCCACTGACTGTGCTCTTGAGACATCTATGTAACATTCCTGATCAGTCCCTTTGGCTCTAGACACTCACACAGCCTAAAGGATGCACCTGATTGTTTACCAACAACACAAATTACACATGCAGGACACTGCCACTACACCGTTGTTGGTCTGTCAATTACATATATGAGAGTGTGGGCACTGCACCGTGTGAAAGGGCAGCAACGGCTGTGGGCACATCACAGAGCACACTGTGCCTCACATTAACTGCAAACACTGTACACAGTGGAAGCAGTGTACGTAATTCCACTTGCACAATGCACCATTACACATTGTGGTTGTGAGTGTGCGAGTCTTGCCCTTCTCATGAAACACACACCAATGTCATCTGCAGATGTGTTAGGCACACGTTGATGACATGCAATCCAGAGTTCCATCATCAAGGCTGTGATTGCAGGAGTATGTGACCATGTATACACATGTATGAATGGGACTTGTAATACGGAACTTCGGGAGTACATTGCGATATTCCTGACTACTTCATGACATCCACTCATGCATATTTAGTGATACCAAGAGTCATACATATACTACTTCTGTCTTGTCATGCATGCTTTTACTTTTGGTGACAACATCCCCAACACCCCTTCTCCATATTGCCCATGGGCATCTAGTTGTAAATCATCACACGCATCACAAACATGTCTGAGGAAACAGCAACATAGACATCACCAGTGTGGACTTGCATGGACACATAAGTATTGACACTACGACAGTAGATAGAACATTACATTACTAATATGTCTGTTGGCAGCATAAGTGCTGCAGTGAATGACAAGCCCCCACTACTTTTCACTGACATTGTACCTCTTTCAAGGATACTGTCTGACCAAAGCAGTGAATGATTTACTCAGACATCATCCACTGCTAAATGTGATGTAATGTGAGTGTACGTAGCATTGAGAGAACTCTCCACACAGGCATGCCATTGAGTCTGTGTGCAGTTACGTGTGTTATGCAGATAACATTTACCCAGTTGTCAATCATCCAACATCCAAAATGCCTATCATGTGAACTGACTTCCCCTGTATGTTTAGCTGGATTGGATATGGCTGGAAGAGAATGATCCCGGACAGCACAATGCACTTTTTCATTGCCATGTAATGTGTTGCACTAATTACCAATATCAGTCACACATGTCACTCTCCTGATGTTGGACCTTAGGTGTCCATGCCGCCCATGCCAAACCCCTGCTCACTTGTGATGAGCAATAGAGTTTCATATTGTGGGTGTCAAAAGGAGAGCTATGCCTGTCCTCGGGTTTCTGGTGGTTCTGTAGGGGGAGAGCTTGTGTTGTAGTCATTCTGGGCCTGTTTTGCTTAGATCATGGTGGGTGGCACACATAGCCTTGAGGGTGGACCGTCACCCAACTAGGAGCCAGTGCAGGACACAGAGGGTGGGTGTGATGTGCTCTTCAGTGCCTAGGGCCAGGAGGAGCCACCTAGCTGCATTGTCTTCGACACATTTGAGTATCCGAGTTGAGATGCAGGGATGCCCAGGCAAAAGGTGTTGGCATAGTCTAGGCAAGAAAGTATGATAGTTGTGATTGTGGCTACTCTGTGAGGGCAGGTAAGCTAGGGGAAGATGTGTTCGAGAATACGTATGTGTAGATAGCAAGGTTTGGACACATAGTTTATGTGATGTGATAGTTGCAGATCTGTATCCTTGATGCATCCAAGCTCCTTTAACTGTGTTGGAGGTAGGGTTTTGAGTCACTAGGGAGGACGGGCAAAGGGTGGGTTTGTGGAAGAGGACACCCTTCCCAAGGATCATGAGAAGGAGGTAGTTAGCTGTCATCCAGGGGTCGATTTCTGTGAGGCATGAGGCAAGGTCGGGGTGGGGATGGAGATTTCCTTTGGGATCTTAAAGATGATTTGGGCGTCTTCTGTGTACTTGTAGCAAGACAAGTTGTGTGAACAGTAAATAGCAGGAGGGGGCACAGGTACAGGTTTAATGACAGATGTGATAGAGAGGTGCCTTGTGGTACTCCATAAGTAGCAGGGTGCTTAGTCAAGGAAAAGGAAGGCATGTGAGTAATTTTTTAATTGTCTGAGAGGAAGGCAGATATCCACTTCAATGCTGCATTCCTGATGCCAACGAAGTGGTGTAAGTCTTTAAGGGTGTGATGGTCAATGGTGCCAAAAGCTGTTTTGAGGTTGAGAAGGATTTGTGTGGCACAACCTTCCGAGCTGAGGTTCCTATGAGAACATCCTAGATGGAGATTGGACATAGGGGTATGAAGTCTGACTGGGTGGGGTAGAGGAGGAGGTTTGATTCATTGAGAAGGCATAGCTGGTGTAGGCACTTCAGTCAATAAGTTAGGCTATGAAACAGTTGTTTGACATACATCTGTAGTTGGCCGGTAGAAGGGGGTTAAATGGGGGGAGGGTTCAATGAGCAGGGATTTGATGTGGGATCACTTGAAAGCTGCTGGAAATGTGCCTGAAGTGAGGGATGTGTTTTTGATATATCTTACAATGCTGACGTCGCAGGTTGTGGAAAGGAAATCGTTCAGAAGAATGGAGGGCAGGGATGTCCAGGAGATCCTGAGGGATGGCTGCTGGCTAGTAGCCTAAGGAATTCAGGATGGGAGATGGTAGAGAAGGAAGTGAAGAGTGGGGGTACTGGATAGGTGTGAGAGCACAAATGTGGGTGCATGGAATTGATGCAGGAGTCTGCTAATTCATAGCCGATGCTGCGGTTTCATTCTACATCTATGTTGTGGAAGTAGTCATAGAGAGCATCACAGAGTGCTTGGATGTGGGTTGGGGTGGGGGACATGAAAAGAGGGGCCTTGAAATCTATACTGATATTGTAGAGTGCCCTGATGGTGTTAAGGGTGTTTGAAAATCTGTTCCAACAAAAGATTTTTTGCATTCGAATTTCAGCCTGTTGGCTTTGTTCTGATGGACAAACCAAGTTCCATTCTGAGCTCAATGTTCAGGCCACCATCTGCGTTCCAGGATGTGGTTTTTGATTTTGAGTGCTATGGTGAATCATCTGGGGCAGGGGGCCTTGTCTGTTGGTGGTTGATCTGATAGGGTTGTGTAGGGATATTTGGGTGCTGATTCATGCAAATAACAGCACATGTGTACAGATTCCAAGGGAAGCAAAATGGGTGTTCATTAGCAGTGTTTAAAAGCAGCCATTTCGAAATGGGTGCAAATGACAGCTTTTCTCAGATGCAGCCAGTAAAATGGATATTCATTTTAAAAGCACTCAGAAAAATGTGCATTCATTTGAAAATATATGTGGGGACAATGTATGGGTATAGATTAGCAGGCTAGTGGGGTTAACCTGAAGGTAGGAAAGAGATGGGAAGTTACATGAAGCAGGTAAAATGCCACATTAGGCTTTACGTAAAAAGAAAACAGAATGCAGAAAAGACAGTGGGCCTCATTACGAGGTGGGCGGTAAGGGGTTAACAGTGCCGGTAAAGGTGCCGGAGCTGTTAACCCCTAACCACCCTATTACGAGGTCTGCTCGCAGTACCCGCTCTGGACGCCTGGTTTCACCAGACATCCTTAGCGGGTCCCGCGAGCGGCCCAGCATGCTAATAACGGGCCTGTCATTAACGGGCCCGTTGTTAACATGCTCCCCATTCCCATTGAGCCCTATGGGGGCTCAAGTGGGAATGGGGATGGTCCGGGTTCCCTGAATGGGGAAATACTGGGCCCTCCAAGGTCGGAATGGCCCGGTATTTCCCCATTCAGGGAACCCGGACCTGAGTTTGGAAGCAGCCATGCCCTTATTAATGGCATGGCTGCCTCCAAACTCATAATGAGGCCCAGTGACTTCAGCGTGCGTGTCTACAAATTGAGTGCATTTCTATCTGTGTGGAACTGCATTGGGAAATATATAACCAACTCTTCTACTAACCAATTAACTTTTCTAATTAACATTGTAATGCAGTTTGTTTAACACAGATTGAAATTCATTCTGTTTGTGTTTTTCCATGGAAGAAGAAAACATGCACAGTAATAATTTTTAAAAAAACAGGAGAGCTGTCTTTTTGCAACTGAAAACAAAAGCTTCCATTGTTTTGTTGTAGCATGAAATACGTTGTTACATGAAGGCTCTTGTAGTGTGATCGGTAGAAGTATGATAGTGTTAGAACCATGTCAGGGAAGGCTGAGTTAATTTGTGACGGACAGGCAGGGGACATTTAAGCATCTGAAAAGGGGGGTGTAGTCAGTCAGTCTGAAATTCGGTTCACTGTAGGACGGTGTGTCCCTGGGTTGCAATTGGAAGAAAGTCTGAAGACAGGGCAGAGAGAGAGAGAGTGCCGTCCTGGCTTCGGAGTGAAAGAAATTCCAAAGGATGTGTCTGTGAACTGTGTGGGGCTCGCACAGATAAGATCCGACAGCACGAGATTAGACCATGCATACTCTGGTGAGTTAGGTCTTAAGTGAGGAGCGTGAGAATATATGGAATGCAGTATATTTACTGGAAGACAGTGTAGTGAGTTAGACTTGAAAATAAAAGTGTTATATTTGTTTCTCTGCATTTCTGCACTGGGTAAAAAGAGCTGCACACCACGTTCAAAATATTTTCAATGTTGCAATGTGTTTGTTTTATCTTATCTTTTAGAGGCACGAAGCTGTATCCACTGTTGGTAAGAGTATGTATGTACAGGTAATATCATGTAATGTCATATTAATATTTTTGGCTGTGTAATCCAGACTGTAAGGTAAATAATAACAGCATTTGAAATTACCGAAATAAGACTGGGCTGTTTATTTGTGTGACTCATTTCATGCGTTTGTGGGTCACTGTTTCAAAGGGGAAAGAATATCTGGGAGATTTTTATGCTCACACCACGGTGGTAAAATATTTACCACTTTTTGTTACTGCCAAAGGTAAATTTAGGAAATAAGGAAGAATATATGTACATGTAAAATAGAAAGTTGTGTGTGCATGAATGGGCTTTCTTTGCATGCTGAAGAGAAAGCGGTGCCCTCTAAGGCATGTAGGTTACTGATGTAAATAAATCAGTAACATGAGCTACATGCAATAAGTTGCATTCTGTATAATTTTACTGGGTTCCCTAAAAGTGTACCAAGTCCAAAGGTTCTTGTCAGCCAAAGGTGGGTCATAATTATAAGAGGGAAGGTGTGTCTTATTATAGGGCTGTATGATGGAAGGTAAAATTACCAATATACCACAAAAACAAGATACCACAAAAAATTACCACCAGGATAAGATAGTTCTGAACTATTATCAAAAAAAGGTAATACTGAACTACCACCAACGGTAAGGCTCATTTACCACCAAAATACTGCCAAAATACCACAATACAAAATTACCGCCAAATCAGGAATTAGACCCAAAGACAAAATCTCCTACAGGTGAGAGGGCTAAGAGCTCATGAGAGACTTTACTCAAAATGGATAATGGAGAGCAGACTCGCCTACAGGGAGTGGGAGGGTAGGGAGGCAAGCAGGGAGTCAGACAAGTAAACTTTTACTTCAACCATGTGCCATGGTGGGAAGTGGAAGGAGGGTCCTGGGTTAGTCTAGGGAGGAGGAAGGTGTGCTTTTGTGAGGGTGAAGAAAATATCTGTGTGCTCCATCCCGATTAGCAGCCGAGGAGGGAGCATGCCTTATACCAGTTGAGTCAAGTGGAGGGCTGCCAGGTTGTCCAGGATTGGTTGTGTCATGGGTTTATGCGGGATGGCAAACCATATGTTGAAATCCCGTAGCAAGGTGAGGGAAGTGTGAGTGACCAGGATGGCTCCTAGGGAGTTGCTGGGTTTTACTGTTACTTTTCTGTAGTAGTCCGTTAAGTCAGTTGGTCTGTATATGAGCAAGAAGATGTGAGTGAGTGTGGGGGTGATGTCAATTTTCCCTAGGAGAGATTTGCAGTCTGAGTTGTATACTTGTTCCTCGGACAGGCAAGATTTGTAGATAATGTGAGATCCACTGGCAAATCTGGTTCTGTTGTCCACGATAATGGTGTAGCCCAGAGGCAAGGCTTCATGTGCCATGGGCTGGAATTCCTCAGGAGAACCAGGTTTTTATGATGAAAATGTTGTCAGGGCCTTTAGAGGATGTTAAGTCGTATATGTTGGGGTTGTTTTTAGCAACACTTCTGGCACTGATTACAATGCATGTTACTCCCAACCTAAGTTGGGCATTTGCTGTGAGGAGGCGGGGATAATGGGTTGGACTAGGGGGACGCTGATAACTGACCACAGGTATGGTGTGCAAAGGTGGCATGGTCAAGATGGTATGAGAGGGCTTGGTCTGAGATCCACTCAGGGGAACCTCATGGGTGATGACCATGTGTGGAGGAACATGGTTTGAGGGGGCGGAGTGGAGTGTGTTTGTATGTTGGAGGTGTTCTGGCAAGTGGATAGGAAGACAGGGTGTAATGTTGGTGCATGTGAGAAAACCCAAAGTGAGTCTTTCCAATGTTGCAATTGCCATCATGGATTTGAATGGTACTGTTTACATTTTGTCAGGGGATGGGTGCCACCAACGACCATGCTGAATCCCAACTCTGATCATAGAGTGTTTAGTGAGGACTTTACTGATACTTTGTCCAAGGGGGTGATTATTTTGAAGTGTAAGTGTCTTTCTCTATCTGATTTCTGACTGTTTCACCAATCGCTAGCCCAGCTGTCCTTCACAGGGATGTTAGGATCGTGCCTACAGGGACACCTATCTGTTTGATGTTCTATCTGCTTCTGCTGGTGTCTTGCCTGAAATGATGGCTATCTCAGTCCCTGTGCCTTCTGTTCAGTCCTTGATCAAGCACCCTTACTATATTTGGGCGTAAGGGATGGTGCCTGCATTCACCTGATGTCACTCTCTTGTCTCTCACACATGGTCTCACCTTATCCTTCATCTCACTGGCCTTCACATGTACCTCTCCCGTCTTACTAATGTCAATCAGGTCTCCTATTCCATCTTTCGTCATCAACACTTTGGTCTTATTTCTCCTCTACTTACTCCTGTTCTCAACATTGGTCTAACCTCCAAATATCCCTCTACGGCTTTTTTCCTTGCTGACTACTAATCACTCCTTCCTTTTTTTAAAAATATTTTATTGGGTCTTCAACAACATCAACAAAGCCAACTAGTATCATCAATACATCATTTGTAATAGTTTGTGTGTCTTGCCTCCCTCCCCACCCTCCCAAGACCACAGTTTGTTCTACAGTTCAGCCTTTACCAGATGCCCGTCACGGGTTGCTTGCTTCATCTGTGGAAGCGTCTACCTCTCTTGGATTGAATAATGACAAGTGAGCGCCACCCATTGGTGTAGGTCTTCACTGGTATCTAGCTTCTGTTCTTGCAACGCATTCTCCCATGCCCAGCTTCTGCCGTCGTCCACTTTCGGAGGTTCTCCCACCACAGTGCTACACTTGGGTTTTTGGGGCATTTCCAACCCACAGCTATGCGTCTTTTAGCTAGGATGTACATCAAGTCCTTGAGCTTGTTCAGGGGTTTGTTCTTCTTGCTTCTTTTATATCTGCCCAGGATGCATGCCTTTGGTGACTGTACGCCTAGAAAAATGTCTGCCTTGGCCACCTTTGCGGCGATTTGTGACCAAAAGGATTGAATCGTCCTGCATCCCCAAAACATGTGTGTCATCCCCGCTCTAGGTTTGCTGCATTTTGGGCATTCTTTGGCACCCACTCCGTTGAACTTGGAGATGACCTCTGGTGTACGGTACACTCTGTTAGTGATGTAGAACTGTATAGGTTGCAATCGGGCGTTCCTGGATACCTTTTTGTGATAGTGGGATATGGAGTCCCATTCTTTGTCCTCAAATTCTAGGGCTAGTTCCTGCTCCCATTTCGCTCTGCTCTTAAGATCTTGTTTAGTTGTACTGTCAAACAATGTTTCGTAGAGCCTCGAGGTTTCGTGACCTCCCTCGGCTGTGTTCAGCATATTTTCTATGGTCTCGTGTCCTGTTTCTAATTTCTCAACCTCTGGCCATCGGTCCTTAAGCCTTCTTAACACCGCTCCGTGGAGCAGAAACTGCCCAGCTGGAAGTCCTGAGGTCTTGTGTAGCTCAGCAAATGTTAAACTCCCTTGGTCATACATCAGGTCCCCTATTGTGGCAACTCTGCAGGGTTCCCATGTGTTTCTTATCTCTTTTTGTCCCCAGGGTCTATTCGTCATAATGGCGGCAATAGGAATCTGAGGGGAATATGGGTCACTTATTTTCACTGTCTTGCAGGCTCGATTCCAAGCCTGGATCCCTAGATTCACCAGATATGGGCTGTGCTGTGTTGTGCCTGCTGGGATCCAGAATAGGTATCTGGGTAGCATGTGGGGGATAGCCGGTTGTAGGAGTCGGGTATCAGTTGTGGCTTTATCAGCCATCCATTGCACTACGTGTTTCAGTTGGCCCCCTTGAGTAATATAGTTCGAAGTTGGGGATTTTCAGGCCTCCTTTGTCGTAGGGTCTCTAGCACTTCCATCACTACTCTGTGTCTTCCTCCTTGCCAGAGGAATCGTCTGCAAAGTTTGTTTAAGTCTTTGAAGAACTATGGGGGGATGTTGAATGGGACGTTGGTGAAGTAGTGTAGGAGTCTGGGCAACGCCACCATTTTAAGACGCCCAGCCCTTCCTGCCACTGAGAGCGGGAGTTTACCCCAGAAGTCCATTGATTTTTCTAAGCTTTCTTTCGCTCTTACGGTGTTCAGGGTGTGTTCGGTCTTGGGGTCTCGGTGGATAGTAATTCCCAAATATTTGAAAGAGGCTGTCTCCCATCGAAAGGCCATAGTAGGGAGGTTTTCTTCCCTGGCCTCACTTAGGGATGCCAGGGGGAAGAGGCATGACTTTTCGTGATTGATTTGGATGCCTTTGTATCTATGGAACCCGTCTAGCATTTCCAGAATGTATGGCAATAAGTGTTCTGGGTTGTTTAGATATAGGAGTGTGTCATCAGCATACATTGAGACCAGGTGGGTCACGCCGTCTATCACTATGCCACCGTCCCCGTACTCCTCTCTTAGGTATGCTGCTACAGGTTCGATGGCAAGGATGTACAGCATGGAGGAAAGTGGGCATCCCTGCCGCATGCCCCTGTGAAGGTGCCATTTGTCTGAATATGTGCTGTTCGTACGCACCCTGGCTGTGGGATCGGTGTATATGAGTTTGGTCCACTTTAAGAAGGCCAGCCCTATTCCCATCTTGGTCATGATGTGGTACATAGCCCGTTTGATCTTGGTGGGTCAATAGTGGGACCACTTTACGTAGTCTCCTTGCCAGCAGCGCTGTCAGGATCTCGTTGTCCGAATTTAACTTGGATAGGGGCCTGTATGAGCTGCACTCCTCTCCATCCTTGCCTGGTTTTAGTAGTGGAATAATTAGGGCCTCTCTCATGGTGTCTGGGAGGGTGCCTCTTTCGTAAGCTTCATTGAACACTTGGGCAAGAAGTGGTGCCAGGGCTTCCTCGTACGTTTTATAGAACTCCCCGGGAGCCCATCAGCTCCTGGGGCTTTTCCCGACAGCAGGGATCTGATGGTGACCATCATCTCTTCTGGGGTGATGGGCTCGTCCAGGGCCTCAGCCATTGATGCGTCCAGTTTGGGTAGTCTAATAATGTCTAGGACGTCATCTATTTCAGTGTCTGTGGGCGATGAGGGGTTGGCATAAAGATCCTGGTAGAACCCGCAGAACACCAAGTTAAATCTGCCTGTGTGTGTACTACTGTGCCGTTTGGTCTACGGATCTGGCAGATGGGCTTTCTGGGGGTTTCGCGTTTGTAAAGCCAGGCTAGTAGCATCCCTGGTTTATCACCGAGTGCGTGACTTCTTTCAATGGGCCTCATTATGAGGTTGGAGGTAGACATGGCGCTATTAGCGCCATGACTGCCTCCAAACCCGTTCCGACTCCGCCCTGGTGAATGGAGCAATTACCGGTCCATTCCAAGGTTGGCGGGACCTGTAATTCCCCATTCACGAGGGCCATTCCCCATTCCCACTTGAGCCCCCATAGGGCTCAATGGGAATGGGGAAGGTGCTAATAACGGTATCGCAAATTGCGGTACCGTTATTAGCTCTAGAGTCCCTTTGCGGGTCCCGTCTTTAACGCCTGAAAAAAAAGGCGTTAAGGAAGGACCCGCAAAGGGAACTCGTAGTAGGGCGGTAAGGGATTACCGGCACCGGTGCCCTTACTGGTGCTGGTAATCCCTTTCCCCCACCTCGTAATGAGGCCCAATGCATTTTGTGTAGCTGAGTTTCCCCAGTTTCTCCCAGTGCACTAAACAGGCTTGTCTAAGCTCCACCACTTTTTGTATGTGATCTGGGTCCGAAGAGGCCCTGGCTTCTAGTTCCACTAGCTCCTTCTCGTCACGTGCTAGCAATGTTACGATGGATCTCTGAGCTCCCCCATAGCTGCAATCATTTCCCCCCTCATGACCACTTTGTACGCCTCCCATACTGTGCTCATGTGTTGCACGCTATTCTTGTTAATCTGCCAGAAGTCCTCTGTGCGTTTCCGGATCTGTTCCCGGAAGGCTGCATCCAGTAGGGCCTCGCCTCTAAGCCTCCACGCGGGCACCGGGGGTCTAGGTGCGAACACCGTCCAGGTGGTTACTAGTGGGGAGTGATCTTACAGGACTCTGGCCAGGTATTGTGTGTCCCCAAACGAGGCTTGTTCCTCTTCACTCGCAAATATATAGTCTATTCTGGTGTGGACAGCATGTGGAGGGGAGTAGAAGCAGTATTCTCGTTTCTCAGGATATTGCTCTCTCCATATGTCTTTAAGCGCCAGCTGTTGTGTCAGTGCAATAAGTATTTTGGCAGGTGGGGAAGGGCGGGAGTGTTTGCTGTCTGATCTATCTTTGCGGGGGTCTAGGGTGCAATTGTGGTCTCCACCCCATATTAGAGTGCTATCTCTGTATGGGCCGAGCTGATTGTATAGTGAGCGAAAGAAGACTGTGGCGTCGTGATTGGGGGCCTAAGTAGTAATTAGGCAGACTTCCTTTCCTTCTATGGTGCCGTGTACCAGTGCCATCCTGCCTTCGTCATCTGTTTTTGTGTTTAGCAGTTTTAGGGGGATAGTTGGAGCAATCCAGATCAGGACCCCTCTGGCGTAGGGGGAGTACGTAGAGCCGATCAGGGTCCCTCTCCGGGTCTTGGCCAGTGCAGTTAACTTTCGTGCGTCTAGGTGAGTCTCCTGCAGTAGGGCAATAACAACTTTACTCCGTTTTATGAATGTGTGGATTCGGCTTTGTTTGACGTAGCTCTTCATTCCCCTAACATTCCATTTCATGATTCTGATTTTGTCAGCCATGAGTTTTGTGTGTCCAAATGCTTTCGAGGATGGCGCCTCTGGAGTTTCTCCTTCTGGTTTCGGCAGTTTTTGAAGCTCTGGGTGGTCTTGTCTTTTCCTTATATAATTCCCCAACTAACATGCTAACTCCCATATTCCCATCCTTCCGTAAACTTGAAACTCCCCTGTAACAAAACCTGTCCAGCGAGGTTTCCCCCATTCTGACTATCCCGTTTACGCTCCATTTGACCACGTAGTGGTCTTCTGGTGCCCTACGGGCGGGTTAGGTGTGCCCAAATTGCTTCTGGGGGCAGAAGAAGTCTGCTTCGGTTGCTTTGCGTTAGGAACAGTCCGTCTTCAGTACGGCTCCTGTGAGAATCATTCTTGCTGCGTTAGAATATGAGTTATGCCTTTTCCATGTGTGCCTTGCCTCGTAGCTGGCCTTGCGCTGGTCACTCCGTTTGTGTTTTAGCGTGGTTTGCGTTCTTTCACTTCGAGGTCTGGGATCTGCTCTCCGTCCATCCATACTCTAGCTTCCGCAGGCGTATCAAACAGGCGCGCTTTACTGTGGTGTAGTACTTTTAGTCTAGCTGGGTATAAGAGCATATAGCGCAAGCCTGCATTTTTCAGTCTTGCTTTGGTGTAGATGAATTGTGCTCTCTTCTTTTGGACTTGGAAAGTGTAGTCGTGATATATGGCTATTTTCGCAGAGTCCCTTTGTATCTGGCCTCCTGATTTTGAGAAGGCTAGAATTGTTTCCCTGTCTCTGTAGTTGAGCACTTTTGCGATTACTGGCCTAGGTGGGGTCCCCGGAGGTGGCCGTTTGGTGAGGGATTGTTGGGCTCTCTCGATGGTAAAGCCTTGCGAAAGTTTCTCAGCCCCGATATCTTGCAGTAGGAGGTTCTCTATGTAGTTTGTGGGGTCGGTTCCCTCGCTGCCCTCTGGCAGGCCCAGAATTCTGATGTTGTTTTGGCACGCCCGACCTTCGGCTTCCTCAGCCCTATCTTCCAGGTGTTTCACTCTTTGCGCTAGTTCATCAACATCTTTCAGGAGCTGTGTTTTGGTCTCTGTATTTTCACAAACCTGGGTTTCGAGCGCTTCGGTTCTGCCAGCAATGGCGCGGACATCCTGTCGCAGTAGTTTCAAGTCTATGGCCACCGCATCTATTTTGCTTTCCATCGTCGTTTGGAGAACTTTGATGGCTTCTAGGATCTGCGAGTTGCCTGGCTCTGCTGTCACTTCTGGAGGTACGTGCTACACTGTTGCGGAGCATGTGGTACTGGTGTCGGCTCTCGCTAGCCCTCCCCCCGTGTAGGTTTCCATGGTGGTCTGTTTCTGTTTACCTCTCACCCCCTTTGTAGACATTACAGCAAGGGCTGGGGGTTCTGTTGGCACTCTGGGCAGGTAGCGCTGTCAATGGGTGTGGTGCGCTACCAAGAGGCGGCATGGCAGCCGCGCGTACTCCGCTGGCTCTTATTGGCAGTCTCCGTGGGTCTGGGGGGCCGTGCATTGTCACCAGAGTTCCCCCAGGGGTGAGTGGGGTGGCATCAAGGGCCTGCTGTGGTTATGTGCCCGTTCTTCTGTACTATGTTTGTTGGGGAGGGAGGTCCCTCCGACTCTCCAGTGCACCCTTATGGTAGAGGCCAGCTATCAGCCCATGCCACGATGCATATGGCTCCTGTGTTGGTTGGTATGGGAATCCCCTGTTGCCGGCTTGCTGCTTGAGTGGTGATATGGGGCCCGTGGTGCCTGTTGTAGGGCCACTCTGCGCAGCGTTAATGCCTGTGCCACCTGCACGCTTTAGTGGCTCTCTGTATGTCGTGCGCGTCTGCCACGCTCTATTTCAGGTCCTGCTTCACCAGTGGCCCCAGCGTATGCTCCCTCCGAGTGGGCGAGGGCCTGCGGGGGGAAGGGCAACCCAGTCCCTGGGTTGCAAGGATATGGCCAGCTTGGCTGGGTCCTCCCTCCCCGCCGGCACCTCACCTTGTGTCCTCTCCTGCGTGGGCTCGGGGGCTCCCGCTCCGCCTCTCCGCCTCTCCCCGCAGGTCCACCTCTTCGGATCTGCTACCTCCTCTTCCCCGCACCGGGGGTGATGTCTGCTTCCTTCTCTGCTGCGCCGTCTCCTGCGGACTCCCTCGTGCTGTCACGGGCTGCACTTGTCGCGGCCAGGGCACGGCGCCTTCTCCACCCGGCTCGCTTCCCAAGCCTCTCCAGAGGGCGGTCTCCTTGCAGGGGTTCAGGGGTGCCAGGCCATCGAAACCCTCCAGGCCAGTCGGGTGCACGCCCCGCTGCTGCTTGGCTCTGCAGCGCGCTCCACTCTTGCCACTCTCGGGCCGCGTTTGAGATCCTCAGCACCCTCTCCGTGCATCCAGGCTCGCACAGCCCTGGATCAGCGGATCAGTGGGCACAATGCATCTCGGCCGCTCATGCGGTAAGCGCCATTTTCCTTTCCACACTCACCGGCTCTCCTCAACACGGTGCCCCGCTAAGGGCACGGTTAGCTTGGTCCTGGAACTCAGGATGCAGTTGCTCTGCATTTCGCACCGCAGATGTGGCGGCTCGCCGATGCTCGGGCATGCACAGAACCGTAGTTTAACAGCTTATAATGGGCACATCATGCGGAGCTAACCGAAGAAGCGTCCTTCTTACATGGCGGTTAGCCACGCCCCCTAGCCTAATCACTCCTCCCTTAATGCTGATACACTTCCACTGCACTATTATGTAGTGTTATTGCACACATGTATGGAACAGCCAACATGCAACAACACTCATGTCTGCCCCTTCAATGAGCACAGTTGGCTGTGCTAACGTATAGACTATGCCATACTATGCAGACTATTTATAGTGATGACTTCATGTATTACAGACTCACATGTCGGTATGTCAGGCATGACTATTTCAAGTTGTGATTTGATGAAGCTATGACTTTGATGTCAAGGACACTTGCTGGCATGTGCAATATATGTTACTCGCCCTGCACAAGTGTCTTGTGCCATGGTTTGTGCCATGGTATCTGGGTGAAATGTATGTCTAAGGAGTACTTGTAATGGGCATGTGGTCACAGGTGAGGGTTGCATTTGCAAATCTGCAGGCCCCCCTCATTGCAGGTTGACATTTTCAGATTACTTCTTTAACAGAACTTGCACAGATGTGGAATTTGTTTGAGTTTGTGTGTTTGAGTTTGTGGCATTGTTAAATTCAATGGCGGCATACCACTTTGCTAATTGTGGGAACCAAACATGGGTACACACAGATTACTCACTTCCTCTCGAGGAAGAGCTGCAATCCATGGCAAGGGCCTCCAGACGCCTTTGCAGAACCCAGCAGCATGTACTATCAAACTCCTCCTCCTATGGAGATGTTGCTGTGGCAGGCAGCGTGTCTGGTGCCACTGCTGTTGAGGTTCCTGATGTTGGTAAGGGTGTGGAGGGCGATACCTCAACAGCAGAGGGACAGGGGAGTTCAAAAATCCCCAGAGAAGAGGCAGTCAGCATGAGGGTCTCATCTGAGGTGCCAGGGTTGGGTATGGTGGTGCAGGAGGAATACATTGTGGCCCAGTCCACTGTGTCAGCTGGGGGATCAGAGGAGGATGGGCAGGCTGCAATCCTGGACCTCGAACAGGAGGATGTGCAGGACGTTGTGGAGGAGTCAGCACACCATACTGTCCGAGACCCATCTGATGCAGGAATGCCTTCCTTCTGTGATGCCTTCACCCAGACTAGACCTGCAGTGAGGGCTAAAAAGGCTATCCATGATGTAGTCCAGCCAATGTTGTTGTCCTGAAGTAGGCAGCAAGAAGCTATCCGTGAAATGATTGACATCATTACATCATTAATGTCAGCATGCCAGTCATCACGGGCAGATGTGCCACCTCTTTTCACTACTAGCAATGGCACTGCTCGGTGGAGGCCTCATTGGACATGCAACAACAATGCCCCCCTCTCCTCCTCCAGATGTGTGCCCCAGACACCCACAAGTGGGGCCTCCATGTTGGCTACCAACTTAGGCTCCTTTGCACCCGTCTCTCCATCAGCATGTCTGGAGGTTCCTTTGCCCTTGGTGGAGGTCGACAACCAGGGCTTTAAGTGGGGTAAGAAATCGAGAGGGGGCCCTCATTTGGGGGCGTGGCTTCTGGGAGGGGCGTGTCCTAAAAAGCACGCAAATCATAAGGTCTGCACACAAATATATATAGATGTGTCAGCCCTCTGAGACTGTTCAATCTCCACCCTTAACCTT
Organism: Ambystoma mexicanum; assembly: GCF_040938575.1. Lineage (NCBI taxonomy): Eukaryota > Metazoa > Chordata > Amphibia > Caudata > Ambystomatidae > Ambystoma > Ambystoma mexicanum. The sequence continues at coordinate 530,268,527 of NC_090925.1, read as the reverse complement.
TCTCCCCTTTCCTCCTCCTCACCTGAAGATTGGTCTTGAATGGATGATATCTGTGGTCTTCTAGTGCAATAATCCTTCTTCTTATTTCTCCTTGGGAAAGTGTCTTTCTCACGAAAGGAAGCCACCGTGTACTGCTGTGAATAGCACTACCTGCGGCCCCTCTTCCGAGAGGGACAATCTGGGGAAAAAGCCTGTTGGCACAAAAACTCCAGAGGCAGAACAGCAGCAGCGGAGGTTCGTCGTAAGGATTCCGGGTGGAAAGTGGGCTCCGAAGGAACCGTAAGGTAGCCGATAATGACGGCCAGCGGAAGTCAACAGCACGGAGAAAGAACAGAAAGGGGGCCGGAGAAGGGGAGGAAACAACGGAAAGTACCAAGGGAGCAGGAGGAAGAGGGAAAAGAAAACAAGAGGACCGGGGAAAAAACTGGGAGGCTTGAAGCGGCCCGAGGGGCGGCAGAGGAGAGAGAGGAAAAAGGAAAGAGACTAGCGTAACAGCAACCGAAAGAAAGCAGTCAGGGAGCTGACCAAGCGGGTTGCAACGCTCTGTGAGCCGGGGGGCGTGGCTGATAAGCTTCCCGGCTCGCAGTGAAGGAAACACTAGACCGCTACAGCGACGTCCGAAAACGTGGTGGGACGCTGCAATGGCGGCCCCCAAGCCGCACCCTGGCGCATAACATCCACGGGAGGCAGCGCATGACAGTATGCCCCCTTCCAATGTTGCAACCCCCCGGCTTTCCAGGGTGAGCCCTGTGAAACTTCCGCAATAACATAGGAGCATGAACAAAGGTAGAGGGTTCCCATGAATCTTCCGCCCTCGAGTATCCCTTCCAGTGTATCAAGTATTCCAAGCGACCTCGCCTGTATCTGTAATCACATATTTGAGATACCTCAAACTCCGCTTCCTCCCGGGGCGGTGGACTTAGTGGAACCGAACGGGGAGAGGATCCCAAGGGAGCCTCCCTAAGAAGAGAGGAATGAAAGACAGGATGGACCCTGTGCAAACAGGGAGGCAATTTCAGGCGAAAAGCCACTGGGTTGATTTTAGCCATGATAGGATAAGGTCCAATGAAACGGGGGGAAAGTTTGGAGGGACAAGTCCACCGGGGAAGATATTTCGTGGAAAGCCACACCCGGGTGCCCACCTTCCACTCCGGCACAGTCTGACGGTATCGATCCGCTTGAGCTTTATTTGCCACTTGACTGTCCAAAAGACTGGACTGGGCAGTCTTGTGAGCCTCCTGAATCTTGGACAACACGCCTTCTACAGCGGGTAGGTTGGATTCAATGGATAGAACAGGGAAAATAGTGCGAGGATGAAACACATAGGTACAGTAGAATGGAGTGAGCCCAGAAGCGGAATGACGAGTGTTGTTGTAGGAAAACTCCGCCGTGGGAAGAAGAGACACCCAATTGTCCTGTTCCTGATTTATGTAACAGCGTAAGTATTGTTCGAGAGTGCCATTTAATCGCTCAGTTTTCCCGTTGGTCTGAGGGTGAAAACCGGATGACAATGCCCGTTCAATGCCCAACCAATGACATAAGGCAGTCCAAAATTTGGAGACATATTGGCTGCCTCTATCTGATGTAATCTTGTCGGGGAGACCATGAAGACGGAAAATATCCTTGAGAAATGCCTCTGCCATTTCTGATGCCGTGGGCAATCCGGGAAGAGGGGAGAAATGAGCCATCTTGGACATATAATCCACTGTTACCATGATGCAGGTACAAGCACTAGAAACTGGTAGGTCCACCACAAAATCAGTGGAGATGTGACTCCACGGACGTAAGGGTATCGCACTCTGTTCAAGTAAACCCAAAGGTTTGGTGGTGCAATTCTTACTGCTGTTGCAGATCCTGCAGGATTGGACATAATGTCTGATTCCGGACCGCATTCCGGGCCAGTAGAAATACCTTTTGACAAGATCTAGTGTGCCAGCCTGACCTCTATGTCCGGCCGTCTGGTGATCATGACACCATTGAATGACTTGTCGTTGAAGGGGGCCTGGGGGAATAAACAACCGATGGTCCTGAAACAAAAATCCTTCTCTGTCAATTAAAGCTACCTTCTCCTTGGGGGTAGCCAGAATCGTAGCTTCTTTAACCTGCTGGAGAAAACTGGTAACATGGAGGAAACCCCGATTTCTGGGAAACAGGCTTTCTGTTGGTGGTAAATGGGATACTTCCAATCCACCCTTCCAAGATAGTGTATCAGCAAGAAGATTCTGACTTCCAGGGATGTACGTAATGCGGAAATCATACTGGAAAAAGAAATGGGCCCATCGGGCTTGGCGAGAATTGACGCAGTCCATACACTGAAGGACTTGTAAGTTCTTGTGGTCTGTTCGAATGGTGAACGGACAGTTACTTCCCTGCAGCAGGTGTCACCATTCCTCACACGCGAGTTTCATGGCCAAGAGTTCCCTCTCAATGACCGAATAATTCTGTTGACTGGACGTGAGGGTGCGTGAGAGATAGGCTATGGGATGTTCATTTCCGTTATGTTCCTGGAGTAGGACTGCTCCTACGGCGGCAGCAGAGGCGTCAGTCTCTAGGATAAAGGGTTTAGTCTGGTCCGGGTGCCGCAGAATGGGAGCTTGACAAAACAGTTCCTTCAAGTGTTTGAAATTTCTTTCAGCTTGGTCATTCCAAAAGAATGGTAACAAGGACTTTTTTAGCAACTGAGTAATGGGTAACACAACCTCAGAAAAGGAGGGAATGAAACGCCTATAGAAATTGGCTACTCCCAGAAACTTCTGTACTTCCTTGACTGATCTGGGAGAGTGCCAGCTTAGAATGGCGTCCACCTTTCTTTGATCCATCAGAACCCCCTGTGATGAGAGTACATACCCCAGATAGGGCACGGTGCTGACCCCGAACAGACATTTCTCCTTCTTTATCAAAAGCTTATGTGTCTTCAGACGTATTAAGACTTTGGTGAGGTGTTTCTGATGCTGTTCGGAATCTTTAGAGAAAACAAGTATATCGTCCAGATAGACTATAACCGAAACAAACATAAGATCTGTTATGTACGGTATTAGGAACGGTATGGGCATTGGCTTCCATAAACCGTAGGTCTTTTAAACAGGTCTGTCGACAAAACCCTGATTCAAAGGTAATACTGTTGGTGGACCAATTAATCTGCGGATTGTGTTTGCGCAGCCAGGTAATGCCCAAAATGAGTGGAAAATGGGCCGCACAGATGATATCAAACTGAATGGTTTCTGAATGTTGTTGTATGAACATTTGAAGAAACTCAGTAGGCTGCGTAATAAGGCCTGAACTGAGGGGACTACCATCCACCCCCTCGACCTTCTGGTCCTCCTTGCGGTCCATGCGTCGTAAGCCGATGGAATCGGCCCAGATGGTGTCCACAAAGTTGACGGCGGCCCCACAATCCAGTAGGGCCAATGCTTCAATCTTGCGGTGGAATATAAACAATAGTACCTTAAGTACCATGGCAGCCACTGAACCCCACCTGCAGCAGGTTGAGTCTGAGGGATGTGCAGCCTTGTCGCAGGTATTGGTGAACATTGATAAAAATAAAAATGTGATTGTTAAGAATTAGACCGAGGACTTGTACATATATTGTCATTCTTTTTTCCACTGGAATAGATTTAGCTTTACAATGGACGATTCAAGGTATTTATTTTGCTTACATTTTTCCCTCATATTTTCTGTATGCTTCATAATACAGTCATCTTTTCACCTCTGTCACTTTGCTGTTGTTGTTTTTGTGTGCATTCATGTTTTGCTGGCCATGTCACACTAAACTGTTTTGGTCTTTAGATTTAGCGTCCTGATCTGGCATGCATGTCAGGATTTAGAATGGCTCACTCAGCAACTCATACTTTACAGTTGACAAGCTCGTGTGCGGCATGTGTTTATGCATCGGGTCACTGTGCAGGCATGATTCTATGTTACTTGTGCATATTACCGACATACACTAAGTGTGCTGAATGCAGGTGGCAGGCTCACAGTCATGCACTTTAGACTTCACATATGTGCTTTCCATCCTTCTGAACTTCTGTGTCCATTCATGGAGTTGATGCATGTGTATTTGGACTATGATGGGCATCTCTACTTTGCTGTATGTGTTAGGGGGGTGATCTCTCATTGTCGTTCATCATTGTGCTAGTCAAGGTTGTCTTCGATTGCATTCCTCACACATAAAGTCAAGCAATTTCTCTTTGTAGTCCACCACTAACTACTAACTATGCCTTACAGTAGCCAGATTAGGGGCACAGAAAACACATGTGATCTGGAGATGGGGCTGTTGTGAATGTCCCCACTTGTCAGTGTGTGGTAGATGTAGGTGAGCATTTAGGGATTATGTTTCAAGTGTCTTGTGAGAGTTACACGTGTTGTGGGTATTGGGATGTTGCCAGTGAGGGAATTGGTGCCACTGTGATGTTGTAGTTGAAAATCACTGTGATGGCGATTGTCTTGCTCGGTGTATGTAATATGAATGTCTGTGCTGTCTGATTAGGCCATTAATGCAAAGTTGAGTGCATTGCACACACTGTGACAACTGACATTGCAGTCTTCATGCACGACAGTCTGGGACATGTGATAGTTGTCACACTGTGTTGGAGTATATGCATACTTCCTTCAACAACACTACCACAATGCACATCATTCACTTCTGCAGATGTGTGGTGTTATTTCCGAATTTTCTTCACATGTATTGACATTCATGGCCATTCAATGAAGGCAAGTTGCACTCCTTGTGAATTTTCCACTGTGTTGCATGAATCTTTGCCAGTGTATATGCCAGTGTATATGCAGTGTATATGCACACCCTACCGAGGCAGGTTTGTGTGACATTCAAACCATTGTGTGTTTTCCTTCATGGCATGACTCACTACATGGAGTGTGTCCACTGCACACTGAAACAGTGCTAGACAGTGTATGTAGGCCTTTTGATCTCTACATATGTAGTGGCTATTGTGTAGGTACATTAACATGTTACTCAAGTACACAGGTGATCATCTGTGTACTGTGACATGCACGTTCAGCATGTGTGCATCCTACCTACATACATACTCCTCAAATAACTACTGAATGCAGTAGTCAGTTGTCTGATATTCACCCACAGATCCATCAACCACATCATTGTTTCCTTGACTATGATGGCATGTAAGTGGCATGATGGTCATTTGATTATGCTCTATCAATGAACAAGCGTACAGTGCAGAGCTAATATGTCATAGTAAATTGATTCTTAATGACAATGTAAGGCTCATTCATTTACCATAGGCACCTTTGACCATAGGAAGATGAGACAGGTACACATTTGTGAAGGTGTACTCCCAAATGTTGTACATGGCAGGGATATGGGAGTATTCGTAAAACAGTAGCTTTAGCTGGCAACCTTGATTTACCTGGAGAGTGGTATGTTGTGACAGTTCCATGTGTTACAATCACGGCAAAAATGGCCATTTACACAAATAATTGTGGCAAAAAGGCTGTGATTTTGCCACTGCAATCCATGTAATGGATGCGGGGGACAACCCCACAACCCCTGGACTATTATATCATTTAAGGGAGGAGGGGACAGTCCCGCAAATCTAGCTCCCCTTAAATGGTATAATGGGTACACCTTTACAGGGTCAAACCACAGAATATTTTCCACAATTTTCTTTACAGACAACTTATTTGCCGCCATTTTATTACTGCACACCATTGTGATGATTGTCAATGTGTGCTTCATGTCAGATTTGTTGTCCCTTCTCAACTTGCATGTCCATGTGTATTACATTGCCATTCCACAAGAGATTGATGTTAGAGGCAATATGAGAGGTCACATATCCTGTGGATCTGTTCAGGTTCAATGGGCTACCCTCCTACGTTCATGATGCCTATTTCGCCAGAGTGACATCCCTCTGACATTTGTAGTGCAGATAAGTGTGTGCCTAAAGGTGCTCCAAGCTACACATGTGCATCAGGTGAATGCATGGAGACACCAGCACACATGCATCCGATGAATGAAGTCATTGATTTCGTCATGGTGTACATCATGGGAGACTCAGCTGTGTATATTTGGAATCTGCCCCAAAGGTGTGCAAGGATTAGTAGGGGTGAAATGCGCCACTCAACCCTCACACGTCGACAAAAAGAAACACAACACAATCATGAAGTTAAACAGGGACAATCAAGAGATATACCTCCTTTGCCTTTTGTGGTGAAGTGGGCCGATTGAGGCTATTTCTCTCAAGAGGGGAGTGAAGGTGAACCAGTAGTCACCCAGATGACACAGTATCACTGTCTGAAATGAATGGAATACCCAATCAGGGTTTCATTTACAAATATGATCACTTTATGTAAACACACCATCTGCAAGTGGAAGAAAAAGTGAATACTAGACTATATCCCACTCCAAAGTACAGAAGTGAGAAGAAGCAACAGACTGGAGGTAGTACCACTTCGATTAGAAGTCTTGGGGTGGTGGGTAAGGTACTCACTTTTTGCCTTGAACACAAGAGCAATCATGGCCAAACCTGTGTCTAGGGTACAAATGCGCCATGTGGTTAGTTCAGTGTCACAGTACCTGCATTTGGTTCTTGGTGGGCTGACGCATCAGACCTAGGTTGGTAAGTCCATGTGAACAGAACTGGCTTAGTCAGGCATGTAGGTTCATGGAGGGCTGGGCGGCAAGCAGGTGTTGAGCAGGGGCAAATGCATGTGCTCTGTGCAGTCAGACGTCGCCAGCTCAATTGATGCAGGTTGGGTCAGTCCCAAGTGGGTGTCAATCTAGGGCAGGCCAAGTCGGGCTTTAGCCACTGGAAGCAGTCATGAAGTGGTGCTGAAAGGTGCATGGAGGTGCCAGCAATGAGTCTGCAGTTCTCAGCCAGCTGTGCGGAGCCATGGTGGTGACCTCCAGTAAGAGTCAGCGAGTGACCCTCTGGATATCTGGTTGGGGTCGCCATTGAGCAGACTCGTCAGGCGTGGCCAGGGAGGTGCTTAACAAAAATGCAAACGTGTTTAAAGCTACCCCTCCCTCTTGTGTAAATATATTTAGCCACCTGTGGACATAATGCAGGTCTATTCAAGTTACTGCAATGGACCTGAACTATTTCTGGTAAAGAAATTGTTTCTTTTATTTCTGACTAGCAAAAAGTACCCATTCTCTAAACGGGTTCTGCGGACAGACATGACAACATGCTCATATATGGCTAAAAATCAATGCTCCTGTTTGTCGCTGTTCTGATTCGCTTATCAATTGATGTGCTTTGCACTCTGAAGTAAACTGCACTGAGAGTGGGCGCGTGTGGCTGGCTGACATTGGGGGAGGCGAGAGTTGGTGTGCTGCTGCAAACTGGAACCTACTGTGCTCCCTCCCCACCTGTTGCCTCTCCCTGGCCAGGTGCGGTGCATTGCAGTGCAAATGTCTCAGAAACCGGTGCATTCTAGGTTTGAGGGCCGGTTCTTCTACGACCACATTGATGTTTTCGTTGCTTTAAGGCAAACGTCTCATGTGTGAAGGTTCTGAAATCTGTTGAAAGGGGTTGGGTGTCCAGATATTATGTAGCCAGTAATGTTTGGAGGGTGACTATGCAAAATTCGGTGCAAATTGGTGCAACAGTGTGAAATTGTATAAGGAGCAACGCTTCGCAAAGCCACAAACCCACAAACACATTTTGACTTTTGCTGAAATCCGGGGAACGGAGTGAGGCGTCCAAATATCATGTAGCCAGTATTGTCCCGAGGGTCCTAACACGGAACTATGCAAAAATGGGTGCAGATTGGTGACACAGTGTTTGATTTTATAAGGAACAATGCTTTGCCAAGCCACAAACCCACAAACTAATTCTGAATGTTGCTGAAATCAAGGGGAAAGTGGTGGAGGGTCCAAATGTCATGTAGCCAGTAATGTCTGAAGAGTCCTAACATGTAACTATGGAAAATGTGGTGCAAAAGGGTGAAGCGGTGTGGAATTGTATAAGGAAAAACACTTTGTCATGCCACACAGCCACAAACACATTTAGAATGTTGCTGGAATCCGGAGAAAGGGATGGAGTATAAATATAGATAGGTTCCCTTTAGTTCAAACACATGGGGGACATAGAACTCCCAAAAATCAACATAGGGTATTCACAGAAATCACCAATCATAAAATCTCGCAAACATTAGACATTCAGAATATATTGTTCTACAAAAGAGTTGCCTACTAATGAGTAAAACCTGCTCATAAAAGTGTGTATGTGCAACATGGGGTTAGGAACTAAAGTGCATTTTGTGCAATCAACATATTTCTATGAGCAAGAAATTATTTTTAACAGTTCTCCATTTTTATCCATGGGGGTATGGGGACAATACTTTTCTGCTAAATTGGGCCCAATTAACATGCATACTCATGCTGTTCCACTGTAACCATAGCAACAGTATAGTATAAGCATCTGTCTGTGTCTTTATCTGATTCCTGTCTATACTATTGTATTCTATACTATCGTACTACCTATGCAAGCTAAGCACTCTGTAACAGTGCCACGATGCCCCAGGGCAAATAATAAAAAATAAAAAAACACTACCAATGGAGTTTCTTATGCAGAAGTCATAAATGTTTCTGATTTCCTTGGGTGCTGAACATGCCTTTCAAATGCAAGAAAGAAATCAAAAAGTGGGTGAATTTTTAATTTCATCCTTCTTTTTCGCATTGGTTTCATGTGTTCGAACATTGCCCAGCGGTGAGTTTTAATACCGCTCTTGCAAGAAAGTTATAGGAAAAAGGATCTGTTGACACAGGGTCTTTCGCCCCTTCAAAAAGATGTGCCCATCCTTTAGTGATCTTCTTTTTTTAGTGTACAATGGGGCCTTTCTCAGAACATACACTTGCTTTACAAGACGAAATCCAATCGCACGACTACCCCTCAGTATTCGTTTCCATTCTGTAATACAGCCAACACAAAACACGCTATGGAGTGAGGTGCCTTTTTGTATAAAACTCTTACACAGAGCTGATCCAGACCAAATGGAGCTACTGACCCTAGTCTTATTGTGCACACGGGGAAAGCAATGTTTCCCGTTTTTTCCTGCGCCATGCTTGTTCATGCTGTGGCACCTACAGTAACAATATAGTTGTTTTAGATTTCCATTGTGTTTTCAATACATATCACTTCTATTCATTTAAATTTAGTGGTTTAAGAATACACTGACCTTAATTCCTGTAACCAATTGATTACACCTGGTGCTTTTATTATTTGCTCCTGAACTTCCTCTTGGTCATGCCTCCTGTTTATAAAAACTACTGTTTTCACAGACTGCTGGGAGGGGAGAGCCACCTACATAAGGGGTCCCTCCCCGAGGGAGCATACCCTGGAGTCGACATGGCCCCAAGGTAGGTGGAAGCTAATAGCCTGAAACAACAGCCAAAGCTGTCCAAGCAGTCCAACCTTAGACGAACCAAGTGCACCCAATTGATTCCATGGACTGCCGGGAGGCAGACATAGTGCTTGCCCTGCCGTACACCTGCAAGTCAGCAGAGGTTCTCTTGTCGGCCAGGCACCCTGCTGCCTGAGGAATAAACATGCTTCTTGGAAGAGCGCACCCAGCAGACCAAGATCAGCTGGGGCAGTGAGTGGGACACAGCCCTGGGCAGGATTGGGGAGGTACGGTGGTTCACCTTGAAGCCTGGTTTGGGCAGGGAGAGCCATGTGGAAAGCAGATAGGACCCTGACACACTTTCTATAGTAATCTTGGGGGAAGGTGACTAAATGTACTTGTAATCTGTGTACCCTGTGTACCAGAGGGTGAGGTCTGGCCAAAAGCGTCCGGCCTCCTTATGGACTTACTGAGCAAGCTGGCCATCTGGTAGTGAAATGCATTCCAATCGACCTGGGCGGGAAGGGCCCTGGCCTCCTTGCTAAACCCTGGCAGGCCCCGCTCGGCAGGGGGGGGTCGACCCACATGGGAGACAGGTGTCCAAGGCCGGGGGAATCAAACCCCTCCCCTTTGCCGTCCTGGAGCTTTGGCCATAGAGTGATAGAGTTTTTCCCCTTCGGGGAGGGGCAGGGTGCCAAGAGTCGATTACCTCTGGTGACGAGTGCCCATTTTGCAACCCTGTCTATATTAGTGAGGACATTGTCCATCCTGTTCTACATTTTTGGCTCAGGGGGGTGGGGAGTTCTGTCATTTATTCCTGTTGCATATGGAATTGTGATAAATTGAGTCCCTGTCTTCATGTCAGCTGTGAGCTATGTGTGTGAAGAACACACGTATTGTAGTTGTTTGGCAGGCCAATGGTCATGTTCCTGTCTGCAAGGGTATAGGAGGTTACATGCATTCAACAGTTGTCAAGATAGTTGTCTTGTATAGTGCTCTGAGAGTGCAGAAGTCCTACTTATGTACCTCTGAGTCAATCTTAGTGCAAGGGCAGTGCCCAGAATGATGTCATTTTTGGGAGATGAGGGGTGTGGCTGCAGACTCATGAGGATTTGTGGTCCAATGTTGGTGCCAGTACTATGAGATGGGGTAGTGGGTGCTGTGTTATGGGGATTTGGATTGCAGCTTGTTGGGGCAAGTACTGAGAGGAGGGGGAGTGTGTGCAGAGTAATGTACAGGGTCTGCGCATTGGTGGAAGTACAGGTACTGGGAATAGTGGGTGAAGGTGCAATTTGCATTTGGGTGAGCAGATTGGTGGAAGTACAGGGATTATGAATATTAGGTGTAGGTGCAATTTGAAATTGGGGGGCACAAGTTGGTGAAATTACAAGGACTATGAAAAGTGGACATAGGGGCAATTTGCATTTTGGCTGAGCATATTGGTGGAAGTACACAGACTATGAATAGTGGGTATAGGTGCAATTTGCATTTGGGGTGCACCGATTGGTGGAAATACAGGGACTATGAATAGTGAGAGTAGGTGCAATTTGCATTTTGGGTACACAGATCGGTGGAAGTACTGAGACTAAGAATAGTGGGTGTAGATGGGAGTAATAGTAATTGCTTGTGAGTAATCATTGATTACTCTTTGAACGTTGGCGTGTCCAATGACATGGTTCACATTACACAGATTTTCTTCTACAGCATGACCTTGGTTTGCGCTGGGGGCATGTTGTGGGTGTGTCTGATGCAAAATTATTTTTGTTGTACTGCAGGTTTCTGCATGCACTTATTTCTGTGAATCAGCTGCCCGCGCTAGGCATTTGCGCCGCGCAATCTTACCGCAAGCAGTAACATTTAAGCGCACACTTGGCACTTCTTTTTTGTAAAATAGGGTCAAGGTATTTTAAAAAAATCAGTTGATGACCAAATTCTTGGGTAGAAGCAGAGTGTGAAAGCACCATAGTCTTCTACAAAAAAAACGTTTGTATGATCTTTATTTTATTTAATTAATTTTGTATAACACGCCTAATACCGTACCTGAGTTCGATTTCTAAGCGCAGATCCAGGATTCAAACCTCTGTTGCTCTGCGTGCTTGCAAGACCAGCGCGTGGCCTCTGTGCTACCCTCCGTTCACTGCAATTGGTCACCATGTTTGTGAAAACCGCAAATATCAACTCCATAAAGGCAATTCTGTTAACCTTAGCTTTAGAGACTTGGACTAAATAAGAAACAGGATTACATTTAAAATGTGCTGAACATTTTTAAATACCTGTAATGGATTTACTCATTTAGACACACTGTTTTGAGACATGTTCACCATTTGATAAACCTGGTTGAAACCTCATAAACTAGTAATCAACTGTTATTACTCTCAGTGTTCAGAATTTTCCAGCTACAAAACAATGTTACAAAGTAACAAGATTAGTACTGTCAGAGAAAGTACAGCGCAGATGGTGTTCTTAAAGTGAACAGCAAAAAAGCTTTTCTGAAAAAGCAAGAGATGGAGGATTCACAAAAGTATGTCTCCTGTTGGGTTGCACATCTTGCTCGCTGCCATGATGAAAAGCATGCCCCTGAAAAATGCGAGCTGTAAATGAGTGCATGCCCAAGAACTTGTTTTAAACAAAGTAAAAGTGAGCCTTAACAACTGTGACCATTCCTAAGGCCTTTTAATTGAATTTAGAGACTGGCGTCTCAGTGCTGAATACATGCTAGTGCAAAAAGGCCTTATTTTATACTTTAAAGGCACACATGTAAATCAAGTTCTTCTTTAACTATTCCCTTATTGATGCTACGGACATGCACAAAAATGCATGCAAGTTGGAAGTGTTCCCCTTGTAAAAAGACAAGGCCTAGACCCAGCCTTCCAGGTAAAATGCGTATCAGGGCTTTTGCACAGTAAAATCTTGTGGAAAACCCCCCATTTCATTTGTCCATATTTGCCATTTACGCTGGCTGGTCACAGCAGTTGTTTGTGAATTTCTTGCCACTTTTCTCCAGTAGATGACGGTGAAACACTTCAGCACATGCAAGCCTTGTGTGAAGACTTTGCAGTGTCATGTAACTGAAGATGATGATCCAGGCAGGCAGCAGAGAATGGCTCACAGCTTTGAACCAGACCGGCTAAGTGTGACCTTAACACAAATATACCAAAATGCCTGCAACACTGCACATAACGCTTAGTTACACTAACCTGCGCATCGATAGTGCGCCCCCACAGTGCTGTACATTTCGTAACAGTCAGGCCAATTGCCAAGCATCAGACCTGGCAGACCACATATGAGGGTATGCCAAGATTAGTTCTTTTGATGTTGACAGCCAAGATGTGTGGTGCCGTTTCTTTTCCAAGTCCTGAGAAGGTAAGCACAAGTTGTCCAGCTCTGTGCTGCGTGTGCAGCAAGCTGTAGGTGCTTCTCCATGTATGGCATATGCCCTTCTGCAGTTAAAGAACGTTGCCTGTGGATTAAACATGTGCTTTTTGTGAGATGTACGCTCTAAAATGAAGGTGGATTTTCCAGTGTGGAGGCGCCCATGAATTTCAGCTTTACAAGTACTTATTGAGGTGTCAGCTTTGAGCTGTGGACTCGTGTTCCTTGTGGTAGAACCAGATTCAAATGTGGGGCACAAGGGCAGTCAAGAAAGTAAAGGCAAATAAGTTCAAGCTAAAATCAGACATGTCAGGAAGCCATCACATACCCATTACCCACACATAACAGGTTTGCCTGCAAACTCTAAGATGTACTTGTCTTAATGGTACTGCTCTGTATATGTGCCCTAGAGCCACCTGGCTGCAATAGTGATATATTCTTAGAAAAGTGAGTATCCATGCACAGCTAACCACGCATGCACGCACGTAGTGCCAAGATGCAATTTCTTTTGACTACCTAGGCCAGGGTTATCCAACTCCAGGCCTTGAGGGCCGGATCAATGTTGGGTTTTACAGATATCCCTCATTAATATTCATGAGATAAATGTGCATACGATGATGCTAAATGTATGCATGTTTTTCTTCATGAATATTAATGAGGAATATCCTGAAAACCTGTCAGGATCCTGGCCCTTGAGGCTTCGAGTTGGACAACCCTGACCTAGGCAGGAGTGATAATATCTTCATTAAAGGACAACCCATTGGCTTAGTCACACATTTTACTTCTCTGTGTCACAATATTATTTGGGCTTATAACTTATAGAATATTGATGAATGCTTCTCATCCAGCATTAATGTTGTGCGCTATGCACGCAAACGGATAATGAAGTGCAGAACGTGTCCGCTGAAAGGAGAGTGGGGATCCAACAAAAACATGAGGGCACTGGAAGGAAGCATCAACGTGAAACAGAATGGAGAGCAGGGTTGTGAACGTGTCATAGTGACAGTCCTCTATCATCTAAATACTAGCTCTATGTACAATTTCTTTAGAAATCCTATGTTTTCTAAGGGCACAGCAATTCATTTTTAAAATGAAAATGAGGGTCGGTTTTTGATGTATGAGACAAAGCACTGTGAAAAAAGGAATGTTGCGCTAAAAAGAGAAGGGTTGGCAGGATCTGTGAAAAAGGAATGATCGGAAGGGGGAAGCTGAAACGGGGCAATTGTGCCATCTAAAAATACTGGGGTACAGAGCAGGGGAAGATGGTGAGCAACTGTAGCAGAGAGCAGGGCTGGCAGGACCCTATAAGAGAAAGAAAAGTGAGACAGCAGAGAGCTGAACAGATAACGTTGCGAGGGGATAAGAAGGAGCAATCTATGCTCCTAGCTTGTCAGTTGTAAGGCAGTAACACAGACATTGTTGACCTGACCCACCCTGAACCTCAAGTTAAAATGGCGTAGACTGGATGAATACTTTATAGAACCACAGCAGGAAACCAGCTGTCTGTCTGAACAGGGTTAACGAGGCTAGGGCCATCAGAATGAGTTGCCACTTGAGAGCTACATGATGGGGAAGTCAGAAAGGTTTACTGTAAAAAAGAGGCAATTAGGATGCTGTGTTGAAGAGATGAAAGCATCATTGCGAGTAAGGGACATGATGGGTCTGCACTGCGAGAGACTGGAGGGTGATGGCAAAGCACTTCAACTATTTAGCACTACAGCTGTTTTCTATGGCATGCATTGGGGATGAGATAAACTAAGCGACCAGAGGTGGGACGTAGTCGAAATGCATTTTGATTGGTGAGAGAGAACCGCTCACTCGAAGCATCACAAAGACATGAAAATATACCTAACCATACCTCAAGCAGGAGAATGTCCCACATCTGAAACTTTGCCAGCCATGGATACAAACCTTGCAGGCAGAACACTGGTCTTTCCCCTCAACATTTCTTGCCACCAACTTCTTCCCTTACCCCACCCACCCAAGGCTAATGGAGTTACATAGTGTTTCGCTCACGCAGTGTTTTGGTATCCCCCCCCAGGTAACCCGCAAAAGGTATTTTTGCTCTTCGCTCCAGCGGCTCTTGGGAGTCTGTCACTGGGGTGCGGGCAGATTGCGATGCATGCCTTGACACCTACAACTAAAGGCTAGCATAAGACCAGCTAGCATGTCCAGTGAGAAGGGAAGACTGTACACGTAGCTTTCAGGGGGTGGAAATACTTTGCTGGCTCATGCATGATGCACCTCTGAAGTCTGCAAACCTTTCCAGCCCTCTATTCCACTGCTTGCTTCAAACGAACATATAGCATATGTCTGCATTAACATAAGCCCTACACAAACATTCCTATGGATTCAACTTCACCTCCATCTCATTTCTATTCCCGTTTGCTATTAATTGCTTAGGGTTTTGTGTCTTGCCACATAAATCCAAACCACACAAGCATATTACTGCAAAAGCTCAATAATCCCCCTCAGTACTCCCAGGCTTCCAAGGTGTCTTCTGCTCACAGTGACAATGCATTCTCCATATGTATCTTTTCACAGCTCCCACCAGATGGCCAGAATGTGCCTTAATTTCCTTTTCAGTCGCCCGGCTGGGTGTCTGGTACCAAAATAAAATGCACCTAGAACATAGTTTCTAGCCAACCTTCAGATCCATTGTGGATTTTAATGCGGCCCCACTTTCTGCTCTTTGAGGTGGACAGCTTACAGATGAAGAATAGATGAGAGTGGACAGAGCCCCTGACTATCTTTAAAGAGGAGACTCAGAACCCCAGCAGGGTCTTATTCAATGTAATTGTTACTGTACCTACACATCTGCATCTCCTAACCAAAATCAAAATCCCAAGTAGCCACTGTTAGGAAAGATTTCCATTCATGTGTAATTTTCCCTTCAGTTGTGAACCCCCGAACTTTGTGCTGTTGTCTCACCATCCTAGCCTGACATTTGCCAGTGGAGCACAGTCTTCTGCTGCACTCCTCTTGGCTTTTCGCTCACTTTTTATGGGGAAACTGACATGCCCTTGAAGATAGTCAGTACTGAGAGACTTTGTTCCCTTAGCCTTTCACTTTGTTGCAAGTTTTAAGCAACATGTTACCAGTGCACAAAGTACTTACAGTACAGTGTGCTGGGGCCTTCCTTTCATTTCTAAAGGCTCTAATCATCCTCAAAGGATTTTTTCGGTAGAAGTACAGATGTACCTTGGGCAGAGCTATTGACAGCTTTATTTTTCATATATTTTTAACTGTTTCATGTGGTCCATTTCGCATTTACTGTGTTTGGCTCTGGGCAGTGGCTTGGCCCCAAAAGGGCCATTCCAAGAGGTCCTTTGTTCTGTCCTTTGGCTATCTTGCCCCTTTGCCTTCCCCAGGTCGAGCAGACCAGGGAAAACCCTTATTTGGTCATGCAGCTGCCCGCGCAAACCAAAGCTTTCCTGGGCTTCTGCATGCCTTGTGTGTGTGTGCCTCCAGGATGAGGGCTGGACTGTCTAGTTCCAATAAACATCCTGGGTGCCCGAGAGTCTGGTGTACTGGGAATGACTGGGACCACCGTGGTCTGTGATTGGTCCACGTCTGGTATGCCTGTATGTGAGCAGATCTCTCATTGGGTCCTCTTCATTTTGGTACGAAGGAGATTCTGGATAAGAGAAGGCTCCAAACACCTACACCAGGTCGATATCTTGAGTTCACAACAAACCTAGGATAGGATCTAAGCATCCTGAAACTAAGAAGCTGAGTCGAGGGACCACCTGTGATCCGCTGGAAGGTTTGGCAACCTGAGCCCACTGTTGTCCTGCAGGACCCCCCTGCTTCTGATCGAACTTAGAAGGGCTGCAAAGGTGCTTTGACCCATTTTAATAGTGGGACCAACTATTCACGGCACCTCCACCTTAACCTGAAAGCAAGCCTTCTCGGAAGTGTTCCTGGGCCAACCAGTGAACTGACCAGCTTGCAAAGGACCTTTGCTCTGGAACCGCCGCCATCTCGAGTTGACACTTGAGACTTTGGAGATGGTAAGCACTCGGTACAAGGCACTCTCCTGCCAGGTTTCATACACGTAGGCACCCAAGGTCTGGAAATAGGAGAGTATGCCTGAACCCAAGTAAACGTGGTCATGTGTCGCCCAGCCGTGGTGACGAACTTCGAGGGTGCACTGCTGCTGTCCCACCACAGAATCATCCTTGGAACTCAGCCGCAGAAAGCCGCAGAACCGCACAATTGCAGCATTTGAACCCGCAACCGAAGTGGACTTGTCTGCCAAAGTTTGATTCGGAGTGCACCTTGTGTCAGTGAGTACCTGCAAGCCTTACCGGTGGCTCTAGGCACATCCATTGATTTTTCGCACGAGTGTCCGCTGAGAGCCACTTACCTTTATCGAGGTAGCCTGTACACCTGTCCTATTCCCAACTCTTGGATCCTGTTCTGCCCTCTTGGGGAGATGCTCCTCAATTACTGGGAACTTATTCTTCACTGCCTCACCCACCTTCCTGAGTTGCTACAGCCCCTGCAAGAGACCCTGGTTTCGCTCTACCGCACTATCGCGTGTTTCTAAACTGAAAGTACTTTTGAGCGGTAGGCTCCACTCTTCATAGGGAATGGACTGCCTCTTAGTTAGGGTTTGATAAGTGAAGGACTGCCTAAAGTATATTCACACTTTATGCCCCTTTCCTTTCAGGTTGTGGACCCTTACTGTGTGCCATTCCTTTATGTCAATTGTAACTGTATATATGTTTTATAGTAGTGTTGTGTGGGTGGTTTAAGTATTACTGCTGATCTTTGCTTGTGTTTGATTTAAAAGGTCTTTAATAAATGTATATGTATTTTTGATATACACCCGACTGAGAGTAATGTGTAGTGTCCTTGCTATGTGTGCTTATTGTGGGCTTTCTATCACCCTCACCCCTCCTGAGACCTACTCTTGAGCACTGCCAATGCTACCTTGTTTGGTCTGGCTCCAGATGGTTACTCTGCTCCAAGAAACTAGCCTGACCTTCTGGATCTCAGCTCACCAGGTCAGAGTTCAGAAATCCATCTTAACAAATTGGTGTACAGAGGTGGGATAGGATAGAAGGTACCCAGTGCTGCACACTGATGAAGGTACTTAGATTACACTTACCCATGACTCATAGTGACCTTAGTAGTAAAGTACTGTAAAGGACAAACAACCTATTCTATAGTATGGAAACAGTTACAAACAAAACCTTAAATGCTTCTAGGTCAGAAACATTGAGAATGCTATGTACTGAGAGAGGCTTGCCTGCTCAAGATGCAAAGAGTGAAATGATCCACACTCAACGCCATTACCTCAGATGACAGTGCAGAATGTGGTGGGGCTGCTCTCAATGACAGAACTGACAGTTCTATCGCTGCACTTGTCCACGGCACACATGATGACAGAGATGATGTGATGTCCCAAGTTTCCTTTGCCAGCTTTGATGCTGAGGCCATGCTTGAATTCAAGAAGCAAGAACTGCTGTTTAAGCAGAAGGAGCATGAATTTAACATGGTTAAGCTGAAAGTAGAGCATGTAGACAAACAGAAGGACAGGGATCATGAGTTGGAACTGGCGAAGCTTTAAGTTTCAAATGGATCATCCAAAGGATCAGTACATGTGTCTGGGTCCTCCTTTCATCCAAAGTTTCCTAAAGATCTGCTCAGTGTATATGATGAGAAGAATGACATTATGGACGGGTTCACTGCATTTGAGTATGCATGTGAAGTTCAAGAGGTTGTGGATGCTGATAAGATTTCGTGGTTGCTCAGTCGACAACCCCATTCTGGCTGTAGTGCTATTGTGGAAATGTCAAAGGCTGAACGAGTAGACTTTGCAAAATGAAAGCAAACTCTCATGTTAAAATTTGGGAAGACTCCTGCCCAATACTTGAAGAGGTTTAGAGAACACAAGAAGAAAGAAGGTAACATGTGGGTGACCTTCTTACTGATTCATTGAGGAACTTGAATGTATGGGTTGAAGGCTATAAGGTCTCCACCTTTGAGGGTATGAATTCCTTAGTCAAGCTTGAACATATTTTTGAATCTTGTTACCCTGAGCTTAAGCAGCATTTGGCTGATTCAAAGGAGTTAGATCCGAAGAAGTTGGCCATGGCAGCAGATTTATGGGTGTCACACAGAGTGTCCCATACAGACAAGACTACTCCTGGCGAGCTGGAGGTGGGGGGGAAGTTCCAAGATAAAGAGGGTGTTTGATCTGATAAAACTTTCTCCCAAAAGGGCCACGAAAAGAAATTTCCTAAGAGAATGTACAGGGTAGTTGAAGTTATCATTCAAGCAGAACTCTGGTTATAATAAGTCACCACATGTCCCAAAACCCAGTGGATCTTGTGTGGCTCACAATGACCATGTGAAGGGGGACCGCAGATGTAAGGTCAAAACCTTGGGGGTCCACTATGTGAGTCTAGCCTTCTCATTCTATGAGGAGAAAGAGATCACAGGGGCGACCTTCTCCTCAGACTCCTGTTGGGGAGAAGCTGGATCCCCCCCCCACCAGGGCAGTGGGGGGCCAGCAGCCATACCCTCACCAGCTATGGGAGGCCCCAACACCTCCCATACGGCCCCCAGAAATGCAACAGAGTCCCAAGCAGGCAGCAGCATGTTTCAAACTGCATTTATTTCTAGGCAAAGAAAAAAGAAAAAAACAAAAGAAAAGCACAGAGCATCGTGCATCGCGAGTTCAGGCGCCGTCTCCCCCGGGGCTGTCTTGCAAGTAAGTTTTATAATCACACTGCAGGCTGACCTCACAGAATTGGATCAGCTCCCAGAAACATATCTCCTCCTGTTATTGGCTGCAAAGTGGTGGGTTACATATGTAGCCCTTATAGAGAGCCTGATAATTGGATATTAACCTCCTGCGTCAGTGGGTTGATTTAGCTGTGCCAGCCCCCATTACCTAATTCTTAACTTGTTGCAATGTGACTTTGTTCCCATAACTTTTAGCTGAACAAACAGTTCGCACCTGGGCTCTTGCTTGTTACAATTCATGTTTCAATGTTGTGCGAGTCCTTGAGAAAATGTCTTTCTTTCCCGGAAAGAAAAAAAAGCACACTGGGTTGCCGTGATTTATTCGCATTTGTGGATAATTAAAAAATGTCTGTCTGCAGAAAGCAATTTTATCTTGAATTTGCGGCCTTGGCAGTTCGAATGTTTTGCGAGGAATGTTGATAAGGCTCCCGCAGCCAGTGTTCAGTGAGTGAAATGAACTTAGCTGTAATTTTCCTGAAACATAGCTTTACACTGTGCATTTAGACCATGTTAATTCATATAGGCATTTGCAAGCCTTTAAACAGGGATTTTTGTGCTGGTAGATTCTGATATTGCAGCATTGATTCCAATGTAGCATGGAAGTTGCACTGTTGGTGAAGTGGGTGTGTTTCAGCATATTTGTCACCCATGGGTGCACTGGGGCCTGGTTCAAATGATAAGTGCGCTCCTTGTTCTTCCTATTGTTCTTCTATGTATGCGCTTGGGGTGAGGGGGCATGGATTTGGTCTCGATTTTCCCTCTTCAGTCCCCCCTCTGGTCGACTTTGTCGACCACACCACCAAGCAACATTCACCTCCTTCCGGTCTGCATATCCTTGCCAATTCCTTGAAGTGTCCATAATTTTCTGCATTGTTGTTGATCAACAGTACATATAGGAGTGTTCTCCTTCTGTGTTCCACCACACTCACTTCCCTTCGTACTTCCTCTGATCACAGGGAGTGGCCACCTTTATTACTGCTGGAACCATGTTGCACACCGCTATCTTCTCCCTTAGTCCGGCTCTTCCTTTCACCATGTCTCTTATTTGCATTCCGATAACTTCTTCTGTTGTTCTCTTGCAATGTATCTCTATCTTGCACAATGGTGCTGTGTTCGGTACTCGTCCTTCCGTTATCACCTTCAATCAACCAGGCAGACATGATGTCATCCATTACCATGCAAGCACTAGCTAGTTCTTTGCCTTCTCTTTTCAGATGCATTTTTGCTGATCATTTTTTGGTATGCTGGTACTGCACCCACTCATTCTTCTTTCTCGCTCGAGAAGTAATTCCCCCCTCTTTTTACTTCTCTGTCTGTTTCTCTTCTTCCGTTGTTTTCCATCTTTGTTAATGTGTCACTCTTCACATCTTCCTTGGTCATCACCAACAAGGGCATGCTGATGCGCACCAATGAACACTCTCCTCCCCAATTCAGTGGTAGTTTCTCTTGATCTTTGGATGCATGTGCTCAATAGTAGTCCATAAGCAGTGATGTTCCTGCTCTCATCTCGCAACTTCTCTCAACCTTCTCGCATCCAGCATGATTGTCCACTTCTTGTCACTGTTGTGCTGGTAACATAACATTGGTACCTTAACAGTATACGTCCTTCTTCAGTGACCATCTTTGCTCTTTTCTCTCACTCTGTTAGGCACTTATCATATTTTTGTCTTTTTCATTTTATTTTTTCTTCTCTCTTTTTGTTTTTCTTTCTTCTTTTATTATTTATTTATTTATTTATTTATTTATTTATTTATTTATTTATTTATTTTCAATCTCAATGTTGCTGTCTTCCCTTGCAATCTTCTTCGCACCTTGTCATACATGGGCGTTGTGCTCTGCTGTAGTGATTTCTGTTGTAATCAATTCTCTTCCGGCATATGTTAAAGAACAGTCAGGACAGCTCTCTCCAGTGGTGTCCCTACCAATTTTGTACATGTGTGCATGTTGTTGGTCACTTCTGATATGTGTGTTATGCGTATGTTTTACTCCCCTTGTGTCTGCCCTTAATTCTCTTTACTTTAGCAGCAGCTTTTCCTTACCCACTGACGCCGTAACTCTTCCTGCTTAGGTTAGGGAATGTTAGCAGGGGATACAGCGGTAATGCTCATTATTACAACTAATTTTCAAATTACCACCCCCATTATTTCGTTCATAGGTAATAGTCCCATCGTGAAGGTAAAGGTCCTTATTTGCGTGCCCATAACCACTTACGCTGCTGGGTCCTTGCAGCTGATGAGATGATAAAGTTGCCCGCCTGAAAATCGCAAGAAAGGCGTTAATACGTTAGTACTTGTTAGTAACCTCAAGCTCCGCGAACTAAACAATCACTAAGGGCAAAAATCAAACCTCCCCCTGGACATTTCGCCTTTTCAAAATTTCTCAATATGGGTAGGGAAAATCTTGGGCTGTTTATTCAATGGAAGCAAGGAAATATACTTCAGGGAAACATGCTCTAAGGGGTCTGAGGTTCTTGATAGGGTGGGCAATTGAGTGGGGAATGCTACACAATGTTTTACTCAGTAGACCTCGCAATTTCTAATGGAAGATAACATTAAGGAAATTTCCTACACATTTCTAACAGCATACATACGCAACAACCTGCATGTGCGGGGAAAAGAGAAGAAACAAAACAGTGTTACAGCTGTAGGTGCAAGAAATGTAATATGAAACTCAATTAAACTTTGGAAATGCGTTTGTCAGTCCCTATTCTAGTTGCTAGTGATCGTTGGACCATGGGATGGCCATGTTTCCCTAACTCGGGAGAGTTTGTGCTTTTTTTGCAGTTCATGAAAATCTCTTGCGTTGGCCCTGTTGATCGTTGCTCCCTCGTTGCCAGGGTGGCCACCGCTTTGTAGGGCTTGACGCCTTACACTTCTAACAAATAACAAAGTCTGTCAGGAGGGGAAAATGTCCCACTGTAGTCCATAGCCATTGGGTGTTGGTTGTCCGTTGTCTTCAGGCCTGCCCTGGGTCCTTTGTATCTGGCGAGAAATGAAATGGAAGCGCTTGAGACCTGAGAATTTACATATTCTTCATTTTCTTGACCTAACCTCTATGCACTACTCTCACACTATTCAGTGTCCTAGTGGGAGGAGCCAATGGTACACCTATGCACCATCCTGTCACCACCTGGTGGCGTTCAATGGCGGTCTGACTGTAAATTATTACACAATTCGGAATGTACCCAGAAAATGGGTAGGCACTTAATTTACGTGAAGATACTCATTACACACTTGGATCATATATATGCAATTTGGGTGCTAGTGTACAAATGGGCCTTTGGATCTTTATATTTACTGTGCTTTTGTTGTAAGCTATTTATAGTGCGTGCCTTTGTCCTGTGGGGCATCAGGCACTGACAAGCTAAATAGGGAAACATCAGGGTGGTAAATTTGTCATATAGGGTGGCTGTGTTTCTAAATTAAGTGCACCATGTTACTTAGTTAAGATAATCACAGGGTTTTTAAATCATTTTTTTTTCTTTTTTTTTTTTCTATGGCTCCTCTCACACTTCTCAGGGTGTGCCTCGCAGTGAACTGCAGGCACTTTAAGCTGGTACTAATGAAATCCGCTACCAATTTACTCCCATTCTCTCTATCCCACCCCATGTCCACTTTTTAAAGCCTACCTACTCTGTTAATTACTTATTTAGTCTAGTATTTTATTACTCCACTACTGTAATTACTGTTACATTTAAACAATATATATTTCTAATTACTGTTACATTTAAACAATATATATTTCTCCCCCCAATATCTGCTCTCAAATTTTAATACAACCATTATTCTCCAGTTCGTGCAGCAATGACCTCTTTCCCTATGTGTGTTGGCTAATGCATTTGTGCCAGTGTTATTTTCAAAAGCGCTAGTGGCATTACCACTTGCACTGTCATTTTGTCGCCAAATTAATTCTGTTGGGAACATGGATCATCCACCCTTTACCCCTATTTCTCTCCTCCCGTGGTGAACTGTCAATGAAATGTAGGCCTCCCCCCTCAAGTGCACCTTCTTCCACCTTGTGTGTCTCATTTACTTGTTCTGTGTTAATCGTGTATTCATGAGCCCAGTCTCCTCACTGAAAGATGTGTGCTCAAAATGTAGCTAAATGTACTCTCTTGTGATGTACCGTGCACCCCCATTATTCTTAAACAATCTTCCTTACTTTCAACATGTGTATGCCTGGTGTTTAACAAGTTATGGATTTCTCTGTTAATAAGGTGGTCATATCCACATTGCTCATGATGTCACAAATCTCTCTTCCCTAATTCATGGCCTAGTCGCCCCACTGTCACCCAAAAAAGAAAATGTTTTGATACCTATTACCACCCCTATGCAATTGTCCTCTGCATTATTAAGTGTGAGTGTGTGTGTCGGCGCGCGTCTCGTTCGCTCTGTCGGGGAGGTGGAGCATGAGTGTGTGTGGCAGAGTCAGTCAAATCAAGTTTGTCTTCTGCTGTCCTATTAGCGGTATAATGTCAATCTATATCCTTTGAAAGATTTGTTCCCCATCAGGAAGACCCCACCCAGTCATGTAACCGGTACCATTGCTATTGTGTCAGTGTTCTGTATGGGTGCTGGCTGCTGTGCAGTGCCCCTGTGTTGTTATTCTAGTCAGTGCTGGGGTAGTGGTGCTGTCATTTGTTGTGTCTGTACATGTAGTGGTGACAGTACCTGCGTTAGTGCTTGTGATGTCTGCTGAAATGATCCCATCCTGCCCCATGTATCCTCCCCACATGGGCGGTGCATATTGTGGTGATTGTTGACACTGCTATTGTTATTCTTGTGCGTGTGTATTGAAGCTGTTTTTAACTGCCCCTCCCATCGCATGCTTCAATGATTTATTTTGTGCCTACTTGTCCTCATCTGCCTTTCTCTGCCCCTGTGTCATCAAATATTACACTCCCGGAGGTTCAGAAGGGTGAGTCCCCTCTTCCCTATGCTCGCGCTGGTTCAGCATCAGCTGACCCCTCGCATCTTCCCTTTCCTTCGTGCACACAGTTCAACTGTAGCCAGGTGCTTTTAAAGCTGTTCCCGTGTAAGTGCTGTGTATGTGTGTCCTTAGCGATTGCTGCACGCTTCTGGAGAAGCCGCCTATGAGCAGCCATGGTCTTTTTTAATTTACATTTACCTTCAGTACTTTTTAATCTTTGCACACTATGTTTTACTGACTTATTTCAGCATGGAAGCTGTGTGCTACACAACAGGTGAAGGGGAGTCCTTTCTGTATTGTGTGATACATTTTACCTCTATTCAATTCGAAAATTTCGATAGTCCGCTGTTCAGGGAGCAAAAGTTAGAAGATAATTCAACATTTTCAACTTCTGTGAGTCTTCTTGGCTCCGCACCTTAGCCAGTGCACTCCACGTGCAACCCATCTTCACCAAACCATTGCCTTCTCTGGCACACCCCCACAATCTTGCGCATGTGTCTTCCACACACCGCCTCTGGGTCACCTATTCTCCAATCCAAAACCACACCACTATCTCCTCACCATCAAAACTTTGTGTCCTATGCATCAATCTGAGGGTGACGTCACCAAACTAAAAACACAATGCAAATGAAAAGACAAATGTGCATACACAGAACAATAACCCATTTCTCCCAACCCCACAAAAATCCCAAAATAAAACCCCACAATCCCCACAGCTGTCTTCCTGTCTCAACTGGAACAAGGTAAACCACAATAAAACTCTTATAATTGGACTGCACACACTGCGTCGCCTAGTGTGTGATACGCTCCTCACCAGGGGACCTTAACCAGCCAACTATCTTCTGCACTCGGGAACAATCTAGCTACCTCCTGCGGGAAAACATCATCCACTCACTGAACTAAAACGCTCAATTAGCAGGGAACCTCATCTACTCATTGATCTATAACGTCAATTCATAGGAAATCCAGACCCCGTACATGAAATCACCATCCAGACCAATCAGCGCGGCACTCCTGTTCTATATGTAGGGAGTCACTACCCCACCCAATAGGCTCAAAAACACAAGAAGGGACCACTGCCACCACCCCAGTCCCAACTACAATTCACGTGCCGATCACCACCAATGCGCTGAATTTTGTGACAATGTACAATCACCCACCACCCAATTTACAATCCCTCCCTCAAAGCCCATGTTGCTGGTTGACTTACATTTTCCTATGCTGCACTGGCAGTTGCACCGCTGCTGGACACCCCCTCAATGCGCTTCACCGGACCCCTTCTCCTGCAGGGCTCTCACCTGCCCTCAAGCGGGGTATTTCCAACTGGCCCCCGAAGCCTTTAGCCGGGTACGCGTTTTCCGGTGGTCTTCAGGTGCAGGCGAGGGTCCCACAGCTTCCTTGAGTCGGCGGCAGGGAGCTCAGTCCATCGCAGGGCTTGCGCAGGCAGAGCTCATTCACCCATGTTACAATGAGCAATGAGCCTCACAGAGGGCACCAACTTGCTGGGGAGAAGCTAGATCCCCCGCCCCCACCAGGGCAGTGGGGGGCCAGCAGCCATACCCTCACCAGCTATGGGAGGTCCCAACACCTCCCATACGGCCCCCAGAAATGCAACAGTGTCCCAAGCAGGCAGCAGCATGTTTCAAACTGCATTTATTTCTAGGCAAAGAAAAAAGAAAAAAACAAAAGAAAAGCACAGAGCATCGTGCATCGCGAGTTCAGGCGCCGTCTCCCCCGGGGCTGTCTTGCAAGTAAGTTTTATAATCACACTGCAGGCTGACCTCACAGAATTGGATCAGCTCCCAGAAACCTATCTCCTCCTGTTATTGGCTGCAAAGTGGTGGGTTACATATGTAGCCCTTATAGAGAGCCTGATAATTGGATATTAACCTCCTGCGTCAGTGGGTTGATTTAGCTGTGCCAGCCCCCATTACCTAATTCTTAACTTGTTGCAATGTGACTTTGTTCCCATAACTTTTAGCTGAACAAACAGTTCGCACCTGGGCTCTTGCTTGTTACAATTCATGTTTCAATGTTGTGCGAGTCCTTGAGAAAATGTCTTTCTTTCCCGGAAAGAAAAAAAAGCACACTGGGTTGCCGTGATTTATTCGCATTTGTGGATAATTAAAAAATGTCTGCCTGCAGAAAGCAATTTTATCTTGAATTTGCGGCCTTGGCAGTTCGAATGTTTTGCGAGGAATGTTGATAAGGCTCCCTCAGCCAGTGTTCAGTGAGTGAAATGAACTTAGCTGTAATTTTCCTGAAACATAGCTTTACACTGTGCATTTAGACCATGTTAATTCATATAGGCATTTGCAAGCCTTTAAACAGGGATTTTTGTGCTGGTAGATTCTGATATTGCAGCATTGATTCTAATGTAGCATGGAAGTTGCACTGTTGGTGAAGTGGGTGTGTTTCAGCATATTTGTAACCCATGGGTGCGCTGGGGCCTGGTTCAAATGATAAGTGCGCTCCGTGTTCTTCCTATTGTTCTTCTATGTATGCGCTTGGGGTGAGGG
The DNA here is from genome assembly GCF_040938575.1 of Ambystoma mexicanum. Lineage (NCBI taxonomy): Eukaryota > Metazoa > Chordata > Amphibia > Caudata > Ambystomatidae > Ambystoma > Ambystoma mexicanum. Next base: position 530,241,630 of record NC_090925.1, on the reverse strand, counting down.
GGCATGGATTTGGTCTCGATTTTCCCTCTTCACTCCTTCCCCCAGTGGGATAGAATCTGAGGTAGTCCTAGTTTTCCTGGGTTCCTGTGAGCCTAAAGTCTCAGAAGCTTATGCTAGCATTCCAGATAACACCAAGCACTTCTTTAAGGACAGTGTGCGTATCAATGGGGTTGATACTCTTGCCCTTAGGGATAGTGGGGCCAGCAGAACAGTGGTGGATTCTACTTTGGTAGACCCAGAGGAACTTGCCAGAACTCCTTTGATGCCCACCAAGTTAGCTGATGGCCCTCCTCCCAAGTTCCCAGTAATGCCTGTAAATCTTACTATCAATGGTACTATGGTCAGGATTCCAGTGAGCATTCAGAGGCAAGTCCCAGCTAAGGTCCTGTTGGGGAACGATCTCAGAGACTTAGGTCTTGTGGGTGACACAGCAGAGAGACCATGCACAAGGTCACAACCAAGGGCTGCACTGGCCAAGACCAAAGCCAAGCCCACGCCAAAGGGGAAACCAAATGCTAAAGGAGTCAAAAAGACAGAAGAGGGAAAGAGAACATACCCCTTGACTCACCTAATACTGAGGTTCAGGTAGTTGTCCAAACACCTGAACCTGATGAAGAAGAGGTGTTGCCTGAAATTCTCAATCCACATGACCATGCTGAACTCCTGAGTTTGTTGGTGGAAGGTGGTCCTGATAGGTTTGAGTTCAGTAAGGGCCAACATGAGTGCCCATTTTTGGAAGGCCTAAGAAGACAGGCCTGCTCCCAGATCGAGGGTGAACCTCATGAGAAGCACATGATTTATTGTGAAGGTGGGATCCTCTACAGTGAGCCCATGGAGTCTACAGAATGAGACCATAGGAGGTTTGTGGTTCCCCTTTCTGTAAAACCCTTCCTCTTGCAGTTGGTACATGAAGTCCAACTTGCTGGTCACCTTGGTATCAAGAGAACGAAGCAAAGGTTATCCATGCACTTCACCTGGCCCAAGATGGGGGTGCAAGTAGAAAGTAACTCCAAAAGTTGTGCCACATGCCAGTAGTCTGGGAAGAATGGCACAACAATCCAAGCTTCTTTGGTACCACTCCCAGTTGTGGGGGTACCATTTGAGAGGGTAGGGATTGACATTGTTGGTCCCCCTTGACTCCCAAACATCCTTAGGCAATAGGTTCATCCTGGTGTTGGTTGACAATGCCACCAGGTATCCTGAGACCATCCCATTGAAGATTGTGACTACCAAGTCAGTTGCAAAAGCTTTACTTGCCATATTTACTAGGGTTGGCTTCCCTAAAGAAGTTGTGTCTGATAGGGGCAGCAACTTTATGTCCCAGTATATGCAGGCCATGTGGAATGAGGCTGGGGTCACTTACAAGTTTTCCTCAGCATATCACCTCCAAATCAATGGTCTAGTTGAGAGGTTTAATATAACTCTCACAAGCATGATACGGGCTCTGGAAGAGCCCCAAAGAAGAAAATGTGATCTTCTGTTACCATGCTTGTTGTTTGCCTACAGAGAGGTACCTCGGGAGGGTGTTGGCTTCAGCCCCTTCAAGCTTCTTCTTGGTTACACTGTGAGGGGACCCTTGGCTATAGTCAACGAGGGGTGGGAGATGCCTAATCCCGCTATCACTACCAATTTAGTGGACTATGTGCTAGGACTCAGAAAAATAATGGTAGGTCAGATGGGTCAGGCTAGTGAGCTGTTGAAGGCTGGGCAAGCTCTGGTGAAACACTGGTATGACCAGAAGGGTTCCCTAATCAACTTCCCACCAGGCCAGCAAGTCCTGATCATGAATCCTATAAGGCCTAGAGCTTTGCAGGACAGATGGTCAGGCCCTTACACAGTGGTGGAGTCTCTGGGTGAGGTTAACTATTTAGTGGACCTTGGAAGGGCTGGACAGGCTCCAAAAGTGTTCCATGTAAATAGGCTGAAGGCTTTCATCCCAAGAGTTGAAATAGATGCACTGCTGTTGGCTTCAGGTGTAGAGAAGGAAGAGTCAGTAACTTTCCTGATCTGTTCCAGGGCAGTCCTTCAGATAGCTCCATTGAGGGTGTCAAAGTGGCCCCACACCTGACTTCTCTTCAACAAGCTGAGGTGAGATGTTTGCTGAGGCAATTCTCCCCCCTTGTTTTCCTTAGCTCCTGGTTTGACAACTTGGTGCAAACATGACATTGACACAGGGGATAGTCTACCTGCCAAAGGTAGGGGATACAGGATGTCAGATAAGGTGAGATCTTACATCAAGACAGAGGTCAACAAGATGTTAGATCTTGGGGTGATTGAACCCTCCAGTAGTCCTTGGTCCTGCCTGTGGTTTTGGTTCCAAAAGGAGGTTCCTCTAAGCAGCTTTTCTGTGTGGATTACAGGGCTCTGAGCACTGTCACCAAGACATACACATACCGCTTGCCTAGAACTGATGAGCTGGTGGATACTGTGGGTGCCTCCAAGCACCTCAGCACATTTGACCTCACTGCAGGGTATTGGCAAATAGCCCTAGCAGAACATGCCAAGGAGAAGACAGCATTCCCAACTCCAGACGGTCTTTACCAGTTCAGGGTAATGCCTTTTGGGTTGAAGAATGCACCTGCCACTTTTCAGAGGCTTGTGAATCATGTCCTTAATGGGTTGGATGAATTATGCCTAGCATATCGCGATGATATAGCATTTTTCAGTGCCACCTGGGAGGATTATATGAAACACCTTAGAATTGTGTTGCAGGCTCTTCGGAAGGCCCACTTGACTATAAAGGGCAGTAAGTGGCAAATTGGACAAGGTTCAGTGGTCTACCTTGGGCATGAAGTAGGTGGAGGGACTATATGCCTCTACCGAGTAAAGTGCAAACAGTACAAGACTGGCCTACCCCCACTACACAAACCCAGGTGCAGGATTGGATTGGCCCCTCAGTCTTTCGGCCCGTGGCCGGGCTGAAATCGGTCTTGGGAAGTGGGGGCCGGTTTCTGGCCATGCCTGGGCCGGATTGGAGAAAAAAGAAATTGGAAAAAAATATTATTATTTTTTCATTTATTTTTTCTTTCAAAAAGCCTTTCATCCTTCTTAGGTAGATAAGGTTGGGTGATATTGTATGCATATTTGCTCTATAAAAAACAGCCTAGGCTTAAGTGCTATACAGTAACATTATAATTTTGCCTTATACGTCTGCTCGGATTCAGAGTAATTTATTGTACTTAGGAACCATGCTATTTGATGCCACTTCCTGTTTTGTCAAGGGGTGAAAGGTCATGTTCCATCGCTACACAGGATGTCACTTTGGGGTGGGGTCAAATGACATCACTTCTGGTGATGTCATCAGAGGTCAAGGGTCGTAAGGCGAGGTGTGGGCCACTTTTTTGAGGTGAGGGGTGGGCCACTTTTTTTGGGTGACTGGGCCTATTTCTTGTTCCAGTCCCACCCTGCGCAGGTGAGAGCCTTTCTAGGACACACAGGGCATTACAGAAACTTTATGGCACACTATGGCACCATAGATGCCCCTCTGACTGCTATCACAACTCCAAAGAAACCCAAGAATGTATCTTGGTCTAAGGATTGTAGGAAAGCCTTCAATGGCTTAAACGACTCCTTGTGCCAGGTCCCTGTTCTCAAGCCTCTGATTGCCAAAGACCTTTTATTGTGCAGAAAGACATCTCTGACACTGGGATAGGAGCTGTACTATCACAAGTAGATGAGAAGGGTAAGGAACACTGTATTGGATTCATAAGTCGCCAGCTTAAGGACAGCGAGCTCAGGTGGTCTACAGTAGAGAAAGAATGTTTCTCTGTTGTGGGGGCCCTAAGGAAGCTGAGGCCCTTACCTCTATGGGACCCACTTCACTGTGCAAACTGAACATAAACCCTTAAAGTGGCTCATGTACATGAAGGGAGAGATTCCTAAGTTGCTCAGATGGTCCATAAGCCTGCAAGGGTTTGACTTCACTATTAAGCATAGGCCAGGTGTTCAACATAGCAATGCTGATGGGTTGTCCAGAATGTTTAACCAACCTAAACAAGAAGCTCGTCCAGGAGTGGATTAGTTCCCCCTGTCCTTGGTCTGGAGGGGTGAGTGTTAGGAAAGATTACATTTATGTGTAATTTTCTCTCAAGTTGTGAACCCCCCAACTTTTTGCTGTTGTCTGACCATCCTAGCCTGACTTTTACCAGTTGAGCACAGCCTTCTGCTGCACTCCACTGGGTTTTTGCTGACTTTGTTATGGAGAAACTGACATGCCCTTAAAGACAGTCAGTACTGGGAGACTTTGTTCCCTTAGCCTTTCACTTTGTTGCAAGTTTAAAACAACATGTTACCAGTGCACAAAGTACATTACATTACAGTGTGCTGGGGTCTTTCTTTAATTTCTAAAGGCCCTAGACACCCTCAAAGGATTTATCTGTAGAAGTACAAATGTACCTTGGTCAGAGCTGGTGACAGCTTTTATTATTCATATATTTTTAAACCTTTCTTGTGGTCCATTTTGCATTTACCACGTTTGGCCCTGGACAAAATGGCCATTCCACAAGATCCTTTGTTCTGTCCTTTGGCCATCTTGCCCCTTTCACTTCCCCAGGTCGAGCAGACCCAGGAAAATCCTTATTTGGTAAGGCAGCTACCCGCGCAAACCGATGCTGTCGCAGGCTTCTGCATGCCTTGTGTGTGCCTCCAGGATGTGGGCTGAACTGTCTAGTTCCAATACACATCCTGGGTGCCCGAGAGTCTGGTGTGCTGGGAATGACTGGGACCACCGTAGTCCTTGATTGGTCCATGTCTGGTATGCCTGTATGTGAGCAGATGTCCCATTGGGTCCTCTTTGTTTTGGCATGAAGAAGATTCTGTATAAGAGAAGGCTCTAAACACCCATGTCAGGTCAATCTCTTAAGTTCATAACAAACCTAGGATCGGATCCAAGCATCCTGAAACTAAGAAGCTGAGTCGCGGAACCGCTGGTGATGCACTACAAGGTTTGGCACCCTGAGCCCGCTGTTGTCCTGCAGGACCCCCCTGCTTCTGATCAAACTTAGGTCTGCAAAGGTGCTTTGATCCATTTGAATAATGGGACCAACTATTCATGGCACCTCCACCTTAACCTGAAAGCAAGCCTTCTCGGAAGTGTTCCTGGGCCAACCAGTGGACTGACCAGCTTGCACAGGACCTTTGCTCTGGAACCGCCACCATCTCGAGTTGACACTTGAGACTTTGGAGATGGTAAGCACTTGCTACAAGGCACTCTCCTGTCGGTTTCATACACCTAGGCATCCTTGGTCTGGAATTAGGAGAGTATGCCTGAACCGGAGTGCACATGGTCACATGTCGCCAATCGCGGTGACGAACTTCGAGGGTGCACTGCTGCTGTGCCCCCTGTGCCCTGAGACATGCTGCAGTGAAATCGAGTTGATCCCTTCACCAGGAGAGGAGAAATCACCACTGACCCACCACGTAATCATCCCTGGTACTCAACCGCTGAAAGCCGCAGAAGCGCACAATTGCAGCATTTGAACCCGCAACCGAATTGAACTCGGCTGCCGAAGTTTAGTCCGGAGTGCACCTTAGGTCGGTGAGTGCTTGCAACCCTTGCTGTTGACCCCTGGCGCATCCATCCAGTTTTATGTTTGAGTGTACCCTGAGGGCCACTCACATTTATCGAGGTAGCCTGTGCTACCATCCTATTCCCAACTCTTGGAACCTTTTCTGCCCTCTTGCGGAGATCCTCCTCAAATAGTAGGAACTTATTCTTCACTGCCTCACCCATATTTCTGAGTCTCTACAGCCCCTGCAAGAGACCCTGTTTTCTCTCTACCTCACGATCGCGTGTGTCTACACTGAAAGTACTTTTGAGGGCTAGGCTCAACTCTTCTTAGGGAATGGACTGCCTCTTAGTTAGGGTTTGATAAGTGAAGGACTGCCTAAAATATATTCACACCATATGCCCCTTTGCCTTACAGGTTGTGGACCCTTACGGTGCGCCATTCCTTTGGGCCAATTGTAACTGTATATATGTTTTATAGTAGTGTTGTCTTGGTTTAAGTATTACTGCTGATCTTTGCTTGTGTTTGATTTAAAAGGTCTTTAATAAATGTATATGTATTTTTGACATACACCTGACTAAGAGTAATTTGTAGTGTCCTTGCTGTGTGTGCTCATTGTGGGCTTTCGATCACCCTCACCCCTCCTGAGACCTAGTCTTGACCGCCTCTAATGCTACCTTGATTGGTCTGGCTTGTCCAGAAGGTTACCCTGTTCCAAGAAGCTAGGCTGGCATTCTGAACCTCTGCCCACCAGGTCAGAGTTCAGAAATCCATCTTAACAGCCACCAGTTCTTTACTGGGCATTCAAGAAAACAAAGACTGAAGACAAAGAGCCTGATCACGAGTTGAGTGGTATCCCAGTTGCAATACCGCCAAACTATACTAGCGTTAGCACCCACCGGTCTAGCGGTATTACCGCCAGATCACTGGTTGGGCACTAACTGTAAATCCCTATTGGGTCCATTGTAACCAATGGTGAATTGTTGGCACAATTACTGTGCGATAATGCTGCTGGTGGTAATTGTGCCGAAATGGGCATTTTTGTGGTGAATTTCCCCCCAGTTCAGAGCTGGGGGTAAATAAGCCAGACCCGTGATAGGGTCAGCCCTCAAATGCTGTTACTGCTGCATTTAAGGGCTACCGCTGAACTCGTGATGAGGCCGAAATAATTCACTTTCAGAGCTGCCTCTTGCATTTCCATGATGGCAGCTTGTTCAATGCATTAAAAACAAACATTTATTCTGTTGAACTGCAGATTCAAACTAATCCTATATAACAGTAAGCTATCTGACCCTCTACGAATCACTAAAAGCAGGATGCTATATTACAGGTTTTTTGGAATGTTCCTCTACGCGGGTTTACAGAGATCTTACATTCTCTTTGTCCGGTGTTCACTGTTCAGCAGTCCTGGTTTTAAGCTTGCGTCACTTCACATTCTGGTACTGCTAGGCCAACATTTATAAAAGGGATGGTAACAACAGAAGTACTTTCCAGGATTTCCAATTGACACAACCTAAAATCCAGGATGTGCAGAATATCACTTGGGTGCTCTGCACATTGTTTTAAAAGAATAAGTAGGCTTGATCAGAGATCTATGTTGGATGAGAGCGGTGAACAGATGACAATTGCATGGCAGAAGAGAACATCTGCTCTAATACCAATCATCTAAATGTATCCGAAGGGGCCAGGCACACCCTTTTAGCACAGGTGTACCTGCCCACGTCCATGCATTTTAAGGGGCTTGCAGTGCATTGCACTGACCTATGTTCTATAGCATACCTTGTTGTGGTTTTGCACATTCCATATGCTGATTAGCCAGCTAATTCTTCATTAGGACATGCCCTGTGATTACGATGTTATCTGTAGCATTATCTTATTTCAAAATGCATCTGTTCCTGCCCAAGAAGTGCATTGTTCGGTAAACTTGAGGTTTCCTGCTCAGATGCAGCATGAAGCGGCAGGGAGCCAGCTGGTAACACAGACATGGCTCCCTGCCGCTTCATGCTGCATCTGAGCAGGCAACTCAGATGCAGCATGAAGCGGCAGGTAGCCATGTCTGTATTGTACAGATGTCACAAGTTCAAGTTACATTTCAGGTTACTTGCAGTCAGGAGCACACTTGCCAGCCATCACCAGGCATACGCGCTCTGCTCCCAAATGGCAATTTCAGAGCACTCATGCATCATCACCAATCCACCGTTCACTGAGTCGTCATTCATTTAGTCAACTACATTTTCACACCATGCAGTTATGACCAGCAGGACACCTGCGCTAGAAGACCGCGTGCATGCACTTGACTTGACAAACTGCATGCACTTCTACACAGGTTCCAATTGCAAACTCCACTTCAGTTCATGGTGAACAATTATAGTGGTTTACTCTTTCTAATACCTTATTATGCAGTCTCCATTTGTAGTTGTTTTTGTTGTTGTTTTCTACTAGGGAAGAAGAACATAGCCTTTGTTTCCTTGGTGTTTACGGTGAGATTATTACGTCCACAAAAGAGCTCAATCTGTGTAGCTGCTCTTGGAGACCGCTCAGAGTTCGGTCCGTGAGGATTGAGTCATCCGCATATTCCAACTAATGTAGATGTTTGAATCCTGTTTTAGGGGTTAGTGCCTTCTTTGAATGTAAAGCAGATGGTAAATCAGCCAAGTGTAAATTAAATAATGTTGGTGCTAAGATGACACCCAGTTATTGTCCTACATAAGTAGGTATAGACCTTGTCAGTTCCCCCATTTGACTAGGTCTGAACATTACTGAGGTATTATAGATGAGATAATATATTTTTGCGGGTGAGAGCCTATGGATGGGTATGGGGCTACAATATGTATTTGAGGATATACCCAAATATTCTGACATCATTTTTTCCTTTCCAGAGGCCCAACAGGAGTCAAAATTCACCAGCCTTCAGAAACAGGACCTCAGAGCCACCATCACTTCTGAAGGTTTTGAAAATGGTACAGTAGATCCTCTGTTCATTATCTTCTATTACTGTAGAGTATGTTTTTACGGTTTACAGCACACCGTGGCATTTTGCAAAATGTTGTCCACAGAGTGTGCTGCATCAGTGACAATATGACAAGCTTTGAAACAGAAATTATAGAGGAGAGTCAGGAGGGTCAGGTTGAAGATTCCAACTTTACACCTCCCGCCTTCTCCTCCCCCACACCCATCTTCAATTCCATGCCTTCTCCTATCTCTCACATTTGAGCAGTATGAGCAGTGGTGCAAGAGAGTGAACTTTGATTGTTTGGACAAAAAGACAGGCCTTCCTTTTATTCCGGGGACCACCATCCCCGCCTCTGTGCCCGCAAGGCTTGAGTATGATTAGACACAGCCTTGTTTGAATAAACAAAACATATTCTTGTGAATGCAATGTCAGGACCCTTGGCAAATCTGTGCCTTCCCTCTGCTGACCCACAACTCCCACATTTAGTCCATTGTCAGTCTTCTGCCCTATCCTCCATCCACCACTTCTGCCCTTGTCCCTCAATACTAATGGAAGCCATCATTCTTCTCCCCTGATTCCCCACCAATTTCTCCCACTCTTGGCTCCCATTACCAGTGGCAACCATCAAATCTCCTCCCCTGCTGACTATGACGGCTCCTTCACCTTCCCCTCCTTTTATCGCACTGACTGGACAACTCGTTGCTAGTCTGAACACTTAAACCTATAGTGTAGCACTTGCATTCTTGTTTTCAACAAATGTTTTAACAACAGTTCAAGTACTTGATGTACTTCTTTATTCAACTGTATTAACTGGGTCACTGGCACAGTATAAACGTTGAGTAGCTGAATAAGGTAAGATAATGGCACGAGCATTCAGAGGGGGAATGTTCAGTACATTTTCATTTTGGTTGCCGCCCCACTGCACTCTGCAACTTCAGGTAGAACCTTCTTTATCTGGGTTATCATCCTTGCACAGGTATCAGGGGTCAGGGCCTGCCACCAAAACAATGAGATTCTATCCAAGAGTTCTGCCTTGTGGGCTCAAGGGTTTTCTTATTCTACCCGTTAAGCTGTGCCCAGATCAAGTCAATTGGATTTAGGTAAGGATATTCCTGGATGTTTTAACCCAAGTAAGACCCTATTTCGTCATAATGCTTCCAGGTCACTGTCCTGCAAGATGAATAATATGCAGGCGTCGTATCTTACAACCTCTGTGTCATTATTATTACCACTTCATTATGCCTTCACCTGAGATCTGCACCCTTTTAGGAAATGCTGCACCAGCCGGCGGCAGATTGTGTTGAGGAAGAATGGGTGAGTGAGGTGGGGTAGAGTGGGTGAGGAAAAGTGCACTAAGGAATAAGAAAAAGGGGGTTGAGTTAGAGAAGGCTGAGCTGGGGAGGAGCAGTTGAGGTAAAATGAGTGAGTAGGTTGACTTAGAGTGCGTGATATAGGGTGGATTCAGTGGGAAGAGGAAGAGTGGATGAGGTAGGGTGGGTGAGTGGAGTATGGAAGAGTGGGTGATGTAGAGTGGCTGAGCGAGGTGAGGAAGAATGGATGGGTTAAAGTGGATGAGGTAGACTGTGGTGAGGTAAAGCATGTTACAGTAACTTCCCTTGCTTGCAGTCCTCCACTTCCAGCCGAGTGCCCAGCAAGCATGGAAGAGGATCCCTATGCTGACCTGGACCCTTGATCCCTATGCTGACATGGATCCTGTGATCCTGCAATAGGATTGCTTTTAGGTTCCTAACATTCCTGTCATTGCCCTGTGGCGGCACTCCATCTATAACCTTGCACAGGTGGCAAAAGTGAAGAATAGAAAACGGGCAGATTAATGTACAATTCTGTGGAATAAGATTAGCCAACATTGTAATCAAGCAAATGTAAGACACCTTTAACCGATGCTGGTCATGCATATACTGTCGAGTTCAGGAAGGGGGAATTACTTCTTATTTTACATTAGCACTGTGCAGTGCATATCTACAACATATATTTGTCACAGATGCCATATAATCCGAGACATGTTTCCCCCTTAACAGGATGTTGCACAAGGGCAATTGCAAACTCATCCACTAAACTAATATTACCACTACTGTACACAAACCACAACTGTCTGTGTTTTAAATGGTATTCCTATGACCCAAGGTGGGGATTCGTGGGCATTTTTGATTCACCATCTTTAGAATATCAGCAAAGGTTTGTACACACATCTATATTTAACTTCCAAGCACAGAGTCTACAGTAGACATTGTGATGTATCTGAGTCAGGAATGACATGGAGCAGGAACCAGGCTGACTCAGGTAAGTGTAAAAGGAAACAGGCTTTATTCTTCTTGGCTGCACAGCATAGTCAATGAAAGGTAGGAGAGTAAGTAATAAGCCTCTGCCCTGGTTCCCAGTCTATCTCCAAGTCCCAACCGACACTCTGTGGAACCCCCATGCCTCCAACACTCTCAGCTCCACTTTAACATTCTGTGAGTCCCCTTCATGCACAAGCACTAACTACAATCATACCAGGATACGACACATCCCCCTCCTTAACAAACAAACTACAAGAAACAGAATACCCTCACCATCATGTTAGGATCACAATCAAAACAAACCAAAACACCTTCTACCCTCGCCTGCCACACCGAGGTCTCAGTGCTGCCACCACCGAGCGCATACCTTGCCACATGGACAATAAAAACTAAACTACCAACATAAACCCTCCTAACCTACCACCTTTTGCCAGAACTGCCACTCCTGGCCTCAAGTCTGCCACACCTGAGCACAAACCACGTCTCAACGAGACCAACACACCTTCCCAAAAAGTATATCCCCACAAGCGTACACAATGGCCTAACAATATCCTAACATGCCAATAACCAACAAAACCAAAGTATCCAAAAACAACCACGCCTCAAAACCTTATCCCTTCTCCCCTAAAGAAACATAAAAAAGGATGAAAATTAAAGCAAGAAAACTAACTAGACAAAGACCACATAAACCATAAAACACAACCATAGAAAGGAAGAAAAATGGTGCGTAAACCCAAACGCAGTAAAAACCATGTAAAATAACAGTAACACAACCGTTACAAAGATGGAATAAACTGTATGCATAGGATGAAAAAATGCTGGAATTCTTATTAAAGCACAACAAAAATATGTCATGCTAAATTCCACAGCTCCCAGTAAAATGTAATAAACTTTGATGTTAACATTTTTAAACAATTCAAATTTGTCAGTGCGTGGTTAAACTGGTCCTCCACCGACCACAACTACAACCCAAAATAATTTAACCACAGTCAAAAAATCTAACACTGACCTACAAACTGTGTGCCACTCCAAAAACCTATTAGACATAAAAATCAACTGGCGTGCTAAACAGCTGAACTTCGCCTTACACTGCACCACCTGGCACTACAGACAACTCCAAGGAGTCCAACTACTCCTATCAGACACCACCATGTGCGGTCACCTTTAACACACATATCTACAAAATGGGCCCCCTGCCCAAAACTCCCATGCACAAATGCATTTAACATGACCTCCAAACTACCAAAAATGGGCCCCTTGCCCTGCTGACAAGCTGACAAGAATGCCAGCTTGTCCAAAAGATTTACAGAGCACTGCATTTTTTTTTCTGCAATCATGCTCTCACCGTAACTCTGTGCGTGAACTCGATTTCAATAAAAAAACACTTCTCTGAAACTCCGATCAGAAACTCCTGTTAATCTGCAAACACTGAACGTCTTCCACGCAGATCCTATGGCATCTCCTGCTTCCTGATAGTATGTCATCACGTTGTCGCACGTCCTTAGGGCCTTTCTTCAAAGCGGCCTCCTCATGTAAACAACTCCGGTGATCCGAACTCGGGGAACAAATGGCGCAAGCATTTCTCATGCATTTCAGCCAACGGCACTGCTGGAATGCAGGGTGCACAAATGGGCGCGGGCCACCCACGGCCCCCAGGGACCCTCCAAAAATGTGCCCAACGTGGCAACATTTTATTTTTTATTTTTTTCAGTACCTCAAAATGAAGTGTAGTCCTCCACGGACTACAGGTCCCATGAGTCCTGGCTCACTAAAAGCACAACGGTGCTCGTATCCACTGCAAAATCGCCAGGCCCTCCTCAATGGCAATCTGCAACTGCAAATCAGTCCTGTTAGATGCCATACAACAGGCTGCTCCATGGTTTCCTGGCAAAATTGCAAAACTCCTGCTGCCAACCTTCCTCAGCTACTCCAGTACCCATCCTCATGCCAAGGTCTTCGTGGATGGGTTACCAATGCCTGAAGCCACAGCCATTACCAGGATTGCTTCAACTTCCGTTGCCAAGACAGGTACATAGGCATCAGGATTCTCCTCTTCAGTACTCCTTCACTCTACATACCATACTCCAGGTTCATAATCCTCATCGCCAAATGATGTATCTGAGTCAGGAATGACATGGAGCAGGAACCAGGCTGACTCAGGTAAGTGTAAAAGGAAACAGGCTTTATTCTTCTTGGTTACACAGCATAGTCAATGAAAGGTAGGAGAGTAAGTAACAAGCCTCTGCCCTGGTTCCCAGTCTATCTCCAAGTCCCAACCAACACTCTGTGGAACCCCCATGCCTCCAACACTCTCAGCTCCACTTTAACATTATGTGAGGCCCCTTCATACACAAGCACTAACTACAATCATACCAGGATACCACACATTGCTTCACCTACTCAGACAATGCAGTACAAGACAAACATATGTTATATTACACTTCGGTAGGGGAGTAGTGGTGGTGAGAAGTGGGGGTAAGGGTGTGGTTTAGGGGGAGCATGTGTGGGACCCATTGTAGAAAGAAATGTTGGAGCAAATCAATTAGACAAAAGGTGCCCACAGTGCACACGAGCAACCAGGTGGCTATGCGTACATGTAGAACCCTTACTCAGAGCCCCAGAACAATTCCGTGTTGCCATTCCAAAGGCGTGTAAATGCTGCTCACAGAAGCGCAGATATAGCAGAGCACATTGTGATGTATGGGGAATGCGGTGACACTCTTTTACACTTCTCCCAGTGTAATGTTCATGTCATTAGCTGTGAAATGGGGCGAGTGTTTGCCTCTCACAGACCACGTGTGTACTGTTGTGCACCGCTCTTCTGCTCGCGAGCTCGGTACATTCAATAAGCAATTAAAATAAATAAAATAAAGTACCGAACTGCTTCTTTGAAGATCATGTCAAAAAGTGTACCTCATGTCTGTTGCCATTTCTACTGTTTGTGATTTGTGAACACTGACTTCACAAAAGCAAACTAAATAAAATATAATCAGCATTGGATGAACAGGGGTTTCAAAACGGTATTGCGTCCTTATGCCGTTTTTACGACGGGTGTTTTGCCGCAGGAGTTTTGGTTAAAATTCCCATCAAAATCATTTGGGGGGGGGGAGTATAACTAAAGGATTACGGGGAAGGTAAATCAAAAAAAAATTAAGCTGGGTTTGGGGGGAACTCCCCTCCTGCCCCCAAAATAATAATAAAAAAATGTCGATGAGGTTTTTCAGCAAAACTCCCGCGGCAAAACACCAGTCGGAAAAAAGGGGGTCGGTGAAATGACATGAAACCTTCCCAACATGGTGAATAACATAAAGAGGCAACTGTTAGCCCTCACTCGACTTTCCCACTCAGCCATCTAAGCCACTAGAATAGCTGCATACTTCGTTGCCTATGACATCAGTCTGCTTATTTTAAATCACCATAAACTCCTCTCGGGCAAACACCTGTGCATGGGCACCCTGGTATCAACCCAGCTCCACAGTGTGGAGAAAGTGGAGAGATGCAGTTACTTTCTCTTTAGGGTATTCAGTGATGGGAGCAAAGAAATAAATCAGGTCGAGGTCAATCAGCAAGTCAGTCAGTCTTATGTCATGGCAAAAGGGGCATCACGTGCCAGCCAATAGTTTAGTTCACAATGACAGGTTCTAATGAAAATATTCAGTCTGAAGTGTGCAGGGCATATAGTGTTGTCATGATACTTTTTTATTGTTCCTTACAAAACAGAAGAACTTTGATGTTGTCTCAACGCACACACACGCACACACAAATATGCATCAGGCGTCACCACGGTCAGTAAGCCAGCCACTCACTGAAATCACTGAAGGCCGTCGCTGATGAGAAAGGCTCTACGGAGGATTTAACGCAAATTCTGGGTACCATAACAACCACTGGGTCCCGCAAGCTTACCTTGGGATTTATAGTGTGGTGAATGTGGTATTAGTCCTCATGGTGGGAGTCTGTGTGGTTTGTGACAGGTTTACTACGAGCAGTAATTCCACTACTGTAAATCTGATGGTTTTTGGCCATGAAGTGCAGGATTTACCTTCAGTGTCTTGCTGGAGTCACATCCTCTACTTCAAGGCAAACCCTATACTTTGGTGGTGAAGCAAAGTGCTTATGCTCACGTATTAGCTATTTGGAATTTCAGGGTTCAGGTTTTTGGGAAATCCCGAAGACGGATTATGCCCTGTTAAGGACCTCACCAATCGGAAATACGTTGGCCAACCTGGATGGCTTTAGAAGAGATAAGGAGGAGGATGCTGCCACATTAAAGATTGTTCCAGTTGTTCTCAGAATAGTGAGTACATCATGTCAACAACTGATATACAATCATCATGAACTACTGTGGAAGCTCTCCTTGGTCTTTGTTTGGGTTGTACTGTCCACATGGTACAAATCTGGCTCACTGGTGTGCACCAAATATTGACAGTTAGGAATAACGCGCTTTGAGAATATTTGGTTGTGCCAGTTTCTATACCCTCATATGGGAACAGAATTACGACCATTTTTTATTGCATCTGTTAACTGATAATGAAACCCCTGAAAATGTAAAGCACACTCAAAGAAACTCTACAGTAAGCAAGAGACTTTGAATGCAACATGGTCTCTGCAATGCCATCAGGTCCGCCCTATCCTAATCCACACAGTGGCTGAGGCGGGTGTACTAGCTTTCGCTGATCTGCCACTACCCAACGCTGTGCATGTAGATGCCAGCATCGAAGGATACCGAGACATATTATACCAAGGCAATGAGAGTGAATTATGACCTACAGCTATTTCTCTTTGAGGATTATACAAGCTTGGAAAACACTGACAAGTAAACAAACTGGAATTATTAACTTTGATATGGGCTAGAACTGAAACATTGAAAGGATATCTATGTAGGGCTTAATTCACTCTCAGAACCTAGAACAATCCACTTACTTATATCTTAATGTCAGCCAAGCTAGTTACCAAAGAGCCTTGGTGGCTTGCTGCACTGTCACAGATTGATGTCCAACTGTAGGAAACTAACATTCTTTAAATTGAAGACCACATGCCATGTAACTGACACCCAGAATCAACTGGACTAAACCGACTTACCAGCACCAGGTGACAAACTATAAATAATGTTGCCAGCCTACAGCCTGGTGAAGGAGAACAGAATCAGCTCAGTATAGTGGAGTGTCTGGGAATGACATCAGAAGCAATACCTAAAGTATACTGTCATATCATGTCATGAGCAGCAAAACCACTTATATGCTCAGAGGCACCAGAGATGGAATGTGCACCTCTCAACTGGCCATGCACAGGGTCTTACAGATGATGAAAGTCAAATCCTCAGGAGCCAAGTCAGTGTCGATTGGACTGATACAGAGAATTATGCATTAGGAAGACACTCAAACTAGTAAGAACATCTCATTGAACTCAATTAATCAGAGACCTGGTGGCCTCCTGAAAATCTCAGGAAGATGCCAGAGGGAATTGAAGGTTGCATGTGTCTCACTGAGAGTCCTACACAGTTAGATCTGCTCGGCACATATTTCCAAAACCTAGAGATGGACAGTCATAGAATACAGAATATCCTGGTAGTATAATATAATTTCACTTGGTATGCCCAACAACTCAGAAAGCTCCACTGGCTCTGTATCAAACATTGGCTACAATTCAAAATTATTTGTACTGCCCACTGCACCTACCAAGATGAAATTCATTATCTAAAATGAATCCACACTTGATGTTCCGCGTCATCCTGTATCTCTTACCCACAAATACCACAAACTCTTCTCTTTTCTCTAAGAGCCACATGCAAACAAGCTGCCACAGTGGCAGAGGAGCATTATACAAGAGCACTTTACATGGCGTTACTGTGGCTGGCCACCGTGCAATCATTCCGAACAAAGATCTGACCTTGAATTAAAACTCTTTAAACAGGTGTTGAAGAGTGGGAATAAGGAACTCAAGATTCAACCAGACTCTCTTTGACATGCTTTCCATCCTGCAGCAATAACAAAAGAAGAGATGGAGCCAACATTTTACCTTTTTGGTCCAGGCCTATAGCAACACAACATGTAGTGAAATGGTCACATGCCTAACTCATGCCAGGTTAACCATGGCCTATGTTTTGGTGTTATCCCAGATGGACCTCTCCCTATAACCTACAAGAGGTATGTACAGAAGCTCAAATATCAACTGGTTGAAACCCTGCCCACTTCCTGCTTCTGTTTTGAAGGGTGGTGAAGCACAAATTGATATGGCGTGAAGACGAGATATCAAGCACTTCCACCATGACATGGAGTTAAATCCTCTTCACATTTCATTGAGGCATAAACAAGGTGGCTGACAAATGGAAATTAAAGCCTTTCCCTGTTGACTGTCAACTGCCTCAGCTTGTTTCCCAAGCTAAAGAGGAGAATGGTAAAAAGAATTATAAAGCATTACACCAAAGTCACTTGCGTCTCATTGGAGGGAATTTCCCAGAATGACCAGGAGACCCCATTGTCAAGGACAAAGAAAGAAGAACGAAACCTCAGTCAGAAATTCCCTGATGACCTACAATCCACAACATCACCACCAAGAAGTACTATCCAGAATGTCAATAATCTAGAACCTGTGAAAGAATCAGAAGTCTTTGATTTCACTGACTCTGATGCTCACTCTGAATCAGGAATAGAAACTCCTTTCAATGCACCTACATTAAAATCCCTGCCTCTTTCAATAATGCTTGTGACTGTACTTCCATGTTGGACGTCATTGAAGGTGACCGACCTGTATCCTCAAGTGGGTCAAGTGCCAGACCATCTGAATTGTCTGAGGTGCTGAAACCAGGTTCCTCTGAAACTCTTAGACAAGCTTTCTTCTCTGCCCAGCAGATCTAGTAGGGAAGCTGAACCCTCAACTAGGCTCGGTTATGATCTTCCAAGTGCTCAGAGTCGGGGAGCCCTACATGTAATAAGCAACTAGACATCTGTTGCCAATCCTTCTTTATGTGTGAATTGCACACTCAGAGAACTCATACACAGCACTGCTAAGGCTTAGCGCACAACATATATTCACAATTAGAGGTTTGAAGAAGTGCTTGGTACTGTTTGGGAACATGTATAGGATTTCTGGGCAAGTGTTTTAAGGAGTTTGGAGTTAGGAATGATTTCGCCCCTTGTTTGTTCTGTGTGTTTGAAGAGCTATTTTTGCCAATGCCCCATTTTCAGCATTAGTTCTTCCTCATAGAAAGAAGCAAAATATCTCCCCTATCACCTGTCCCCCCATGGTTTGTGCTAAATGTACAAAAACAGCAAAACAGTTTGCCAGTACCCTTTTCCACTTCACTTTTCCACAGAAAATGTAAAAAAAAAACATAGGTTTTGAACCTTGTATCAGTCCATTGTGTTTTCCATAGTGGCTGCACTTGGGGTTCTTGCAAGTTATTTTAGTTTTATATTGGTGACAATTACATATCCAAAGGGTGTGGAAAATCGATTTTTTGTTTTGAGGAGACCAAAAGGCTCAAAAGTGAAAAAAGGAGCAGCACTTTTCCACAATGTGGATGATGTGATGCAAGTCCTTGATAAGGGTGGGGAACCCATTCTGGTTGGGGGTGCTGGTTTGTGTGTGTTAAGGATTTCAATCAGGTGATACATACCTTGGTCTCGGCCTAGTATGTAGCACACAACTGAGATGCTTTTCTCCTTATTTTATGCATATTCAATTTGAGATGGTACACCACTCGTATCACACCCCTTGTTTCAAATACCCCGGGTCACAATGGACCATGAACCAAGCTGGTTGGTGAAATGCAATATTTATTTATTTTAAAGTTCAAAAGAAATCATACCATTTTTAATATGGGGCAGAAATCACCAATGGGGTGATAATTACAAAGAGATTGTGAGCAATGCACTTGGTTAACCTTCCCCATGAACATATTTACAGCCCAAGGGAATAGAGCACTTTTGAATTAGGAAAGATAGCACCCAAGTTAGGATTTCCCCCTGCAATGTTCCCTCAACCCAAAAATGATTAAATTCTGAATGGATAGAAAGGCACAGCAGGTAATCAGGAATAGGAGGAAGAAAACAGATTAATAATCCGACCTTCCCACACAGAATAAGAGGCAAAAACAGACTTTAAACCCTTAACAAAGGCCTAAAATAGCTCTCGGAAATGGCAAATAATTAATTAATGTGCGGTTAAATTTTAATATACATATGGTTTGTCACAATAGCATGTAGGTTATATCACTGGCAATCACAAGGCAAAGGATCAGCAAAAGGCGTACAATTAAAAAATGAGTGAACATTTTAGAACAGATTGCAGCCAAATGACACGTGTAAAAGTTGCATTACTTTTCAATTAAACTGTTTTTAATAAAAACGGTTGAAATATACTGATTTAGGTTAAGGGATAGATATATATCACAGGGACACTCTAGAGTCGAAAATAGGTATCTAGCTATGAAACTGGATGAGTTCTGCAAGATATAAAATGGCACTTTGATCAAAATGAAGCCGTGAAATAGGAAAGGAAATCAGTTGTGGCCTGAACAGTTTTACTTTAAACTAGAGTATTCAGGCTAGACCACCAAAGATGTACACAGTAAGATCCAAGGTTAATTTGCAAATTCAACCCTGTCACCCCAGCGCCCAACCCTGGCGGAAACCAGTCTATTCACTCGAAATCTGACTAAGGGTTTAGGATTAGACAAGACAAAATTTAAAAGAGATGGCGCTATCACTTTAGAAAGTCACGGGCAAGGTGCACAGATATCAGAATAAGGATAGGATGGCTTAGAGAGTGGGATACGGACAAAGGCAAGACAAGATAGGTTATGGGTTTCTATGGGGTAGGGATTATACTCACAGTCCACTTTTAGTCTTGAGATTTTTGGACCTTCAACAGGTTCTGGTCACCACACGGCTGGGTGCCTGGCAAAAGAATACAGATGAGCCTTTCTGGTCACCGGATGGCAAGGACAGCGGAATGGCAATTCTGGTCACTGGATACTAAAGGTCAGCTGGATGTCAAGATTGCAGCGGGCATGCTGTTAGTGGGCAGCAAGCCAGTCTGATTTCAGGATGCAAAGGGTACCACAGCTTTCCCCTTTGCTTATTTGGAATTTTAGTGTATTTTTCTGGATCAATTATCTTGCTGGAGTAGGAATCAGCTATGCTATGCTTGTGTTTTGCAGTGGGCTCTGGAATAGGGTCAGCAATGCTTTGGCCTTGTAGTGGGGGTCTTGAATCTGGATGGAGGAGATCAGAAATGCATTGCAGGAACTTCAGGAAGAGTGTGCGTCTGGAGTCTTGTCAGGGACTCTTATTTATCATGCATAGTGACATTATCAAAGTATATGACTTGGCAGGTTTAGCTAAGCACGCCTCCAATCTACTGGATTGGTCAGGGGTGATAGTCCCCGCCTCGCTCTCAGCTGGTTGGATTTCAAGAGAATGATGCCAGATTAATGACGTGAGTTTTTCAATGTCCAAAACCTCCCACAATTACTTTAACTAAAATCCAGTTTGCCCTACATGGCACACTTATACAGTGAAAACATCTAAACAAATTACCTTAACAGGTTACATATTTTATGCAGCACATAGCAGTCCAATTCTCCAGTTTGTGAGACATTGTTTCACCCTTCTACCAGTTTTCCACGCTTTTCAGTGTGAAATGTTTGGGCTAAAATTCCATAACTTTATACACATGGGTGGATCATCATAAGGGATGTAAATATGAAAATTCGCATTGGCATCATGGATACCTTGCTTGTAATCCCTGATTCTTTTCCATTTCTATTCCCAAGGGGTCAGTGAATTCTACCATTTCTTAAATGAAAGTCCATAAAACCACTTTTAAACTGCGAAATGTTTACATGTTTACAAACTCCTGCTGCAGAGATAAAAGTCTTTACATTTTTATTCACAAATAGTCTTTGGAAGCAAATGGCAGTCCTTTGTCCCCCATATTTAGGAATAGCTTCTAAGATACCCCCATGAAGGGCAGGGCTGTCATGGAGATCTCCTCTGAAGCCTCCTGTTGAAATCACAAAGTCGTGTAACTTTCTTTTCAAATATCCTTGTCCTGTAAATTCCATTGTCAGTGGGTTCAGCTTTTTGTCCAACCTAGTAATTATCACGGAGGTGTTAGTATCAACTGAGAGGCCCTTTTGTTTCTGTCATCCTCTCAGCAGAAACCTTTTTTTTTTTAGCTGACATCCCCCCAGCCAACACTGAAGTTTGAATGAATTATATTTATTTTGGCTCTGAATTGTAAGAAAATCTGCTAAATAGAACCATTTCTTCATTGTATTTTCACATCACAATCCCCTTCCGCTAGATAAGGGCAAGGCCTTATCCAACATGCCCTTTTAAAACAGATATGTTCCTTTATTTTGCAAAAGTACATTACTCATGGGGTGAATGTTGCATTTTTCTTGCAAATCCGGTTTTTCTATCTAGATTCCCACATTGTTTTGCAGTTATAGTTATTTCCTTGTACACAACAATCTTTACAAGGCAAAGGTCTCCTGGAATTGACATGTGCACAGAGCTATGACTTCTTTTGCAAGGTTCATTCCTTTGACACTTTGTAGCACAAAATAAAGTGTTTCCTGTGCAGAAAGTGAAGTTTCTTGGGACTTTTTTTTCAGATTTGGCGTACCAAAGCCTGTCATTCAGGGGTCATGCTTGGATTTGCTGAAGCACAATGGGGATATGAATGTGCATGGCAGGGCCTTATTAATCATGGTGGTTTAAGGAAGAACAGATGCAAATAGCATCGGAACAGCATTAATTAAAGGTGAAAAAGTTTCCTTTTTAATGGGGACGTTGGTCTGGCAGCAAAACAGCACTGCTTTTTCACTCTGTTTCTTATGTATATGTAAGAACACACTGGCAAGCTCCCTTAGTGTGCCCCTTGTTCCATCCTGCCCAATATGTGCTTGGCAAGATGGTGCAGGCATCTTTTTGTTGCTGCACAAAACAGTTATGAGGCCATGGTGCTCACTGGAACCAGTGCAACCATTTTGCTGTTTCTGTAGAAGCACAGCTTGGTTTTGGAGAAATTCTGTTCAGTGGGTCAATGTAGCCCACAGATTCCCCCCCGACTCTTCTGAGATCCTTGTCGAGGGAAAGTAGGGCAAGGTGGGCTTCATCGGTTAGGACTCCTTCTTCCATCCAAGAGCGGAATCTACGATCCTCTCGTTGTCTCTTGTTGGAGTGTGGAACGACACCCACAGCTTTCTCTTGGATCTTTCCTTTCCAGGTCCCCGGGGAGGCCCAACTTGGTCTTTGAATGGGCACAACCAGTACGAATCTATTAATAAAATAAGAACTGGTTACTTCATTTTCTCACTAACTGCCTTCCAATAGGGTTGACAGCAGTGGGACACGCATATATTCAATAATGACAATTGATAGTCAAGAAAAATAGTCCTTGTTACATAATTATACTTATAAATCCATTGTTCCCTTCTGATTCTTCTTCTCGTGCTTCAGATCTCTCCTCTATTTGATTCACTCTTGGATCCTCAATTTGCTGCAAAGTGTGCCTAGGATGACAACTCTTTAGCTGATTAATATGGACCCATTTCTCTTCTGTCAGTTCTCCTTTGGGGATGCAGATTCTATAGGGGACAGGTGAAATTTTATCTACAATTTCAAAAGGACAGCGCCAACTGGGCAAAAATGTGCGCTCTTTGGTCTGGTTCCTTTGGAAATTGTACAAGTAGACCTTGTCTCCTGCTTGGTGTTCCTTTTTGGTTGTTTTTAGATCATATTGAGTCTTCATACCCTCTGCAGATATTTCTAGATTCCGCTGAGCGTACGCAAAAAACAATGTTGAAGGGGTTTTCTTAGATTCTCAACATACTCATGAGTTGTGGAGGCGTTTATCAGTGTCTGCTCTTGTGTTCTATAGAGCAGATGCTGAGGTACCACCATCCTTCGTCCAGTCATCAGCTCAAACTGAGACATCTTAGTTGCTGAAGAAGGTGTAGATCTGATGGCCATCAGGACAAGCAGTAATCGCATGGCCCAGAGTCTGCCACAAACCTTTTCAGAATGCTCACAATGGTTTTATTGTACCTCTCAACTCCACTACTAGAGGACAGTGGCATGCAATGTGAAGTTTCCTTTTTACCCCAAGTAATTCCCACATCTTTGTCATCACTTTGCCGGTGAAGTGACTACCTCAGTCTGACTCAATCCTTTGGGGTAGGCCAAAACGCCAGAAGATGTGGTTGATCATCAGGGCAAGCTGCTGTTTCTGCCTTGCAATTTGGGGCCGGGAGACATTCCACCCATTTGGCAAACAAGCATGTTATGGTTAACATGTACCTGTTCCCCTGAGAGGAGCGAATCACGGGCCTGATGAAATCTACTTGTAAATCTGATCATGGCAGTGTCATCCCCTTTTCTGGAGGGAAGCTCGGTGGGTGAGTGATGTTGGCTGAAATTGTGCACACACAAGACGCCCCTTCAAGTAATGGTCGAGGTCCTGCCCCATGTGTGGCCAGTATGCAACCTCTCGCAAGATTTCTAAAGAAGAAACCCCTGATGACCGGCTGTGGCCGCATCATGGGCATGACTTAGCATCAGGTTTCGGAATGAGGCAGGGAACACCCACTGGTCACAGCCAGATATGGATCTCCTTACCAACAAACCCGTCTTGGATTCGGAACATTTTTGGACATTTCATCAACACCCTGAGGTCCTCTTTCCCAATGTAATCGGTATCGGTCAGAGGAAAGGTCTCAGGGTCCTCAATGTGTTGATAACATTTACCAATAATCGGATCCCCTTTTTGTGCCGTGATTAAATCAGCATCTGGGGTCTCCTTACTCCACTGTGCAGTTGAGAGTTCATTGTGAGCATTTGTGTGGGACCTAGTGATAGCAGTGACCTGGATTTCCCCCAACAGGCATTAGATCTCAAGGCGATCCCCCTGGATGGCTCTGGTTTTGGTCAGCTTATCGGCTAGGTCATTTCCAGTTTTGTCTGGTCTCTCTAGTCTGGAATGACCTTGATCTTCTTACAATAGATGGTCATCCGACTACAGGCAACCAGATCATCAATATTTTGGATTAGCTTGCCATGTTTAAGCGGTTTGTTGTTAGCACATAGCATGCCACTGGTTTTCCAATTAACCAGGTGCTCCACAAACCCGTTCCGGACATAATCTGAGTCGGTGATTATGACCAGTTCGTGCAGTTGGTGTTGGACAGCAGTGAGATGGCCTGATGAACTGCCATCAACTCCGCCACCCGACTACTGTGGGCACCGATTTTGTACCCAGCGGAGGGTTACGGGGCATCATTCACCCAGGCATTCCCAACACCGGCCACCAGTTCCTTTTCCCTGTTGTTGTCAACATGGTAGGAGCACCCGTTCACATAAACTGTGGGCATTCCCTCGCACTTGTCCTCTTCATAGACACTGTGCGGGGAATTCAGGCACGCCTCCATGTTATCCTGGGTTTTAAGACTTTCGTCCTCGTGACAGTTTTCTCTGGCACAATCATGCAAGTCAGCCAGATCTTGCGCGAGGGGACTCTTCTTGTTTTGGCCATATCTGACCTCCACAGGAAAGCCTTGCATTGACAGAATCCAGGAAGTAATTCTGGAATTACTTAAATTTCCGGCCCATATTCTGTCACTTTGGAGATATTGCAAAGGCTGGTGTGGAGTATCCATATGATGTGTTCCCCCTGGATGAACGGGCGGTAATTTTAAAATGCCCACACTGTTGCCAGGTGTGCCTTCTCACAATCATTGAATTTTTCCTCTACTGAGGATAAAGTCTTGCTTGCATAGGAGATTACTTTATTGACCTTGTCATGATTTTGATATAATACTGCTGTCAAGCATGTATTCGAGAACCCTGTCTCAAGAAGAACGCCTTGTTTTTGACATGGTTAGCTAGACAAGGCGCTTGTGAAAGGCTTCTTTAGGGTTGCTTTACTGCCTCGGCTTGTTCTGGACCCCACTCCCACTTGACCCCCCCCTTTCAACAGATGGATCAGGGGTCTCGTGATCTCTGCGTAATCCTCAATGAACTTCCTACTGTAATTACTCAGTCCAAGGAGGCTTCTTAGCCCACGCAGAGTTGTGGGGTCTTTAAGTTTTAGGGTGCTTCCACTTTCTTCTCCTGGGGACAGAGACTCTCAGGAGTTATTTCATGTCCCAAGAAGTTGACATGGGTTCTGCACCACTGCGCCTTTTGGAAGGATAGTTTTGATCCGGCAACTCTCAACAGTGTCAGAACATAACAGATTTCTGCTAAGTGTTCCTCCACGGTTGAGCTTTTTTTCAGGAATCATTCACATAGGCCAGGTTACCGCTTTCACCCAGTTTGGGCATGGCCTTAAGTAGGAAGATGTTGAATTTGTTGCCGGAGTTGATGTATCTGAAGGGAGTACGGGTCCATGTGTACTGCTGCCCCTGAAGGTAAAGGCCAGCTTGTATTGGTCCTCCCTACTGACAGGCACGGTCCAGTACCCATTAGTCAGGTCAATGGCAGTTTATACCTTTGACCCCTGGATCTGGGCCAGTCCTTGTTCAATATATGGGAGAGGCCATCGGGACATATGGACTCGTTTATTCAGCTCCCTCAGGTCAACACAGAGTCTTCACTGGCCGTTCGGTTTTAAAATCCCCAGCACCGGATTATTAAAGGTGCTGTGGACTAGACGAATTATCCCACGTGACTCAAGGTTTTTGATTATTTCCATCGGGGACTCCATGGATGCGAGAGTCAAGCGATATTACTTCACAAACACTGGAGTCATTCCAGGATCCGTGGGAATTGTTGTAGTGTGGATTTCGGTGCGACCACAGTCATACGAGTCCACCGCAAAGAGATCTTGAAAATCTAAGAACACTTGTTTCAACTTTTGCTTTTGCTCCGGAGTCTCACAGGCCCCAGCTAGGTTGACTCACTCTTCAACCATTTGCCTGAAGCCTGAAAAGACTTCCGGTTTTGCTATCTCAGCGGCCTCCTCCAGCTGGGTGGAGAGGTCCCTGGTTAGAGTAATGACCTGGTCAGAGGGTTTCAGGTAGGAGAGACTGTCATTGTGGACCTGGATGATCACCTCATCCTGCCTGATGTCACAGGTCACCTCTTTCGCACTGTAAGGGCAGGAAGAGTACACCTGGAAATTCCCCCCTTGCCGGGTGAAGAACCTGTCTGGTGGTAAGTCATTGTCACTATCACTGTCAAAGCAGTCATTGGGGATTGGTCCTACCAGTTCATTACCTAGATCCATGGAAAAATGTCAGTCATCAACCGCCATTCCAATAATGGTGCCTGCGCCCAGAATGATACTCCTAGGGTCGCTGTTATCCATCAATATTGGAATGGTGTTGTGTTCTACATTGACTAGTGGTGTTGGGTTTAACCCCAACCCCTGCTGTTGGAGATGGGCGTTGAGGTGTACATATGCATCACGATTTTGCAGTTTATGTCCCCTTTTAATTGGGCTGACCGAAATGCTTTTTCTGAGTCATCAAAGTCCATGGGATTTCCCCGTAGTCGGGACCAGGCTTTGTAATTTATAAGGTCCAAATTAATGGCAAAATGATTAAGAATGTCACTGCCTAAATAAAGTGCAGCAGGGACATCGCGCATGACACAACAACAGTGTCCTATGCTTTTGTTACCTATAGAAATTTTGAGCATATACCTGCTCGGCAGGAGATGTTTGGAATGGGGAGTTTCCAGGCTCATTTCCCACTTATCGATCAATTTAAATGTGGGAATGGCTGGATCTTTTTCCTAAACATGGCTTCGCTGATGAAGCTCTTACCATTGTTCACGCAAACCTGGGCGAGAACAGACTCCTTCCCCTCCTTTAACTGAATAGGGATGAACAACTGTTCTCTAATTTTCTGAATATCAACTAAACTTTGAGCTGGTTTCTCATCACTTTTGACTATGGAATTGGGATTTTCAGATTGTGAATCAGTACAAAACCTCAAAGTATTTCCTTCCAGTGTGGAATGCCACTTAAAACTGGAAGGAAGGTTGATTTTCAGGAATGGAGAGGAGTTCCCATCACCAGTTTGTTGTCCAATCACGTCAGGTATTTGATTGCTCTGGAAATGAAACTCAATATGATCAGGTTTTTGCTCAACCGTGTAGCATGTGCCATTTAATCGAACATGGTTGACACTCTGTTTTAATTTCATTGGCCGGTTAGTCTGAGTCCAGAGGACCATGTTCACACAGTCTATTAGGGGGACAGCCTACGCAGGATGTCATTCCTGTAAAGGATTTCAAATCAGGCACACACCCGGGTCTCGCCTAGCATGTAATGCACAAATTAAATACTTATTTATTATGTCTATAGGCTCAATATTCTGAGTGATTACCACTCATATCACACCCTTCTCAAAATACCCCTCCCCCCAGGGTCACAGTGGACCAGGAATCAGGAATCAGGCTAGTTTGTAAAGGTAAATATGTATTTATTTATTTATTTAAAATTCAAATCAAACACAAATTAGTATATATATATATATGTATATATATATATATATATATATATATATATATATATATATATATATATATATATATATATATATATATATATATATATATATACATACATATGGGGCAGCAATCACCAATGTGGTCACAAAATACAAATCAGAAAATAAGTAAGGCAATTGAATTCACTTGAACAGCACAGAAGATAAAACACAGGGAAAAGAACAGTTTTGGTTTGTGAACAGATAGCGCTTAGATTAAAGTTTTCCCCCTACAAAGTTCTGAATGCACAAACGAGCAATTCTACACAGATGTCAGTAAGTAGCAGGTATTCAGGAATAAGAACAAAGTACAGTGTTTGCATATAGTCTCCCCTCCCCTAACAAGAGAGGAAACGTTTTTGGAACTTTGTCACTTTAAAAACTGACAGTTGGAAATGGCATTGTGAACAATGAAAAGTGTGCAAAAATGCTTACATTGATAAAAATTCTGATGAGAGCAACACTAAACAGATTCTAACCAACATGAGCTACAAGATGAGCAACAGAACACACTTGAAATCAGGATGGAAGTTAAGAAACACTTTGAATGGGAAAAAAACACATGTAAGGCTTTTGCAAAATGCAAATTCGCTGTAAAATTGCACTATGCGATTTGTAATAAAAATGGGTCAAATATACTGTGCCGCACTGCGGTTTTTAGTTGTGGATGTACTACAGATCTTAGGCTTAAGTCAGAGTTGAAATTAAGTCTCTAGCTATAAAATTGAAGAAGTTATGTAAGTTTTAGTGAGAGGCATTTTTGAAAAAAATATAACAGAGAAAAGTAGAAATTTGGTTTTGAAAATGACAGATAGGTTTTATTTAAACTATATTAATGACTAAGAAAAAGAGAATGCCACCCGTGAATCCCCTCAGTTACGCCCGGCCGATTGTAACTCTTCACGTGTGATACTCTGCTTTCCGTTCTGGGAATTACTTTATTTAATCCAAATCACTATTGGGTTATGGTTTTGTAAAACAAATGAGAAAAATCAGTGCAAGAATGGTTCTGACAATATTAAGGTTCTGAAGTTGAGGGTGGGATGGGTTGAGATTAGGGTAGGACAAGGCAAATATATACTATGGGTTACTATGATTCCTGTTTATACTTACAGCCCACTGTAATTTAAGATTGGACCGTCAGGGTTCTGGTCATCCGGGTTGGGTCTACCGGCAGCAGGACACCTCTGGCAGTATGGTCAGCTGGGCGGTTCTGGTCTATTTGGACTGCACCTCAGACTGGATTTGGTGAAGTTCCTATATTTATCATGCCAAGTGACATCACAAAGTTTATGGTAGGGGCAGAATTACAAACCACTCCCCCACGGCTGTGAGTGGTCAAAGGCACTTGCCTTGTTCTGGTTGGAAGTCAGAAAAGAGCTGTCATCTTTATGGTGTGATTTAGGAACTCCCACATTGATTTGAACCACAGTTTAACTTTTGCACAAATGCACATTTCTATAATTATGCCCTCTAATAAAATCGGACACATACATTATATATTTTGTGAGTTATCCTCACGTCCAATTCCCATCTCTGTGAGAGCTGTCTTTGTCGTTCTGTGGAATTTTGTCCATTTTAATCATAACGGTTTGGCCTGACAATTTCTAATTCCAATACATATCTGGGCGATGACCCTTAGAACATGGGTATAAAATATCATATTTGCAACATCAATAGTTTTGCCGCAATTAGGGTTTTGGTGTAACTTTGGTTCCTTATGTAGTGCAGTGTTCACTAAAATCTCCACAGAAAGAGCATAACATTAGATTTATAACTACCAATTTTTAGATTTGCCCTCCTTTATGGGGCAAAGTTAAAGTTTTCAAAACTTAATCACAAATATGCAATTTAAACACAGATTTCAGAACAGTTTTTTTTCTCTCCTTTCAACAAACAACAGCTGTCAAATCCCTTTGATCAGGGTGAGGTGAAGAGGGACATTTCCTGCCCCTCCCCAGAAGAGGTCTGTGCTCAGCCTTCCATTGTCCTTGGCTCAGCCAGAGACGAAAGTCTAATGAGGTCTTTGTTCTCAATATGCGAGAACCTCCAGCATCCATTAAGGTTTCCTGGTAGCATCAGAATGTCAACATGAAGTGTCATCTTTCCCAGGCTGGGCACTATCCAATCAGAATTAACCAGTTTACTCCAAACTGGGTCACTTTAAGATTCACCTAATAACTCAGCATTATTCTGTCCTTGAGTGCTGGGATTTGTTTTTTTTCAGTTTGGAGATATGTATCCACCCTTTTGTTTGTAGTTTCAGCTGAAATTAGTATATGTTGCCACTTTTAGCCGCATTTTTCCTATGGAACTAAAAGAAATGTTGCTGGGTTGCCTTTTTCATGAAATGCATTTCTTAGCTGCTGTCAGTTAGTGAGGCCCGCTTTTTCTGAGCCACCTGGAGGATCTGTAATGTCAGTACACTTTTAATTTCAATGGGTCACTTGGAAAATGACTGAATTAAGCGCCAAAACAGCACTTTGAAGGTTGCAATTGGTTAGGGAAGCTGTATTTTAAAAGGCATTCTCCTGTAGTGAGTTCTGTTTTTACACCAACTTTGACTGTGTGTGCCAGGGGTGTGCAGACTTTTGTGATTATGAACCATGTGCAGTTTTGCAGATTTCTTCACGCTCAGGGGTTAACGCATCAATTTTTGGCGGTTTCTTTCCCCATTGGTAAAGGGGTGTAGTGGGGCACATTGGCATGGGTAAACATATCCCACAAATCCCCCCACCCCTCCGACTTTGGCTTGACTTCCAGTCGTGGGGAAGTCGGGCACATGTGATTTTTCTTTCTGTCCATGTGAAGAAATCCGGTTGCTTCCCCCGTCAGCGATTGATGCGACACACTCTCCTCGCCGGTTCTGGCTGGGATGGGAAGGTACTCCCGTCTTCTCCCCTGCTTTCTTTTCCAGTGTGGAGCGACACTCTGGATTTCTTGGGTTTTTCCTCCTTGGTGATTAGGTGGATTTAGTGGCAATAAAAGAAAATAGAACATAACGCGGTTATGAAAATGTTCCCACTACTGTTCCCAGGGGGATTTCAGCAGTGAGATAGACGCATGCATTCAATAACAATTGACAATATTCCCCACATATATTCAATGACAATTTTAACAATTTCCCTATGTGTCTGGATTATCTCCCTCTGGGTTTCCGGTAGGCTCTTCTATTTGCCGTAAAGTATGCCTGGGATGGCAACTCTTTAGCTGGTTTATGTGGACCCACTTGTCTTCCAGCCTGCAAGTCACCCCTGGGAAGGCGGATTCTGTAGGTGAGGCCTGGGTTGGTGACCTCTCCTCCATTTCTGAAATTCCATTTCCTACCGTAGCACTATTGCTGACCGGAAGGCTTTGTTTAGGACTGCCAGGACCCTGAGATTTACTCTCCAGTTGGGACCGGGCTTGGCAATAACTGGGGTCCAAATGAATCTCGAGTTAGTTGAGGAGGTGACTGCTCATATAAAAGGCGGAAGGAACACCTTGCACGACCCAACAATTAAGTACTATGCTTTTCTTATCTCTAGAAATTTTGATCATGAAACTGCTAAGTAGAGGATGTTTAGAATTTGGAGTTTCCAGGTCCCATACCCATTGCTGCACTGACTCTACGGCGGGTAGGGTCTGGTCTTTTTGGAGTATTTTGAATAATACTTTGCTGATGAAGCTTTCTTCGCTATTCAAGTCAACTCGGGCGAGGACAGACTCCTTCCCGTCATTTAACTGAATCGGGAGGAAGAGCTGTTCGCCCCTCTTCAGGATGCCAGCTGAGTTTTGTGCTGGTTTGATATCAATCTTGGCTATGGAATTGGGATTTTCTGATTGTGCATTAGTATAACATTTCAATGTATCTCCTTCCAGGGTGGAATGCCACTTGAGACTGGAAGGGAGGTTGATTTGCAGAAATGGAGAAGAGTTCCCCTCACCAGTTTGTTGTCCCACAGCTATGATGGTAACGTCGGGTATGTCATTGTTTTGAAGGTAGAACTTAATTTGGTCCGGTTTTTGTTCAGCCATGTGGCATGTGCCATTTAGAGTAACATGGTTGACACTTTGTTTTAATTTGATGGGCCTGTGAGTCTGGGTCCAGAGTACCTTATTCACACAATCTATTAGGGGAGACAGCCTACGGAGGATTTCATTCCCTAATAGACAGGGGGTTCTCTCTGGCACCATGACTATGACTGGGTGCTTCATTTTGTGTCGCCCAATTTCCAGCTCTGCAGTCCCCTCAACAGGAATTTCCTTCCCATCAAAGTTCTGGAGTTGTCCAGGAAGAGGAGTGAGAGGGATCTGGTATCTCTCCCCAATTCTTGAATATAGCTGCTCAAAGATCCTCTTTGGCAGCAGGGTCGCTTGTGATCCAGTATCCACCAAGGCCAAAAATGAACATTGCCCTTGTACTTGGACTGGGGCATCAAATCTTCCCTCCTTCTCCTCAAGGGGGCAAAGATAATGTGCATTTTGGGCTAGTTGGTGGGTTGGTTTCTTGGCTCTTGATTCTGACATAGGGGTAGTTTGGGCAGGATTCGATGTGGGAGCTTGGGGATCTGTAAGAAAAATATGGCAGTTGGATATCGGTGGAGTTTAGGGCTCCCCTGGTTCTGATTCTGGGCCATCGTCCCCCCTTTTTGGAGGCAGTACCCAGAGTAAGTTTGGGCAAGGTGGTTTTCTGGCTTATCATTCTGGGCTTCAATGAGGGGGGATTCTGAATCAGTCCTCACATCCACCCATTCTTCATTTAGATCTCTTGGGACCCATTTTTCTTTGGGAGGAGTCCCCCGTCCCTGAAGGAGAAGATCTTTTTCCAGTATCATCTAAGAATTCTTCACCTTCAAATTGGAGGACATTAACTTCCTCCACAAAATGGGCCTTTATGAGTTCTTTATTTCTCCTACCCACCCTCTGTTCCCTGGGTTGCAAGTTTTCGAGGGCAAGAGATTTTTGTTCTGGTTCCTCGGTGTACAGGGGCTTTTCACTAGTAAGGAAGGTAGCTTACTCTAGGGCTTTACACCTCCCTTCCCCCCGTGCCTCCTCCTCTGGAACCGGTGAGTTGTCAGGGTTCTCTCCCCGTCATTGTTCTGGGGTACCAGACCCTTGGTTTGTGGGGTTCTAAGGCACCATGTTCATCTGAGGGTTCTGTTGAGCCCTCAACATGCAACCCAGATCCGGGGTTAGGTTCTGGACCGGGAACTCCAGTTGGGACACCCGTTCCGGCTGGTACGGGGGGTCTCTGTTCAACTCTAGGGGGATCACGGGAATGGTAACTATCCCTCCTGTAGTACCCTGAATATTGTACATTTTGGTAACCCTCACCCTTGGCCTGCCGTCTCCTGGATTGGGTTGTCTGGTTTCCTGAAAGCGGGAAAAGAAAGGAGGGTTGTCCTGCAGGTTGGGGTTTTGTGAGTACCGGGGAAGAAACCTAACCCAGCATTTGGGGAATTACTGCCCTCCTGGGGGAAGTTAGATGGGGAGTTTCCCGGGGCAGTACTTACCTGATTGGATCCCCCCTTGGGCTGGGGGAGTCCAGATATAACCCAAGATTGGTCGGTTGCCCTTGTATCTGGGACTGATATAATCAGGGGAGTTAGGGGTCCCAATAGTGGGATTACCTCCCTGACTGCCCCCTGTTTGTGATTGCCGGAAGGCCTTCTGGGTCTCTGGTTTTGCTGATTTTGTGTAGGTATATTTTTTGGCTCCCCCATCTCTAGGTCTAAAATGGGGGCAACCTTCACCTCTGCCACCTTAGCAGCAGCAGGGGTGTTGGCTGGTTTGGGGTTCTTGGCCAGATTTAAATTTTCTGCAGGTTTTTGGACCTCATAAATGCGGGTCGCCTGCTCTATGACCCCGTCCAGAGATCTTTTGTCATGGAAATCCCTCACCAGCTGGGTCATGAAATACTTGGGGAGTGCATGAAAGAAGGTGGTTATAAACTCCCTGCTATCCGTGTGCACCCTCCTAGTGGTTTGAGCAAAGGCGCGTTTGAGCTCCTGCACAAATTCTCATGGGGCCTGATCTACCCCGCACTGCAGATTGTAGGCCGCTTTGCGAACCTCTTGGGGGTTTCTGTGGACGGAAAAGTGCTTCAAGATGGCCGCCCTGTAGGTGGACCATCTTGAATGGTTCTGGTCCTCCAGTCCAGCAAATAAGCTGGAGTACTCAGGGGAGAAGGTCCATTTTACATGTTCTATGCAGTTCTGGTTGTCTTTCAGATGTAAAGTGTCCATCATCTCCTTATAGAGTTCCAAGTGTTCCCAAACAGAATATTTTGTGGTTTTATGGTATGGAGTTATGAAACTCCTAACGGCCTTAATCTCCCTAATGGGGTCTTTTGTCATAGCTCTCGTGAGTTTGTTTGCCTTCTTTGGCTTAGTCACCCGAGTCGACTCGTCCTCAGACTCAAAGGCGCTACTACTTGAGGTCCCCTCATGATCATCTAGGTGCTCCCTGATTCTGCGAGCTTGAGAGGGGCTTGCAGAATGGAGGGGCCTAGTTTCTCTACTCCTGTGGTTCTCAGGAGAGTAGTCTTCTGACTGTTCCCCGCTTCCAGGGTTCGAAGAGTATCCCCCCCACTGCCCTAATTGGGTAGAGGTCTTCAGGATGCTCTTTTTGGTTCTCAGGAGAGTAGTCTTCTGACTGTTCCCTGCTTCCAGGGTTGGAAGAGTATCCCCCCCACTGCCCTAATTGGGTAGAGGTCTTCAGGATGCTCTTTTTGGGCCTCATTTCATTCAGATTTTCATCAAATTGAACCAACTGGTCCCTTGGAAGGTAGTATTTCTGTGGATCAAATTCCCTGACTCTCCCCTCATAGGAGACTTTCTTGTCAGAGACATCAGCCTTAATGTTTGGGTATCTATACAGGGACGCCCGTCCATCAATTTCTGGGGGGCACTGACCTGTCAGTTCCATCATGCTTGGCCTATTAAATTCTGATGGCCTCATGATTTCCGGCTCATGTGACCTTGTAGCCATGAAGTCTGCAGTGCACAAAGTGTTAAATGGGTTTGAGTCCCTTAGTACAGAGGTCCTTATGCTATGATCAGGGGTTGCCCTGTCCCTCTCTACCTGTTCAGGGCCCCTCCAGTTAGGATTAAATCTAGCCCCCTCTTTCTCCAACATTGCTAGTTTCTCCTTCTCAGCCCCTACTTCTTGATAATAAGCTAAGATCTTAGCCTTTTGCTCAGCTATCAAGGCTTTACTGGCCTCTATGACCCGCTCTTGAGCTACCCCCTGCTGGCGGAGCCCCTCTTTCTCCTCACAGAGGGCCTCATTGTCTCTCTGCACTTCCTGTATGGTTTGGGAATAATTAGACAATTTCTGTTGCAGGAGACTCACCTCCTGAGTTTGTGCATCTTTGGTTTGAGTGTTCTCTTCCAGAGAACCTTCTACCTGTCTAGCATGCTCCAGAAGATTCCCATACTCTTTTTGAAGTTCATTTAGTTTCTGGAGGGCTAACTCACTTCCCTATAATTCTGTTTTTAAATTGCTTACTTCCTGGCCTTGGGCGTCTATCTCCTGATTTAGGGTGCATCTCTGTTCAGCCAGGTCATCCCTTTGTTTCTTGATGGTATTTAATTTTTGGCACTCTTGATCGAATTCTGCTAGGGAGTGGAGTTCTTTAATAATGTATTTTCTATTCCCCTCTTCCAACCTTTTGACCTGATCTTGCAGCATGGTTATTTGTCCTGAGCAGAACCTATTATATATTAATTGTTGAGTCAGCTTCTGTTGACTCTCTTCCAGGGAGTTAACCTTTTCCTGACACTCTAGTCTCAATGCGTCTATTTGGGCATCTTGGTCTACATTATTCTGTTGTTGAAGGACCAAGTCCTCTTTTATTTTTTTCATGTAATCTCCAGATTCTGCCTCAAACTCTTGGCTCTTTTGTAATTTTTGTTCCGCTAATTTTAGTTCAGCCTGTATCTGAGCTGAAAGTTCAGGTTGATTTTGCGCAAGAGTTGCATTTTCCTCATGCTTTCCCGCATCACTCCCATGTGGAGATACATGTAGGCCGCGATTCTAACCATTTTGATTTGCTCCTCTTTAATTTTTGGGGTCATATTTAACTCACTCAATGCTTGGTGTAATAGGCCACCGTCCTGCCATTATCCATGTCTATAGCGGTGACCTATTGTGTTATTGCTTCTAGCCAGACTTTTTCATCTTGTTATGGCCATTCTCCCCTGACAAATAGTTTGTGCAGAAGATCCTCCCTAGCTATGTTGATCTCTACTGTGGCCATTTTGGGAAGTGTTCTTTCTTTATTAATTTATTTATTTATGTAAGGGTAACCTTTATTCTGTTGTTTTTGGTCTATTTTGAGGTTGATTTCGTTTTAATTTTTAGACACAGGTCTGGTACTTAGAGTATTAGTTTTTGGGAGGCGCTTGTGCAGTTTAACACAGTGTTCCAACCATACAAAGTGTCACTACCCTGTAGGTTAGTCTGCTGTGCTAGACTGCCACGGGTGGCAACCAAACTCAAATCCCTGATAACAAGCCCCCAAGTTTGTTAAGGATCTCAATCAGGTGACATACACCTTGGTCTCGGCCTAGCATGTAGCGCACAACTGAGATGCTTTTCTCCTTATTTTATGCAGATGCAATTTGAGATGGTACACCACTCGTCTCACACCCCCTGTTTCAAATACCCCGGGTCAAAATGGACCATGAACCAGGCTGGTTGGTGAAATGCAATATTTATTTATTTATTATAAAATCCAAAAGAAATTATACAATTTTTAATATGGGGCAGCAATCATCAATGGGGTGATAATTACAATGAAATTGTGAGCAATGCACTTAGTTTACCTTCCCCTAGAACATATTTACAGCACAATGGAATAGGAGTACTTTTGAATTAGGAAATATAGCACCCAGGTTAGGATTTATCCCTGCAATGTTCCCTCAATCCACAAATAATTGAATTCAGAATGGATAGAAAGACACAGCAGGTAATTAGAAATAAGAAGCAGAAACAGACTTTAAACCCTTAACAAAGGCATAAAATAGCACTCGGAAATGGCAAATAATTAATGAATGTGTGGTTAAATTACAATATACATATGTTTTGTCACAATAGCATGTAGGTTATATCACTGGCATTCACAAGGCAAAGGATCAGCAAAAGGCGTACAATTCGAAAATGAGTGGAAATTTTAGAACAGATTGCAGCCAAATGACACGTGTAAAAGTAGCATTTCTTTTCAATTCCCGCTTTAAATAACCCAAACGATTTTTAATTAAAACGGGTGAAATACTCTGATTTGGAGTGCCGTTGGGGGATAGATATATATCACAGGGACACTCTAGAGTTGAAAATAGGTCACTAGCAATGAAATTGGATGAGTTATGCAAGATATAAAAAGGTGCGCTTTGAGCAAAATGAAGCTGTGAAAAAGGAAAGGAAATCAGTTGTGACAAGAACAGTTTTACTTTAAACTAGAGTATTCAGGCTGGGCCACCAAAGAGGGACACAGTAAGATCCAAGGTTGATTCACAAAATCAACCCTGTCACCACAGCGCCCAACCCTGGCGGAAACCAGTCCGATCAGTCAAAATCTGACTAAGGGTTTAGGATTAGACAAGACAAAATGGAAAAGAGATCGCGCTAGCACTTTAGAAAGTCACGGGCAGGGTGCACAGATAATTCTAACAGTTTTAACAAGTTATCAAGATAAGGATAGATGGCTTAGAGAGTGGGAAAAGGACAAAGGCAAGACAAGATAGGTTATGGGTTTCTATGCGGTAGGGATTATACTCACAGTCCACTTTTAGTTTTGGGATTTTTGGACCATCAACAGGTTCTGGTCACCACACGGCTGCGCACCTGGCAAAAAAAAACAGCTGGGCCATTCTGGTCACTGGATGGCAAGGACAGCAAAATGGCAATTCTGGTCACTGGATACTAAAGGTCAGCTCGATGGCAGGATTGCAGCGGGCATGAAGTTAGTGGGCAGCAAGCCAGTCTGATTTCAGGATGCAAAAGGTACCACAGCTTTCCCCTATGCTTATTTGGGATTTTAGTGGAATTTTCTGGATCAATAATTTTGCTGGAGTAGGAATCAGCTATGCTATGCTTGGGTTTTGCAGTGGGCTCTAGAGTAGGGTCAGCAATGCTTTGGCCTTGTAGTGGGGGTCTTGAATCTGGATGGATCAGATCAGGAACGCAGCGCAGGAACTTCTGGAAGAGTGTGTGTCTGGAGTCTTGTTAGGGACTCTTATTTATCATGCATAGTGACATCATCCAAGTATATGGCTGGGCAGGTTTAGCTAAGCACGCCTCCAAACTACTGGATTGGTCAGGGGTGATAGTCCCCTCCTCGCTCTCAGCTGGTTGGATTTCAAGAGAATGATGTCAGATTTATGATGTGAGTTTTACAATGTCCAAAACCTCCCACAATTACTTTAACTAAAATCCAGTTTTGCCCTACATGGCACACTTATACAGTGGAAACATCTAAACAAATTACATAAACAGGTTATATATTTTATGCATCACATAGCAGTCCAATCCTCCAGTTTGTGAGACATTGTTTCGCCCTTCTACCAGTTTTTCGCACTTTTTAGTGTGAAATGTTCGGCCTAAAATTCCATAACTTTATACACATGTGTGGATCATCATAAGGGATGTAAATATGAAAATTCGCATTGGCATCATGAATACTTTGCTTGTAATCCCTGATTCTTTTCCATTTCTATTCCCAAGGGGTCAGTGAATTCTACCATGTCTTAAATGAAAGTCCATAAACCCACTTTTAAACTGCGAAATGTTTACATTTTTACAAACTCCGGCTGCAGAGATAAAGGTCTTTACATTTTTATTCACAAATAGTCTTTGGAAGCAAATGGCAGTCCTTTGTCCCCCATATTTGGGAATAGCTTCCAAGCTACCCCCCTGAAGGGCAGGGCAATCATGGAGATCTCCTCTGAAGCCTCCTGTAGAAATCACAAAGACGTATGACTTTCTTTTCACATATCCTTGTCCTGGAAATTCCATGTCAGTGGGTTCTAGATTCTGTTCAACCTAGTACTTATCATAGAGGTGTTAGTATCTACTGAGAGGCCTTTTGTTTCTGTCATCCTCTCAGCAGAAACCTATTTTTCTTTAGCTGACATTCCCCAGCAGCCACTAAAGTTTGAATTAATTGTATTTATTTTGGCTCTGAATTGTAAGAAAATCTGCTAGATATAACCATTTCCTTCATTGTATTTTCACATCACAATCCCCTTCACATTGCTAGATAAGGGCAGGGCCTTATCCAACATGCCCTTTTAAAACAGATATTTTTCTTTATTTTGCAAAAGTACATTATCCATGTGGTGACTGAAAGTTGCATTTTTCTTGCAAATCCGTTTTTTTCTATCTAGATTCCCACATTGTTTTGCAGCCATAGTTATTTCCTTGTACACAATGCAAAGGTCTCCTGGAATTGACATGTGCACAGAGCTATGATTTCTTTTGCAGGGTTCATTACTTTGACACTATGTAGCACAAAATAAAGTGTTTCCTGTGCACGGCAGAAAGTGAACTTTCTTGGCCCTTTTTTTCAGATTTGGCTTAACAAAGCCTGTCACTCAGGAATCATGCTTGGTTTTGCTGAAGCACAATGGGGATATGAATGTGCATGGCAGGGCCTTATTAATCACAGTGGTTTAAGGAAGAACAGATGGAAATAGCATCAGAACAGCATTTTTTATAGCTGAAAAAGTTTCCTTTTTAATGGGGACTTTGGTCTTGCAGCAAAACAGCACTGATTTTTCATTCTGTTTCTTATGTATATGTAAGAACACACTGGCAAACTCCCTTAGTGTGTCCCCTTGTTCCATTCTGCCCAATATGTGCTTGGGAAGATGGTGCAGGCATCTTTTTGTTGCTGCACAACACAGTTTTCAGTTATATATCATAAAATGGAAAGTGTTGCATGTGCCATGCGTTTGTACTTTGAAAAATAGGGTGGGTTAATATTATTCCAAAACCTCCCCTTTGTCAACCCAACATTGTTGAAATAAATGCTTTGGTGTGTATCACATCTAGTCCTATTGGATAAGCAGATGGGACACCTGAGGTAAGAAGAAAAAGACACACAGTCTATGTAAAAAGTACAAAATAATTTTGTATTAACAGCATATAACAGAAAATTGTTGTCATTGAAGGCATAAACAAAAAAAGGCAAAAGAGGAAAAACACACACCTTATACATTCATGTTCTTTGATCATACGACATGTAAGTTTCGAATCTGGGTGGTGGTGTGGGGTAGAAGTTGAAGCATGCATAGAAGGAAGTTGAATGATGAGAAAAAGTAGCGAAGAGAAAACGTAAAGTCGTGACAGCAGCAAAAGTGAGACAGTCATTCCTGTCCTAACAGAATTCTACGAGAAAATCATTAGGCTAAACACAATTTGTGCAAATTAGGTTTGGGAGTGTCACTTTGTTGCTCCCAGTAGAAGTCTAAGTTGAAAATGCTGACAAAATCCTAATGGCATTTTAATCTTCCTCGGATGTGGCTTCGTTTTCCGAGGCTTGAGTTTGCCAAAACACAGTTTTGAGGCCATGGTGCTCACTGGAACCAGCGCAACCATTTTGCTGTTTCTGTAGAAGTGCAGCTTGGTTTTGGAGAAATTCTGTTCCGTAGGTCAATGTATCCCACATGTGCATTGTGTCTACAGCAAGAAGTAGGTGGTGAAGGAAGCAGATCTGTTGGTGTGGTTTAAAAACAAAAGGCAGAGTTCGCCTCGTCTGGAAGGGCCTGTTGGAAGACCACTTACCGTCCAGAACAGAAGGCAGGGCCAGTGGAACGGGGTATGTTAGGGGAGGTGGAAGAGGCACATCCACTGCAGGAGGGATTGAAGGAGGCGCCTGGTGATGACGTTGTAGTATTCCTCATGCATAAGGATGTAGCATTCTAAAAGGGAAATAATGGAGCCTGCACCCCTCAGTTCACATATACCTTATTATGGCAGCACTTTAAACTACTAGTGGGGGGCAACTTACCAAAGGAGGAGTGCACTGCATGTAGGAGAATTAAATGTTCTACCGTGTGCATGACAGCCATGTGCATTTACCCATACCGATGGTACGGTGCAGCATATATACTGCTTGAGACCCAACCTGCAGCGCAACCCCCACCATTGACCATGCTCCCTCGGGTGGTGCGGACGAAGTAGGTTCTAGCACATCGCAGGATTCAGGGCCACGTCACTGGACGCACACATTCAGAAGCAACTATCAGAACCCCAAGGAAACAAGCTTGTCCATACAGAGCCAGGGAGAACACTAGCACCGAAAACCGCCAGCAGCAGTACTATGTTTCTGGCACAGTCTACTTCTGGCCAAATGTTTGCTATGCCTGCAGGGCATATTGGTGGAACTATCTGATGTAGCATGCAGGCACTTACTGTCTCTCTTATCTTTTGCCGATCAATTGGTGGGGAGCTGGAACACACAACAATAAAAGATGGCACTGTGAGACACATTATCCAAAACCATCCTTCCCTTTTGCCTGTGGATGAGCAAGTAGGAAGAGTGAGGCAGTTATGGATGGTGTCCTGTCCTCTGGGGAGCCATATAAATGTGTGAGAGTGTATGCATGTGAGAGTAAATGCAAAACATTGTGGGTTGAGGGAGTGACTCTTTTTAAAAGCCTGTGAAATGCCAGGTGTGCATCTGGTCTGTGGTGGAGTAAGGAACATTAGAGTAGTAGTTCTGCTCTGAAGCTTTATAAATACAAGGAGTAGTTCAGCCTTGTGGCAAAGCTTAACAAATTCCTCGAGTAGTTCCAGTCTGTAGCTGTGGATCATAAATGTCAGGAATGATGCTGACCTAGGGCAAAGACTTGCAAATTGCAGGAGTAGTTTTCTGTGTGTTTTAGCCTTTGAAATTGCAAGACTAGTGCTGCATCACTAATCAAAATTGGTTGCAATAACTTTGTATTTGTATGTATTGAAGTTTGAGGTGTCACGTTGACCAGGAATAACACACATATGAAACAATACACAAGAAAAAGTTAGTGCCAGAATAGGGTGCATTTAAGAGATAGAACTTGGTGGGGGCAGATGGTGAGATTTATGAGGGAGGGCGAACATGGACCACAAAAGGTAGCGTACAGGGAGATTCAGTCAGCAAGGTTTGGATGGCAAAAGACCATAGATTAATTTGATGAATTTGAAGACAACAGGAAGTACACTAAGAGACAGAAATATTAAATTGATAGCCAGCTAACATGGTAGCATTGTGCAGAGGAAAATGTGGAACAGTGCAGGTTGTAGAAGGTGCAATATTTAAAGTTCGGGACTTGTGTGATGGGACCATGTTTGGAATTATTTCAGACTGCATTGATTGGGATTTTAGCTAATATTGATATGAGTGTTATGTTTTCTTTAGACACTGGGAACACTCTTGAGTTATTCCTCGTGGAGTATTTTGGCTTATAGTCGTTCTACAACTGGCTTACAAAGGCTGGTTGTTCTCTTATACAATTTTAATTATTCTTGGAGTATCCTTCTTGTATCTTGAGAATTTCTATCTCATGCTTTCACTGCAACATACTGACCGCCTTGGCTGTGGTTGTCAACTTCTCTGTGAGCTCTTCACAGACCTGTATTTCTGTGGATTCAGCATTTTGAGTTCTCATGAAGCCTTAAAGCCTTTTATTTAATTAGAAGCATGTTGTGGCTTTCATTTTGAAAACAATGGCTGCTCATTACTTTTGCGTTTCTATGTGAGTGAGCTATATTCGCGTGTCGTTCATGTTGCATTCAGTTTATACATTGCTTATGTTAGTATTCTTCATGTCTTATGGATGCTATGTTAATATTCTTCAAGTATAAATGCAAATGTAACCTAGTGTAAGTGATCTTCATGTTGAGTGCACGTTTGCTTCGTGTCTTCGGCATGCGCATGTATTGTCATAGTTTTGTTACTCTTTACATCTTTAGCTAAGATTGTGTCTATCCCCCGCTGTACCTGCCTGGGATATGGGCGGTACGGTTGCCTTAGTGAGTAGCATTTCTGACCTGTGCGATATTGATCCGGGGGAGGGGCAGAAACTATGGATGACGTATTCATCTGCCTCCCAACAGGTGACTGTGAGATAGCTGGTGAGGCTTTGAGGTATGACTGGGGTGAAGGATGGAAAGGAGAAGAAAAACTGGGTGTTGTCTGCAAAGAGGTGATAAGTTATGAGGTGTGAGGAGGTGATAGGTGTGAGTTCTTTAATTGGCTGATGTGCAAAGGTGCCCTGGAAAGGTTGACTGAGGGGAGTATCAGTAGGAATTCAGTGCCGGGGATGGGGTTGAAGTTGGATTAGAGAAGAGAGCAGGTGATAGGAGGTTCTGAGAAGGAGGGAGATGGCGGACGATGTGGAAGGATCAATAAGGTATTGTGTATCTTTGTAATTTTGTCATCAGCTGAGAGAGAGGGGGATATGAAGCATTTTTTAGGAACAGAGCGCATAGCCGGGACGGTCATT
Organism: Ambystoma mexicanum; assembly: GCF_040938575.1. Classification (NCBI taxonomy): domain Eukaryota; kingdom Metazoa; phylum Chordata; class Amphibia; order Caudata; family Ambystomatidae; genus Ambystoma; species Ambystoma mexicanum. Next base: position 530,198,899 of record NC_090925.1, on the reverse strand, counting down.
GCGAGCTTGTGAGTGTGGGAGCAGGGAGATGATATGAGGTCAGTTCAGTGGGATGAGTGTTTGCAAGGAGAGTGGGGAAATTATAATTATCTCATGGCATAAATGCAGGTGCCCTCAGTTGTTTTATGACTGGGGCAATCCATGGTTGAGGGTGAAACTGAGATGACTATCAGGATATTGATAGTCAAATGAGATGGCAAGTGTATCATTATTCTCAATGAATGCCAGTTTAAAGGATTGGCTAAGCAGGGAAGAGAGGTTTTTGGAGGGAGGACTTGGTCCGTTATAGGGAGTCATGTCGTCTGAATTGAACTTTTCCTTAGTGATACAAAAGGGGGGCTGATTGAGAGTAAGGAGGGGGATAAAATAGTAAAGCGGTGGTACTGCCCAAACCTAGGGGAATACTGGGGGGTGATTAATCACAATATGAAACAAGTGTTCAGTAACCAGACCAAGAGAGGCATAAAAGAATGCATACTGGGATTGGGAGACTCTGTAAACAGGGTCTGGCCGAAGCCCCAGAGGAAAGTCTATGCAATATTATCTCTAGCGGCACTCCTAGTAACAGCACACACTGGAAGGCGAAGAGACCCCCCAAACGAACTAGACTGGTATGCCAAAGTGTGGAACTCCGTAGCCCCAGAGTGGCTCACCTTCTCACTCCAGGGGGACAGCACCAGGTTTTCGACCGAGTCAGGACTGGTCCTTGCCTTCCTACATTTCGATTAACGCAAGTCCCACGGCCCGCAGCGGTTGCACATCTTATCCTGAGAAACTACTCATTCTAAGCAACCCATCTGTTCCCGCGGGGGGAGGTCGGGATGGAAGGGGCAGGGGTTTGGGCCAAGGAGGGGATGGAGGAGGGGTTACTCTATGTTACTGCTGTATTTGAAAATACCAATAAACAAACGCTAAAAGAAATAGTAAAGTGAATGATCAGTGGGTGGAAGATGATCAATAGATGGGGCAGAAGAGTGGAGGGTAGGATCATTGAATCAAAGGAGAGCTCGTCAATGTGAGTTCGGAGGTTATGAAGGCTTGGTCAGAGACATTTTAGACAAATTATAATTGATGATCAATAGATATGAGATGTTTGAGGTTTCCTTTCATGACCAGAGGGGCCAGGGTAATGTTGGCTGGGAAGGACATGATAAGTAGGTGTGATCTGAGAAAAGAGGATTGGGGTGCCGGGTGGGCATGAGATCATTAGGATGATGAGAGGGTTGGGAACCAGGAGTTGGACAGCTGTTTGTTTTTAGGAGTGAGTAAAGTCAGAGGGGTGAGTGGGGTAGAAGGTGTGATCTTGTAGATTATGAGATCAACAGCATACATTTTTTGAGAGTAGAGGGGAGTGGGAAAATATAGTGAAATCAGTGTTACAGAGGGAAATCCGGCCTTCAGTGAAGGACATTACAGAGGGTTTCAATTGGTGGGCGTTGAAGTCATCAGCAATGAAAGGGGTTGTCTTGTAGATGGTTTTGGAATTCCAGAGGCCCACGGTTTGATAACAGACAGGATTGATCAGGTTAGAGTGGTCAGTGTATGGGAGAGGTGAGTGGCCAAAGTGCCTCTTTAGGGGGGGAATAGAGAATATGAATGGGGAGCTCAGTACAGGGGGTATGCAGGTGCAATGGGACAGAGCAGGGGTTAATTAGAGGGTTCTATGTCCTTTCATCGTCAGGCATTTCAAAGCCTTCAATTTAAACGTGTATGAAAGTTCATTGAATTTTTGGGGGGGGTCCTCCCCCAATAACACCCCTCCCCCACCTATTTTTAACTATACCCGACCCCCCAAACACTTATCGGCCCTTTCCCGCCCCTCCCCCCCCAAACAAATGAGATTAACTTTTGTGCACGTTTAAATTGCAGGCTTTCAAATGGCTGACGATGAAAGGACGTCGTACCAATCTGGGAGCCTGAGTGAAAGGAAGCAAAAGGACTGTGAGGAGGAGGAGGAAGAGAGAGTTAGATTGGCATATGGAGCCCTGGGATACGTGGGCGGTGGAAATGAGTGGATAGGTTGGAGGTCATCTAATCTTGTAACTCTCATAACTCAGACCTTGGAACATGCAGATGGTGTGCTTAATAGGTAGTGAAAAGCACTGTAAAGCACTAAGACATACCACACCAAGATTTTTTTTAAATAACACGATGAACATGAGGAGGAGGGTGAGGGTCCCCTTGGAGGTTTGACTGTGACCAACACGTACAGGTTAACGAGTAACAGTTTCCATAGGCTGGCAGCCACAAAAGAATAGACTGCGAGTTAAGTGTTAGATGTATAGGGGAGTGTAGGTTAATTAAACAGGGTGCACATGGCTATAGGTGACCCAAAAGCAAACACATTTCAATCAGAGTGAGCAGGGCCATTGGCGACCAAATAACCAATTACAACACACAATTCAGTCAGGGTGTGCAGTACCGAAAATACTTGAATTTAGTCAGAAGTAACGAGGTGGTACAGGAAGTTCTCGGGGGTTCAGGTAATTTGCAGGTAAGATGATTTATTTAAGAACGCCCCAAGAGCAGGGGCAACTACATACATGAGACCCACCAGTGCCCAACACTCTGGTAACTGACCCAAGGGAAACCACATACACAATAGCGACAACAGGAGAGGCACAATACTAGCTAGTCAGAATTCAAGCAAGGTGCTCGAGATCAAAGGTGGCCAAAAACAATTACAATTCACCATTTCTGCAGGACCATAGGCTATCTAAAAGCAATTACAATTCACAGTTCAATCGGGTTGCACAGGGTACAAGGTGACCACAATGCAGTCACAATTCTATCAGGGTACGCAGGTCCAGAGGTGATCAGAATGTAGTCATTAATTTCACCAACGCCAACTTGCAAACTCTATACAGTCATCTCTCCTTAGTGCAATGAATTTAACCAGACTGGAAACTGAGCATAATAGGTGCGCCCAAGTGGTATGCCGCTTAGTCAACTTTCTGTCTCCACATCACCCCTTCCAATCTTTTTCTGTGGTCAAAGATCTAAATTGTGACACAATTAAAACCTCTCTCCCTCTCTCCCTCCCTCCCTCCCTCTCTCCCTCCCTTCTCGGAGCAGAATGAATCAGTAACCCACACGGTTTAGTCTCTACATGATTCATTCCGTAGACGGGAAGAACAACCTGATTTTCCAAATCTGCTTCCAAATACACCTGTGCCTATGATTATTAAAACTAGAACAACAGGTTTTTCTGCAATTAACCAATGACTGTGCCTGAAATGTAGCCGCCACAATAAACACTTAGATTTGGCACAGAATTTGCTGATAATTTGATGGGATTAACCAGATAGTGTTTATCGTGCACTCTGTGTGAACTCACTTTAGGGGATCATGACATTAGCTCTTAAAACCAAGACTTATTCCTCTGAGCTATCCTCCCAAGACATGAGCAAGGAATTGCCAGTTTGCATATTAGTCCAAATGCAAGCCTTTTGTTTACTGTGCTATTTTATACATAACTTAATCAACCCACGACAGACACTTCCTGCTTGGGATCATCAGTGCAGTGTAGTCGGGCAGCCTGGAGGTAGTGAGAGAGCAGTGAAGAGGATAATGAGAAGCACAGCAGTGGATAGATTGAGCTAAGGTCTTATGTTGACTATATAGTAATCATGAAATTAACAACAATATTATTAGTAATAGTGCTGAAATAAAGTTGTTTTGATGGTGATATTAGAAGAAGTAGTAGTACTAGCAGATGCAATAGTAGCAATCATCATTATCATAATCATTGTTAGCTGATTTACATAGCACTTTAAGCAGATTCACATTTAAGTGGTGTTATAATCAATGTCAGTAGTGTTACCCACTTTTGATGGTAAAGCTCTCCAACATGGGGTCTTGCATGGATTCACATGCTCCTGAATTTTCCCTGTCGTCAGGCTGAGAATACTTGGTAAACAGAATGCAGTTTAGCTTTAAACCTTAAACTGCTCATTTCCCCTATAGCCTATCAGTGTTCTTTAGGTCATACTGACCCCAGCCAATGACACTCATCCTCCTAAACTCCACCTGTGGTGGCCATCTTCACATTTTACTGCACGTTTCTACTGTTGAAGGTCCGCATGCTTCGCCCCTCGAAAATCATAGGTTATTTACTGTTTTCAATTTTTTCAGAAGATTTCTTCCATCTCTTCTTCGTCTACCGACATGAGGTTATTACTGGCAGTGGAGACCCGTTGTCGGCAACGATCTTCAATCCGCCATTGGATCTTCAACCCATGGCACCAACAAGGCCAGGTTTGGGCCTACATCTCGACACCTCGACCATGTCTGATGCTAAGAAGAAGAGCCTCTTCAGGGCCTGTGACAGCTGCGGCCTGAAGAACATCTTCATTAAGGACTGGCACCTCAAGTGCCTTTATAGTCTTCACCCTGACCACAACACGAACAGGTGCAACATCTGCCAGTCTTTCGTGTCAAAGACCAAAAAGGATCACCACCGGAGGTTGGTGACATGAATCAAGGAGGGGAAGGCCTGTGACGTGGCCTCCGAGCACAGTTATGCCTCATCCAGGACCGGCAGGTCCTCTGAGCATACTCTCTCTGGCAAGAAAAGGTCGAGGTCCTTTGTGGATGTGTCCTCTGTGAAGATCCAAAAGAAGGTGAAATCCAACACTCCATCGGCATCCTCGTCAACGGTCTCCGTGGCTGCGGGAGCAAATTCTGGAAGGGGGTGTTCCCCGTCACCGTCTCTGTCGATGGTTAGCCTGCTGGCTGGTGGGTTGCCTCCAAGTCGCTGACACCAGCCAAGCATAAATTGTCGAATAGCGGATCTTCGAAGGTTCCTTCTATGGCACGGCACTCATCGACGCAGTCTGCAGCGCGAACCCTGTCAATGACAGCCTCGTCCACCAGGAGCACAACCCCATCGAAGACCTCCTCGTCAACGACCAGGACTGTCACCCTATCAACATCCAATTCGGCCATGAGCTCCCCGTTGACAATCTTGTCGGCCGAAGTCGGAGAAAATGAGTCGTCCTTGAGCGACAAAGAGTTTGTCAATGACCGTCATCTTTATGACGAATGCCTCACCAAGGCGCTCTCTCCCTCCTAGACCCCCGTCGTTGGTCCTCACCATGATGCCTTCGATAGTTGTACCTATTCCTACTCCGCAGGCTCCTGTCATAGCGTCTTTCCAGAAAGACTAGGATCAGTTGAGAGAATTGCCTACAGCTCTGGATTTTCTTCTCAGGTCTACTAAGGCTGCTCCTCTGGTTCATTTGGAATCCCATAGGGGTTCACATATCTACACCAGTTCTGAGGAGGATCTGCCTGAATATTTTTACTCAGACCAGGAAGAGGGCCAGGGACCCCAGCATTTTGAGGTATCACCGTCCCATGAGCCTTACCAGCCGTTTAGCCCTCCAAGGGGCTTAAGATGAGCTCCAGTTGCAACTGCACCACCTGCTCCTGCACCAAGGGAAAAGTCCCTGGACATTTTAACCACCCTGCATGCGTTGGTGGTGGAGAATCAGCAGAAACTGCATGCTGCTCCTGTTCCTGGTCCAGCCAAGAGTCCTCCAAGACCTCCTCTGAGTCTCCTCTGAGCCAGCTGACACCACCCCGTTGGGCACCCATTACACCTGGGTCATTGCTATGGTCCCTCCTCCTGTGGCAGAGGAGTCAGTTCACATAGATACTGGCACAGGCAAATACCACACCTTTGAAATGTGACAGGCTGGAGAAGTACCAGGTCCCGGATTTGCCCCCCAGGTGTTTTAGTTTCCTCCGGACTCAGTGGTGTTGGCTGCTGCCAGCAAGAGGTCATCGACCCCCTCATCGTTATCCATAGTGTGCCATGACCAGGAAGGCAAGAAGCTCAATGCGACTGGCAAGCACTTCATTACCACAGCAGCCTCCACCATCAAGGCTGCCAAAGCCCTGGCCATACTGTCAAGGTACGACAGGGAGCTGTGATAGAAGCTGGGTCCCAATCCTGGACTTTCTGTCTGATGACAAGAAGGGCAAAGTCGTGGCCCTACACCAGAAGGAGAAGTAGCGTCAGACCAAGCCATCACTGTTGCGCTCAACATAGCAGACTATGGGTTCCGCCAGATGGAGAATGATGTGTGTCTCTCTGGTGCCAGGGTTGGCTGAAGACCACCTATTTCCAGACAGACGTGCAGACCAAAGTCATTGATATACCATTTGACAGGGACAACCTATTTATGAAGGCCGTGGATGACACTCTCCAGGCCATCAAGTGTGAAATGGACCCTGCAGCAGAGAAGGTCGTCATTTTCTTCCCCAAACGGAAGGGTCTCCAGATCCTCCTAGGAGTACACTACCCCATATCGTCAGTCCTCCCACTCCACTACCCAGGAGGCTTACAGAGGTCACTCCCAGGCCTATGCCAGTGACATTGAATGTCGTCAATGTCCATCATCCAGGACATAGACTCCCAAGCAGGCCTGAACCAGCAAAGGGCCTGCGCTCCCACTTTCGTACCCCAGTGGCAGGCTGGCTATCCAACTTTGTTGATCAGTGGCAAAAGATCTCCATGGATAGATGGGTGCTGGACGTTCTTGAGCAGGGACATGCTTTAGAGTTTCAAGACAGGTGCCCTTGCTTTCCTTATGTCATGTGTCAAGAACTTCACATTGCCCATCTGCTACAGGAGGTTCAGGCCATGCTACCAAAAAGGGCAAATTAACCGGTCCCTCAGCGCTTCAAATTCTTTCTGGTAAGAAACAAGTCAGGAGGGTGGCGATGATCCTAGACTTGCAACGCCTAAACAAGTACCTAAAATCCCCAGAATTCATGATGGTCACATTGCAGCACGTCCTTGACCACCTGGAGGAGGCGGATTTTCTGGCAACTCTCAACCTGGAGGACACATACTTCTACATCCCCATTCATGGCAAGCACTGTAGAAGTTCCTGAATTTTGTTGTCCAGGGGCGGCATTACCAATTTAAGGCCCTTCCCATCGTCCTGCAATCAGCTCTGAGGGTATTCACCATGCTTGATGCGATATGATATGATAGGTTATTTATAACACGCTTAATACCCAGAGGTTTCTAAGCGCTGACCTGGGGATCAGACCTGTGTTGCTTCGTGTCGTCTTGCTTCCAAGGCAAGCACATTGCCTCTGGGCTATCCTACCAAGACCCCGGTATCAGTGCATCTACGCCACCAGGGAATCCATGTCTACCCTTAGCTGGACGACTGGCTCAACTGGTCCTGCTCCCATGCACTGGTAACCTAGCATACGGCGGAGACCACACACCTTCTGACTTCGCTCGGATTCTCCATCAATTATCCGAAGTCCTGCGTGGTTCCATATCAGATAGCTCTGTTCCTGGGGTCCCTGCTCAACACAATCTCGTGTCTGGTGACTCCCTTGGAGAAGAGGGTGAAAGCCATTGTTGGAAAGGTTCATCAGCCTTCTGCAGCGTCTATTGACGCAGTGCGGTCCATCAAATTCCTGTTAGACATGACGTCCTCCTGCAACCATTTGGTTCCCTTTTTCAGGCTCAAAATGTGGCACCTTCCAGGAATTCCTAGATGCCAGGTGGCAGCAGGTCACGGGCACATGGACAGACAAGACCGCCCTCAATCAGGCATTCCGTCATGCTCTTCAGTGGTGGTTGTCGGTTAGGGCACACCTCACTCAAGGCGCCCTCTTCCAGCTCCCTCCATACCAGGCGACAGCCACTACTGACACCTCTCTAGAGGGTTGGGGAGCCCACACAGGACATACCCATGCCAGAATCCTCAGGCTCCCAGAGGAAAGGAGTTACACATAAATGTCCTAGAATTACTGGCAGTCTTCTGGGCCCTCAGATCGTTCCAAACTCAGCTACAGGGGAAAGTAGTGGAGATCTTCACGGACAACACCACCTCCATGTTTTACATCAGGAAGCAGGATGTGACGCGCTCCCCCACTTTCTTCCTGGCAGCCCAGTCCCTTTGGCACTGGGCCATTCTTCAAGAAATGTTCCTCATTCCGTTTCACCCAGCAGGTGTCAAGAACATCATAGCAGACTTGCTCAGCAGGGAGCTGCAGTTCTGACATTAAAGTGTGACTTCAACAAGTGCAGGTGTCTCACCTCTTCAGCAAGTGGGGTCTTCATCTGATCAACCTCTTTGCGATGGCTGCCAACTTCAAGTGCTGGAGGTTTGCCAGCAGATATGCTCAGCCGAGGAGTCCAGGGGATGCCTTCTCATTCCACTGGGAGGGGCTCATCCTGTATTCCTTCCACCCGATTCCGCTACTGTTACGTGTGATGAACGCACACAGACTTTGCCACTGCAGGATGATCCTCATTGCACCGGCATGGCAGAGGCAGATCTGGTACTCAGACCTTCTCCATCTGTCGGTGGTTCTGCCCATCCAGCTGTCTCCACTTCCTGACCTCTTCTACAGAGAGGAAGGGTCAATCCTGCACCATGACCAGCATTACTGAGCCTCACGGCCTGGCTCCTGCATCCCTAGAATTTGGCCACTCTTCCCTGCCATTGGAATACAAGAAGATCCCGGCCAAGGCCAGGTCCCCCTCTATGTTGTCATACTATAGGCACAAGTGTAAGCGCTTTACAGTGTGGTGCCGGGAGTGGAAAATCATGCTGGTGCACGTAATGGCTCTGCAGCTCCTCCCAGAGCTACTCTCGCTGGCTAAAGCTGTTCTTGCTCATGCCTACATCAAGGTTCATCTGGCTGCAATATCCCCGTACAAACAGGCTCCAAGCAAGCTCTCCCTGTGGTCGCAAAGCCTCATCAACGACTTCCTTAAGGGTCTCCTTAGGACTTTCCCACCGTTGAGGGCTCCTGCACTGGCTTGGGAACTGAACATGGTCCTGTCTAAGCTCATGGTGCCTCCATTTGAACCAATGCATCGTGCTCCTTTGAGATTTCTATTGTGGAAGACTGCTTTGCTGGTGCCGATAGCCTCGGCCAGGTGGGTGGGGGAGATTCAGGCCCTCTCCTTTAAGCAGCGGTATTTGTACACAAAGGTGGTGCTGCAGGCTCATTCCAGCTTCATGCCAAAGGTGCCATCTGACTTTAATTTCAACAAGACTTTGGTTCTGCCAGTTTTCTTCATCAGCTCTTCTACGCCTGCTGAAAGGGCGTTGCATTTGCTGTACATTGCCCGTGCCCTCAAGTTCTACGTGGCATGCACCAAAGACTTTCGGAAAACGTCCCAGCTTTTTGTCAAATTTGGGCTTGTGGGACATGGGAAGGCCTTGTCTAAGGCTTCCATATCCAATTGGCTCTCTATCTGTATCATGCATTGTCATCGTCTGGCTAACAGACCGCTTCCAGGCTGGCTTAGACCTCACTCCACCAGATCCATCGCAGCAACAACAGCGTTTCTCTCTGGTGCTTCCCTGCTCGACATCTGCAAGGCTTCTACATGGAGGTCTACCCCCACATTAACGAAATTCTACTTTGTCGACAGGGATTGCAGGGAGAAGAACCGGGTCAACCTAGTGGTGCAACACAACCTGCTTGTTTGGGGTGAGTCTGTTCAAGGGGTAAGTGTATTGCTTCTGTGAGCCTTGCCACCACCCGTGGTTGTGTATATGTACTGCTCTGTAATCGTATTCATGAGCATGTGAATCCATGCTGGAGAAGGTACCCCTTACTTACCTGTAACACTTCTTCTCCAGCATGGGTCTTGTATGGATTCACATGTGTACCCGCCCTCTTTCCCCTCTATGCTATTCTTGGTTCATGCTGCCACTTTGTGTGCGACCCAGATGGCCAACAGGGGTGATGAGCATGTGAATCCATGCAAGACCCATGATGGAGAACATGGTTTACAGGTAATTAAATTGTACTTTATTGAACTTGGACAGATAAAGGGCTTAATCATCCTAACTCTTGTTCCACATGCATCAATGTTGTCTTTGAGCAATCCATCGAAGTCAAAGAGGTATGCCTTTGTGTCCTGTAAAAGCTACCTCTACAGTGAGATAACTGTGGATGCTTGTAAGCCATATGCAGCATGAAAAAGGTGTGCCTTCTAGTAGTTAATATATTGGTTCAGGTGCTGAGGAGAAAGTTACTTTGCAGCACACCTGAACGTTGGCTGGATGTTCCATCAAGACTTTTGCATATGGTTTGGTGGTAGGTCATTGTTTGTGGAAGAATGCATAGATTTGTCAGGCTGATTTGGCTGTGGGAGATGTGAAAAGTAACCCAATGATGATCAGTTGACCACCTTTTGCTCTAGGCTTACACCTATATTTTGGGTCTCTTCTTATAGACACCTCGATACAGCTGCTTTGAGTGAGCCATATCACAAGGGCTTCATAAGCAGTGGGTGTCCGGCACAGGAGCACTTGCAGCTCTTTCAGCAGCCGGACACCCGCCAACAAGGAGAGGATTTCGTTTTCTGTCATTTGGACTTTGCGTACAGAGATTTTGTTGCGGGGACATCACGTACCTGGTTCTACCCCATGCAGCTGTTGGTCGAGCAGGGAGTACCAGCCGGAGGATCGGACGCGGACAGGAGCAGAAAGCAGAGGAGCAGCGGAGGCTACAAGACGACATCGCAGAGCGAGTGACGCTCACCGGAAGGAGGCGCCGGTCAGCTGATCAAGGAGGCGGATCCTACGGCGGCCCAGAAAGCAACGCAGGCCGGTAAGATCAGGCCAGGGGCTGCATGGCTATCCCTACGAACTCACAACATGGGCCTGCCCCTGGGAGGAGCGCATTATTTAAAGGGAACAAAGAGCACAAAAGGGACAGTGTAAAGAGGTGCTCAATTGCAATTGGTGGATTGCATTATTTTCATTGAGCAAAGGACATGAAAGGAAGTTTTTAAAGTTCAACAAGAGCTGCGCTAAGCGGGCCCAGTCGGAACTGCCAGCAAAAAGGCAGAGGTGGACTAGCAGTAAGGGAGCAGCGAGCTGTACAAAGCGGACTCGTAGGCCAGGTGTGAAGGCCTGCTAGAAAAACAACTGTAGAACTTAAAAGGAGCTGCGCAAAGCGGGCTCTGTTGCAGGAAATGTGCAGAACAGGCAACAAACATTGTGTAGTCACTTTGAGCTGCACTACGCAAGTCGGAGTAGGGTATGGATGCGCAAGGACAGAAGAGGGGGCTAGAGGGACAGCAGAAGGATGACCTGGAGGCTTTCCTTGCAATGGCTCGGATGGCGGCAGACAAATATGGCACCAGTTGGATGCAACAGATGGCATCTCAAATGGTGGCAGAAGTTGCAGGGTGCAGCCAGAGGGCCGACTCACCCCTGTTGTTCCCACCTACGCCAGTGGAGGAGGCCTGGGTGGAGGTATACTCCCAGGAGGGGCAGGACATTGAGGAGCTCATGGAAGAGGAAGAGCCAGCCAGCAAAAGGAAGAGGGTGATGACCACAAAAGCCAAGCACAGCCAGCAACCGGCGGAAGCGACACGGAAACGGAAGGGAGACACCCCTGAGGGAAGGGGGAGGGCGCAGGAGGTTGCAGCCACACCGGCGCCTTTACCTGCTGAGGCTCCAAGGAAGATGGGAGGTCCTCGTGGCACACCTTTAGCCACACCGGCGGTAGCAGCTGAGGGTCAGACTACCTTGGAGATGGTTAAAGGTATGTTCATGGATTGTATGAGAGCATGGGGGAATGGGGCGAATGGACAGATGCTTTGTAATAATACTAATGCTTTGAACCTGGTGGGCAGGGGTTCTGAGGCAATCCATCAGCAAGGGGGAAACATGGTCATAGATCAAGGGGTAGTGGCTGAGGGTCGGGCGATCACGGGACCTGTAGCAGGACAGAGTGGGGGAGGGTCAACTGTCTCATTTGCCGCTCAGCCTGGGGGAACATCTTGGTGAGGACAAGGGGCTAGCGGAATGGGGGCTAATAATGTCAGGATGCCAACAGTGATTCAGGGCCAGGGAGGTGTGGCAGCAGGGACACCAATCATGGGGTAAGCGCAAGAGCCGGTAAACTATGCCACGGTGTATGGGAGGCCCATGCAAGATTTGCACCTGCCAGCGTGGTGGTGAATGCTCTAGTGTGGCACATCCTCTCAGCATACAAAGAGCGGATATGGAGGAAAGAGTTTCTGGAAATACTGGATCTAGTCGGGATGGAACCTGTGGGTCAAGGTTTTAGTGAACCAACAGAGAGAGAAAATGAAAAAAAGGAGAGGGAGAGAGCTAAGGTGGCGCTCACGATTCATAATTGGTTAAGGGCCTTTTTGATGTATGCCACCATCATGTTAGAGAAGTTCCCGCAGGATGGGGTGGCAATGATTGCATACAAGCAATACATTCATGAGCAGTACCTGAAACATGGGGGCGATGCCTGGATTAACTATGACAGGGGTTTTAGACTCAAGATGCAGGTATGGCAGGCACTGACCTGGGACGAAGTGGATGTGGGCGGGTACATAGCTAAAATGGTACCGCCTAGGCCATTGGGTGAGAAGGTATCGGGAGAAAGGCCACATTATGGTAAAGGCAGGGGGGCTTACTCACACAGAGGGAGGGGGTCCTTTCGAGGGAACTTCTCCTGGAACAACCGTTTCAGCTACCAGGAGGAGCAGGCAGAATGCTGGTTGTTCGCGGAAGGGAAATGCACCAATGGGAATACATGTAGGTTCAAGCACACAAAGGGCGCAAGCTCAGGGGGGTGCAGCTCCTCAAGCAGAGAAGGGAAGTCTAAGGGCAGTGCCAAACCTAAAGAAAAAACCAAGCATGATTAAAAAACACCTACCAACACCAATACGTTTGCAGGTCATGATTCTGTTTTTAAATGCATATCACGACAGGGGCGATGCAAAATCTTTGTGGGAAGGATTCAGGTGCCGTTTTAAGATCCCTTTCACCGGAAGCGTGGGACCAAGGGAGGTATGCAATTTGAAGTCGGAATTGGCAATGCCCGAGGTACTGGCACAGAAAGTGGGGAAAGAGTTGCAGTTGGGGAGGGTGGCGGGCCCGTTCACCTCTCCTCCTCTGAAGAACTTGGTAGTGTCACCTCTGGGTCTGGTGCCCAAGAAGGAGGTGGACCAGTACAGGTTGATCCAACACCTATCCTTCCCAGAGGGCGAGTCTGTTAATGATGGCATTTCTGGGGAGCAATGCCGGGTACACTATGCATCGCTTGATGAGGCAGTGGAAATGGTGAAAGCAACGGGAGGGGAGCCCTCATGGGGAAGGCGGACATAGAGTCTGCATTCCGCCTATTACCAATACATAAGGAAAGCTATCACCTGCTAGGTTTCAAGGTTCTCCAAGAATACTTTTATGACAAATGTTTACCGATGGGTTGCGCAATTTCATAATCTTATTTTGAAAAATTCAGCTGCTTTTTGGAATTCACAGTACGGCAAAGGTCCATGGTCGGAGGGATACTCCACTACCTCAATGACTTTCTGTTTATTAGGAGAAAAGGGACGCATGACTGTGAGGTCCTTATGGGGGTATTTCAGGGTTTGATGGCAGAATGGGGGTCCCACTGGCCATCGGGAAGACAGTCGGTCCAGTCACAACACTGACCTTTTTGGGGATTGAAATTGACACAATTGCGGGCGAATGTAGGCTGCCTAAAGACAAAGTGGCAAAACTGAAACAGGATATTGCAGGAATGTTGGGCAAGGAAAAAGCCACGCTGAGGGAGCTAAAGTCTTTAGCAGGCAATCTGAATTTCGCAGGCAAGGTTATTCCAGCAGGAAAGGTTTTTGCAAGAAGCGTGGAACTAAAAGCGGTGGGACTACGCATGCAGGGCAGCACGTACGACTGGGGGCAGAGGTCAGGGAGGATCTCAAGATCTGGGATGAGTTTTTGGACAACTTCAATGGGGTGTTGCTGCGGAGAGAGGATTTGGGGCACAAAAAGGGCCTAAAACTGTTCACCAACTCATCTGGGGCACTTGGTTTCGTTGCCATTTTAGGGAGTAGTTGGTGCGGGCAACCGTGGCCGGCACATTGGCAGAAGGAAGGGATCACCAGGGATATTACACTGTTAGAATTGTTCCCAATAGTAGCAGCATTTAAGCTGTGGCCCAAGCAGCTGCAGGATAAGAAGGTGATGGTCTGATCTGATAATTTGGCAGTGGTACAGATTATTAATCAAGGGACAAGCAGGAATGGCAGAGTGCTTAAACTACTCAGGGAGCTCACAAGGAGCCTTCTGCGGCTGAAAACAGAGGTCAGGGCACGGCATATCCCGGGAGTTAAAAATGTGGCCGCTGATTCTATTTCTCGTTTGCAGTGGGCAAGGTTTCGGGAAAACCATCCAGAAGCGAGCACGATGATGACACCCTTCCAAGCACCGTGGTGGGGCTTGATTGGGGAGATCTGAGCTCATTGATCAACTCTGCACTGGCACCAGACACTGTAAGAAGATACAGAGGGTGCTGGGAGCGCTTGTTAGCCTTTCAGAACAGCACTTTGCCAGAATCTCAGATGGAATTGCCCGTGCAGACCTTTGTGGAGTGGTGCTGGCAACAAGGAAGGTCCAGATCTTGGGTTGTCTACCATTTGGCTGCCATTGCACATTTTTACAAATTGGGGGGGCAGGGGCAGGGCCAATCCCACGAAGGAACATTATTTTGTCATGGAAATGAAGGGTTGGGCCAAGCAGGTAAAAACCAAGCCCTATAAGAGGCGGTCTATCGATGTGGGGAAATTGCCTGAGATGATCAGGAGCCTGGTGGGGGTATGTAGGGATGAATACGAGAAAGCATTGTTTACAGCGGCCTTTTCACTGGCATTTTTTGGGGCTCTAAGGGTAAGCGAGTTGGTGCCCATAAATAAGGAAGGTAAAGGATCAGGGTTTTTGAGGATGAGCGGTGTATCTATAAGAGGTGATCAGGTGTACATTTTTATTAGGAAATCCAAGACTGACCAGAATGGGAAGGGCAGAACTATCACACTAGGAGGCACCCGTGCCAGCCCGGTTTGTCCAGTGGGGTGGGTATCCACTTATCTGAAGTGGAGGGTCCACACGGGAAGCAGGGAGCTATTCCTAATGCATGGCAATGGGTCAGCACTGAGCCGTTTTCAGTTCAGGAGAGTGATGGACATGGCGCTGGAGAAGGCTGGGTTTTCTACGGGGGTATACGGGACTCAATCCTTTAGGATAGGGGCAGCCACCTCAGCAGCGGGCAGAGCACTAGGCACAGAGGCCATCAAGCAAATAGGAGGTTGGAAATCTGGTTGTTTCAAAAGATATTTCAGGCCCGAAAAAATGTAGTGCTAATGGCTTCCCTCCTAATCTCCTCTCTAGTGGCGACGACAAGAGGAAGGCGACGGTCTGTCTGGGTGGTGTGCCATTCATTTGTGTCAAGGGCCGGGGCAAGCTGGATGTCCAAGCAGGAGGAGTTGATCGCCGGGAAATATTGGGTGCAATGGCTTGGGGTGCCAGGTATGAAATAGTCACAACTACGGGTGCACATGCACAAACTGCTGGGTAAGCAGCGGAAGCCCGGTGGTGCACCTCGGTGGCAACGATCTGACTAGTTTAGGGAGGGGGAACTTGTTGAAGGAGAAGGAAATGATGTCTTCTTAACATAAGTTGTCAGCACAAATGGGGGAGACCGAGATCGTATGGTCCAAAATCATTCCGAGGCAGGAGTGGAGGGGTGCGGAGAGTCACGCAGCCATGGAAAATTCAAGGAGAAAGTTGAATTGGGCAATGGCTAAATTCTGCAAATTATGGGGTTTTCAGCACATCAGACATGGTTTGATCAACCTCAAATCCATGGAGTACTACCTAAGAGACAGAGTGCATTTATCAGCACAGGGAATGGAATTGTTTTTCTGGAATGTGTGCACCAAACTACTGGAACTATGAGCAAGGAAAGGGGGGGAGCCACGGTGGGCGGTAACCCACCTTTGGCGTGGCGGTATTGTGGCGACCAATGATAAGAGACAGACTCCGAATGAGCCATTGCTAAACCGGAAGGGGATTCGCTCGTTCGGACCAGCGCCTCCTGGGAGCCTAAAACAGCGGGGGTGTCTGGCGGTAGCAATGAGGGCTCAACTTCCCCCCAGCAAACGGCACTCCCCCAGCCCGGAAATACCTGCAAGGGCAGGCGGTTCTCAGACTCAAAGGTCTTGGGGGAGTTGAGCCTATGATGGACATGGAAAAAAGGGCGAAGCAGGATTGGGAGCAGTCGCCACACCTTTGGAGTATTTTCAATATCTGTTTGCTGTGGTTGTATATAAGGCACTAAATTTGTCAGTAGGACTTCACGTCTTGGCTGTGCCGTGAGCAGCTACCTTTCCCTGACTTAATTGTTGGTGGTTTCATCAGTCTATGATCACGGATAATCAGCCAAGGCACTGTTTTATGAATTGATGCTACACAAATGCTTGTCTCAAAGCTTATAAGAAAAAGGCTAATACACAACAAAAAATGATGAGTCTGATACACAGTAATACGCCATCCGCTGTCGTGAGTGGTAAAGAGCGTGGTGAACCACGTTCACTTGTCACGGGTGTGAACACAAGCCTCGTGCATGGACAGTGGCAAAACTGGCATTTCGGTGGTGATATGGAAAAAGTGTACCACCTTCGTCAGGATGATCAATCGTTTGTACACCCCCTAAAGCACAACCAAACTAAATTTGATAAATGGGTTGTGCCCACATTAATGTACAAACTAATATAGGTAAAAAATCAGATAGTGGGCATTTTGACATGCATAACCGGGCATTCGCAGCTCCTGAAAGGGTCACCCGGGAAGTGTCCCCTCTGACTAGCCCTAGTGTGCATGCAACACCAGAACAGTGACCTAAGAGAGAAATACCACGTTCATTAGATGTGGAAGTCTTAGGACAAGAACTGGTGCAAGTGGCGTGCTTAGAAAAGCAAAGTACTTTAAAGCCGTTCCCATTAGGTTATTTGTGAGATGCAGGTGAAAAGGAAAAAAGATAAAAAGGCTGCAACTAGTATTAAAAAGGTGCACACAATGGTAACTCAAGTAGGGAGCTGCTACCTACCGAAGGTATTACTTCAGTGCCAGGCATACGAGTGGGGCGGTGACGTTTTGTAAATGGTCATTCCACCATGAAGTACCTGTGAAGCTAATGAGTTTCTGTTTGATCTAAAAACGAAAATGATATGGATTGTTTAAGTATCAATGAACGTAGAGACAGTGAATGCATTAGCCGTACCCCTCAGTGAAGTAAACATACCTGCTGAAAATGCTGCCTGCTCACGGCAATGAATGCCGTCTATTTGGAATGTTCCCGCGAGTGGAGAAACGGCTTGAAATAGATCACTCCATTACAGCGGGATACTGGCGGGGAGAAACATTAAAAAAAGTAAACAGACCGTGGGGTCAGAGCATGCACGTAGGTGCGCGAGCCTTGATTCATTTAAAGAAACTACAGATAGCTACAGACCACCTACAACTGACCTGTGGCAAGAAGCCAGGGTGTGTCACGTTGCACACTGCAGACGCATGGGGGTGCAGGTTGGGTGTAAGCAAAGGTGAAAAAGAGTGACAGTGATATGTTTCAATAGAGGAAAGTTGCGCGGAACCGTGTGTGCTTCGATAATAACAAGAGGGGACAATATATTTAGATCAAAGAACAAAAAAAAAAGGTGAACGTGAGTGGTTCAGCTTAGGACAGTGATACAAGGACACAGAAACACGCGTGATGACATCAAGCAATACATATAAATGATGGGTGCAGGGAGTCCTGTGTCAGGGAGACTACTGTGGGCATGGGGGGTGCCGTGTAACTTCCAGCTCCTTCCAGTGTCTGTCAATCACAGTCCGAAAGTCTTCACCAAAACTCCGACATGTCCACCTCTGGTTCATCAGCCACCAAGACTAGACGCCTCAGTCACAAGCATGTTTACATAAATGAGTCACGGATTCAAGTTTGTCTTCCCAGTGTCCTCACGTCCCACCCTTGTACATCTGTCAGTAGTGAAACTGGAGACACACACTGAAAGTTCACGAGACTCGTCCAGTCCACGGAAACTCCCACAGCTTTGTATCCAAAACCAGGGCATTAGCTGTGCAAAGGCAGCTCCCATTTGAATCGTGCGCGTGAGATTAAAAGCAGAGGCTGGTGTCCCGGGTCACACAGAGCCTTTGGAAGTCACTCCCCACAGTGCTCTGAGCTTCCGCGGCGAGGAATCCGGCGGGAGTCAAGTGAAGAGCAAGCATGACCGGTGAGTACATGCCGGGGGCTCGCGGGAGGCGTGTTTAGCGGCCGCCTTTCCGACAGCACGTGCACGAGCATGACCCGTTCTTCTCCCCTGCGCAGCTCTGACTCGGGTGTCAATTCCCCTCTCGTGTGCGTGCCGATATGAAGGATTCTGCCATGCGCAGATAGTGCCACAGACCTTCAATGTTCAGTTATCGGAACATTCGGAATTAGCCAGCATCACCAGCGCTTCAAGGAAACGCCGCTTCTAGGAGCATTCTGAAACATCAGATTGTGTTCTGGTGACAATCCGAGTATCTCCACAACTCTTTTGCCAATACGAAGGCAACACGCATATTTGCAGCGTGGAGACTATCCCGAGGCATATTTATTTATATATTCACGTATCACCAGGTCAATATAGACATGTAACGCTGGGGTTAGCCACGTTTTAAGCATTTCCAATTGGTAGACAATGGAGCACGTGAGAGCAATTTGCTGAGGATCACACAGTTCACGCAGCGTGGAAGCCCCCTATTAATCTCATGTATTGAAGTTCTATAGTCAACAAATGAAGCATTCATACCCGTGGGAGAACCCACTAACTAACACCTGTGCAGTGTGTGGTGGAGTGGGTAAGGATTTGTGAAGGGCTGTTTCCCACGTGATTCTTACGCAGCAGTATTCTGTTTGGTGAGGGGGGTGGGAGGGTAATTTAAACGTGGGTAAAACTTACGCAATGAAACATTTGCATTCCTTTGAGACTCTTTCTGGGCACATCAAGAAACCTGTTGTGAAGAGTAATAAGTCTGTGCTGCTATAATCACTCGCCTCTTTTTCTGCGATTAAGATTCTCAGGCGACCCCAGGTGACTGGGGACACTGCCTCAGCGTGCGGTGTTCTTGTCTAAAGCAATTGCATTCTGGGAGTTTTAGTCTCCGGACACTTCAATAATAAGTGGATTAAAGGGTGAAAATAGTCAAAGCAAAGTCCAGGGCGTGAGCATAGTATCCTCGAGGACATGCAGTTACCTGGAAACCACATCTCCAGTGTGCTGATACTCTTTTCCAATCGCTTGATGCAGTGGACATAACTGTGGCTTAGCCATTGTGTACACCCCTTAGCGGGGTCCTCTCATAACTTCACCTCCCCAAACACAGTCACTCTTACCTCATTCAAAACCACTCACCCCCGTCCCCCGAGCCACACGCCCCAAACCTCCAGGATGTACCCTGGAATAAAGAGTCAAGACCAGTTTTCAAGGTGGAAGTCACAATGCCGCAACAAGCTTTATTTGCATAAAGCCAAGGAGTTATTTTACCGGTGATCCGTTTCTCCACCACACCACAGGCTTTTCTACGACGGGTGGGCTTCTTAAGGACCTCCCCCTCCCCGGCCTTCAGTGTCCCGAGGACCCTGCCGGTTAAGCCCGTCCCTCCATAAACATCCCCTCTCTACCCAAGGCCATTACTTAGTTGTGTTCATAGTTCACTTCCCCCCGCCGACACTTTTTTCGGTGCCTTTATTCACAGTACACATTCTTCTCATTACCCGCTCTCTTCTATGCTTCATTCCTGTCCCAAACATCCCGTACCTTCTTTCCATCTAAATGCTATTACCCTTGTTGCACCCGTCTGCCTTCTAATGCTAACGCTTGGTGTTCCCGACTACCCTGCCATATACTATTCCCCCCTTCTGTCCCGTAAGCAACTATTCTACTTCACTTCCCAGTTCTCGATTTCTCATCCTACCCATCTTCATTGATCTTTTTTGTTCCTATTACGAACTTGTCCTTCTTCCCCCAAACAGGCCCCTCCCCCCTGACTATTGCCCCTCCATCCTGACATTTCTGAGTCTTTTCCTCCCTCTATAGTTTTCAACCCTTTCCCCGCCCCTTGCCTCCTTATTCTGTTCTATGTATTCCACAAGTTGCCTGCCCCTTCCCCTCACCCCCTACCCAGGCAAGTTATTTTCCCAAGCCACTTACTCCTTTCCTTGCCTTACCCACCTTAAACCTCCCTCTCCACCGGGCACTTCCAGTCCTCACTCTTCCCTCTAGGTACTTTCCCTTCCTTATTTTCTTTTTTTATCCATTCCACCCGCTTCTTCCTTTCCCCACCTTACTGTGACACCTTCTTCTCATTCCTCACAATCCCTTTTTCTTTTTTCCGTTTTTCAAGTGGATCGACCTGTGATACCGCCACAACTCTCTGCCGGCGGCAGAGAGTTCCCCCAGATGACCGGTCGTTATTTAGACAGTATAACTTTTGTGCAATGGGACGGGAGAGTGGGATTGCCAAACATCTGTGTGAAAAGGCAGGAACACCAAAAGGGTGCACCCCCAAGGGACCAGGCGTTATATATCCCACCTCCCTCTTGGTCCCGCCTTCTCCTTCCCCCTGTTGTCGCCACTCAGTGACCTGCTCCCACCAGCCCCCAACCCTGGATCTAAACTGGCCTTTGGCAATTCCGTTGGTTGGCTGGGAGGGAGCCCCCACTACTAGCCAGACTAATTATCACTGCCTTCTTTATCAATGAATGCGAAAGAGGACGTGTCAATAATGAAGATGAAAAGAGTTGACATGTATTTGGAAAGGCTCAGGCCACTTTACATGACTCCCGAGCAATTTCTCCCTTACCTACTCTGATTGGCAAAGGATGGCCTCAAGTCACTCATCCATCAAGGTGCACTTAGCAGCCATTTCCAGACATGCAAGGAAAAGAAGTGGTACACGTTATTTAGCGACAGGCTAATCAAGCACATCCTAAAAGGCCTTTTTAGGATTTTCTCGCCATCAAAGCGAACTCTGCCGGATTGGAGCTGAAACACAGTCCTCACAGGGCTCATGAAAAAGAGCAGCTAAAATAGCTCTCTCTCAAAATACGCCCGAAATATCTACTTTCCTCAGTACTGTTAACCGTATGCATTACTCTAAAATTTCAACGGAACTGTTAAATACTTTACTACGCATGTATGTACGTACTTTAGGCTGTACTTTAAAAAGAAAACAGCACCCAGATGCCTCAGGGTTGGGTGCGCGTGCTTTACAAATGTTGACTTAAATAAATAAATACATTTGTCAGTGAGGTTGGGACTGCATTTAGCAGCTCGATGTAATCGGTGTTCAGGCTCAGCCAGGCGTTCATGCAGAGTGTCTCCACACGAAAGTGGCGTACAGGCAGGCTTGGGATCTATGGTTCCTGTGAAACCCAGAGATTGCTAAATTAGCCTTTCTCCAGACCTGAACGTGGTGCATTAGGCGACAGATTACTCCATGCCACCGGGGACACTGTGTTCCAGTCCTGGGCTTTCATGGCTGTACCCAATGCATTGTGGGAGTTGTAGTACTGAGTCACTGCAATTATAAATACAAGCACAACATTAAAACTGAGAGGAGAAATCAAACCCCACAGCCTGCAGAGACTGTGCATGGTGACATGAAGTAATCTGGTGACCTTACACACGGTAGGTCGCGGTTGGCGCTGGGACTCTTCTCCACCCAAACAGATTTATCAAGAGCCGGGCACACTGCTTAGCTATGTGGGTCTGGTTTTCCCTTTGAGCAAATAGATGAACACATACGTCAATGTTTGGATGTAGACAAGTAGCACGTGATTACATAGACAAAATGAGCACCACCTGCAAAAGAGCGAACTACCGATGCGTTACTTTGAACACATCTGTCGAAGGACGTAAACATCGGTTGAATAGCGGTGTGGCCATGGCGGACCCCTTCGCGTTCTGCGGCCAGTGCTGCTTTGTGTTCTGAGGTGAAGGGCCTACTTTGATGAGGCTACTTCTGCGACTGACCAGTGCTGGGCTTCCTCAGCTGTCCTCGTAGTTTAACTAACTAACTGAGGGAGGAGCCAGACACGGGTGCACATGCTCGTCGCTTGTTTTGATAATGTATCGATCAAAAGACGAGTCAAGAGCTTCTGGCAAATAAAGACCAATCAGTCACACTTGCTCAAAGGACTGCGAGCCACGCTGCCTTGCAGTCACTGTGTGTGAGGAGCGGGGCAGGCTAGCAGGGAACATAGTTCCACTACTTCTTTTCTTACACTTCGACCACTGCCCCTGGTCCCCCCTTCATCTCAGCCCACTGGCATGTGTAGTGACCAGCACAGCATTGGGCAGATCCAGTGACACCAGGGTCTCCACAGCACCCTCCATTAGCCACAGAGGAGAGAGGAATCACATGCCTGGAGTTCCTGGAGCCTGGGATCCACCCTCTGACTCTCCACAGATGTTCACAGGGGCTCCAGATGAGCCGTGGCCGAATGCACCATAAACACATGGCTTGCACCTGATGCGGATAGACCCGTTTCCCTTGTTTCATGTGAAGTAGTGAGGATATGCTTTTGCCTTCTCGAATCTCGGCTGCCAATCCCCAAATGAATTATTTACTGTCTGGTCTCTGGGGGAGTAACAATATTACCGCTCTTTTATACAGTGCATCATGCCACAACCATCCTGCCTCTAGGAGCTGTAATAATCGATGTTATTGTTACTCGGTCTTAGTCAGTTTAGGGATCTCAGTAAAATGAAGGACTCAGTCGCTCGTGATTTCGAACTTGTGTACTGAGGTGTGTCCCCATTTCGCAGGTGAGCGCTTAACTCGTTGAGCTACCCTCCCAGACAAAGAGGAGCCCAAACACGGAGTTCTTAAGAATAAGTGTTTTGTGTTTTGTTGAATGTGTCCTTTTTATTAATTCTTGAGCCTCTATACTTACATGTTTATTTACTGCAATGTTTTCAATTTCATTTACACTGTTGATGTTCAAACAATGTGTTGTGCAGGCGCGTTTATGTGTACACAGTTGAATAAAATAACTATTACATATTCTATTTGCTTTGAAATATGTGAGCTATTCTATACGAATGTAAACAGCAGCCAGAGTCTAATTAAGGGTTGGTCCATTATTCAAAACGCTGCTTTGACTCTGAACCCTACTGGAAACGAGGCCAATCTTCTAGCACTGTTCCCCTTGCTTGGTGGAATCGAGGCCAATCTTCTAGCACTGTTCCCCTTGCTTGGTCCAATCGAGGCCAATCTTCTAGCACGGTTCCCCTTGCTTGGTCCAATCAAGGCCAATCTTCTAGCACTGTCCCCCTTGCTTGGTCCAATCAAGGCCAATCTTCTAGCACTGTTCCCCTTGCTTGGTCCAATCGAGGCCAATCTTCTAGCACGGTTCCCCTTGCTTGGTCCAATCAAGGCCAATCCTCTAGCACTGTTCTCCTTGCTTGGTCCAGGCTATCGCCGCAATTTTAAGAAAGACTTTCTCCGCTGGTCTCATACCAAGCTCGTTGAAGGAAAAATGTATTACGCTCCCATTATTAAAAAGGCTTCACTTGACCCAGATGATCCAGCAAATTACCGTCATATTACTAATGTTAGTTTTCTTTTGATAATTCTCGACAAAATTGTGTATTCACAAATACAGCAGTTTGTCACAAATCATAATCTATTAGGGACTTATCAATCAGGCGTTCACCTTGTGCGTAGCATGGAAACATCCATGCTGGACATTCAATCAAGTATACTGCACGTTAGATGAGGGCAAGTCTGGCCTGTTGATTTTGTTAGATCTCTCAGCCACCTTTGGTGTTTTAGATCATAATGTCCTTTTGATGCGTCCTGCTTCTGACCTTAAATTTGGTCAATAAGCTTTTAATTGGATTACTTCCTTTCTGCGAGGCAGAACTGCCTCATTAGTAATGGGGCAGTCTTCATTTAAAGCCTATCTGATCGGTTGTATACAAATTGTTCGTTTTACAACTGTTCGAATGACAATTGACCTTTTCACAATTGACCGAATTGTGAAGGTCGATTGTACCATATATGTGGGGGGAAACCCCCCACCCAACGCCAAACCCCCCAAAACCCCTATATGTATATATATATATATATATATATATATATATATATATATATATATATATATATATATATATATATATATATATATATATATATACACATTCGGGCAATTGTGAAAAGGTCAACTGTGACCCTTTAAATTCGGTCAATTGTTCATTCGAACAATTGTAAACAAACAATTTGGGTAATACCATCTGATCACGCAAGGAGTTCCCCAGGGTGCATGTTTGTCCCGATCGCTATTTCATCTCTACATTAGACCACTCCATGATCTGCTACATGAAAGGGAAATCTTATTCCAAATCTATGCTGATCACACCCAGGTGTTGTGGTATCAGGTAATAATATCCCCATATATATGGTCGCCGTAAATAATATCGCCGGGAAAAGGTTGCAGCGATATTATATGGGTGACCATATATATGGGGGCAGGGGCAAAAAAAATAAAAAATAAAAAAAATAAAAAAGAAAAAAAAATGTTTGGGGGTTGCAGGGGTGTCCCCCGCATGTTCCATGCAACAATGTCGCCACAAAAAACAGCCATTTTCTGGCGATATTTTTGCATGGCGAGATTTTTGTGGCGTCATTATTACATGGAACCGGTGTTGTTCAGTTATCTGGTTACATGGCCTTATATACCTGCCTGATCAACGACATCTTCAATGTGGTTAGCGGCTGGATGAGAGAAATCTAGCTCTGTCTAAACAATAATAAAACCGTGCTTCTGCTGCTGTTGACCCAAAATATGACCAATATATTTGGATAATGCCTATGACCTTATGATATTGTGCTCCCATTCTATCCCAGTAATGAAGAAGGCAAGTCATTAGGTATTTTCCTTAAATCGGACATGAGAATGAAGGCTCATATCTCAGTGCCTGTCACTATTGCCTTCGTTTGTTCCAACAGATTAAGCCCTTTATTCGAACTCTAACACTGCCATCATTGCCAGAGCCATTATCGGAAGTAAATTAGATTAGGGAAATGCCCTGCTGTTGGTTGCACCAGAATATGGAGTTGCTAGACTCCAGATGGTGCAGAGTTCAGCTGTCAGGATTGTGGCTAATGTTGCCAGGCACTCTCATATATCATCCACATTAATTGGTTGCCGATTGCGCAGCGGATCTAATTCAAGATGCTAATCATCACCTAGAAATCACTCTATGGCGAAGCACTAATCTGTCTTATAGACCGCATACAGTGGTATTAGCCCCCTCACACTTTGGGTTCCAGATCGCAACAGCTACTAACAAATAAACTCATTAAACGTACCCGAGCAGGTGGCATATCATTTCAATTCCTTGTACTTGTTGTATGGAACACATTACCTCCATGTATTCGGTCTGGTCCCATCGTTATTCCCTTTAGGGAAAGTCTCTTTTCCTAATCCTTTGCGTAGGTAACCCCTGCTGAACTGACTCTGGTTATTGTTGTCTGCGTCCTTCGCTATGTCGTAGTGCTTTGATGCCTGCAGGCTTAAGTGCTACATAAATAAAGTGCGGAGTGAGCAGCAGAGTGAGGTTGCAGACAGCGGCAGACCGGAGTCTTTCTGCTGTTTCTCCACTTTTTTTTTTTTTTTTTTTTTCCCAGCGTACCCATCTACAAAAAGGCCTCCCACCCGCGGAGCGGCCGCGGAGTGAGCAGCAGAGTGAGGTTGCAGACAGCGGCAGACCGCGGTTTGAGCGAGGACTAAGGGACAAGCCACCGACATGGATATATACCCGTGTACAGATGAGCCTGTGAGGACTACTGCTGCAATGCACCGTCTGAACGAACAGTCAACTACAAGGGCGGAGATACCCCAACCAGGTACGGCACCCCTTACCCATCACATGTGGGGAGCGGTGGATCCCGCTGATTTCTCAGTTCTTCCAGCTGCTCGTCCGATTTCTCCGCCTCTCATGCCGGAAAAGTCACCCCTCCATGAAACCCGTCTTCCCGTTACCCTACCTACTTCCCTTACCCCTTCCCCGCCTTTCCCTCTCCTTACCTGTTCGACTTTGGAGGCGGAGACTGTAACAAATCAACGGGTACTCAGGCCTTTGAAGGAGTCTGGTCCGGGAAGAGGACCCCTTCGGAAGCGTGGAGAGAAGAGCATTGCTCTCAAGCGGGTGCCGAAGCGCACTATCTCGTCTGGTCAAGCAGAGCCTTCTGAGACACCTAAACTCAAGACCGCGAGACTCCTGCTGGACACTTCCTGCAACGAAGTGTCCTGCCGCATACTGGAAACGGACCAAGGCAGGCCTTCGTTCTTGATGGACTTGAGAGACAACTCGCTAGCAGAGACTCAGCGGGGAAGAACTATCGTACCGCCGACGCCGCCCCCCGGAGATGAACGTGTGTGCCAAGAGGGGGAGGTGAACCAGATTACCAGAAATCGCACAGCTTGTGAGCCATTGCCTACTGCTGAAACGAATCGCAACAGCCCCAAGAGAGAAAAAGACCAACCTGAGGCACTTGCGGGACAACGCCCAAGGACGATAGCGACCACCGACGACGAGTCTTCAAAACATCTAATTATCAAGGACAGCGACCAAGACGCCACGCCCAAGCTGTCGGAGCCTGCAACGAGAATCCTATGTGCTGCGCAAATTCATACTGCATCAGCACTAGATAATCAACAGCGCCAGGCAAAGGAACCCTGGCTGATGACATCCGGGGCTAATGATAAATCTGGAGAAGCACACAACTGCAAAATTGCCCATCGAAATCCGGCGGTTTTTGATCACTCAGAGGATGGAACTACTGAGGATATCGAAACCGCTGCGGAACCGGGCACTGCAACTAAGACCCTGGTAAAACCGACCGTCGCATACTTTCAAATGAAAACTCAATCGAAAAAGAAACAAGAAAAAACGGGAACGGACAACGAGAGGCTGGACATTTCATCCTTAACGACGATCTGCAAACCGCACCGCTACAATCACAACAAAGCGAGAAGCAGAATGGCCCCAAGACCGAAAGCTCCATCAAAAAAGAAACTAGGGCCAAAAACCGGTCCCATCAAAGGCGGCATAGTGGCAGCCATGAATGACTTTTTTAGATTGAAATTGGAGGCAAATCTAAATCAAGGTCACGAGCTGTCCGACAATGAAATTCTTGAGAGTCTAGGCGAAGCAGAAACAAATATATTAAGATCTGAGTGCCTTATAACAGAGACCACTGCGAGTCCAGACTTAATGACCAGTCTATCAGATAAAGCACAAGGAGGGTCCTCTACCCCCCTAAGATGGCATTATTCTAACAATCATAAGAAGAGGTTTGACTTTGGTGAGTCAATGGGAAAGACCACTGAAATATGTTCCCAAGCTCTACCGGAGGCTGAACTAAGGACAGAAAAGGAGAGAACTGAAGAAGAGATCTTGACCCTAGAGCCGAATACATACCTACATGAAACTACAATCATAGAAGGTAGCTCTACCAAAGAACCACGAGATATGGATACGAAAAGTGTTAACAACAAGAGTCCACAAGCCGACGAGAAGCTAGTGATAGACGTCGGAGCAGTGTTGCTTCCAGCCGAACAAGGCCTAATTGTTTCCCCAAAGGAACATGAGATCAACAGGGAAAAAACAAACCTACTGCATCGAGCACGATCTGTGACGCGGTATTCTGAGGAAACTCAACGGTCTCCTTCACTAAACCTCGTGCAGCAAAATATGGACCAATCAACATTAATGTCGTCAGTGACGATAGCAATGGCACCATTCACAAAGATGTACGAGACTATTAACGACACGCTTCGGGACCAGATGTATATGCTCTCAGCAATGCAATCTAAATTGCAATATTTGGAAGGTTACATAATGGGGACCCAAAACCCTGAAATGGAAAAAATCACGCAAAAAAAAGGACAGGCTCCATCCTGCAGCTGCGCTATAGCCTATGGATTCCATCCTCCAGCTGAGGAGCCAGAGAACAAACAATCACAAAATCCCATTACGGATCAGATAGCCCCCGCTATCAGACAGGACGAAACGGTTGAGCCACTGGCCCACGATGACAGAACCACCTACATCTCCAACATCGAACAAGGCGAAGAGCCACTGGACGATATTATTGCTATCCTGGACGAAGGAGAGAACTATATGGTGACGGAAAACGAAGCAGGCACGTCGGGGGCAAATCAAGAAACAGCTAATCCCTTTTCCTACATCAAGACCGGGGGAAAATTGGGGAACCCCAGTAAAAACACCACTGTAAAGCCAAAGAACTTTACATTTGGAATATTCTCGCAACAAAAATCAATTGTCAACCAAACTTCGAAGAAGGATGTGAACAGACCAACCACTTCTTTGGTCTCTCAAATACCTCCGAAGCAGTCAAAGGTTGACGTTAGGAAAAATGGTCTTGCAAAGAGAGCAGTGAAGAAAACAGTTACTCGAACTACTGAGGAGAGTGAAAAGCGACCCAACCGTGCAAAGGAAAAAGAACCAGTCCTCATGGTTCTGGAGCAATTAGACGGGAGTATTGCTACTGGGGATGAGACAGGATCCGAAATTCATCCAACAAAATCGTCAAAGAGAAAGATCCACAGAGCGATCATGGACTCTCCCAAAAACGAACCGCCGCACAAGGTCTTTATGTACGAAATTCCTGATTCTCCAATAGAAGCATCAGTGAAAACTCATAGACCGCAAAAAGTAGACTATATATCCACCCGGAGCTCAAGGTCTAGCATCCAGAAAGAACAAGATCAATCGAGAGACGCAGACACGACACAAACATATGGAAGGAAAACAAAACCCGGTCTATTCCGGCTCACACTCGAGGACAGGTGGACTCAGGAGAGCGGAAAAAGGCTCGTAACTCTAGCCTTGAAAACAAAAAAAAAAAGACCTCAGATTCTTACCTCCAATATATCACCGAGGTGAACCAGAAAAAAAAAGGAGAAAGCACATTAGAACAAGACCAAGAACGGAAAAAAGCAGCAAAGCAAATCCTAACCGCCCATATGTTAAGACTGAAAAATATCAACTCAAAGCAAGAGGATATAACTATGAACAGATCAAATATTCTAAAAATTCTGACTCGAATTACAAGTTTGAAGAAGATTGGAAATAAAGACCTGTGGATAGTAGAACCAAGCACCATCGGGAGAACTGACTATTCTTATATACATCTCTACTCGGAAAATACTAAACGATACATACTGAGAGAATCCGAAAACCTACTTTCCATGGGATTTGAAGTAACGGATCCCAAACAGGCTAACATAAAAAAGGACCTATCTACGCGAACCGAAAGAGTCAAGAGAAACACAGAGGCCACCTTGCAAAAGAGCACTAGATACATCAGCAAAATGCCTCATGCACAACCTGGCCGAACGAACCGAAGTCCACTGAATTTGAGAAATGGAGCGGATAACCAGAAAGAGAGAAAAAGATCTGAGATAACTCCTCAAAAAGACACGCACCGGGAACAAAACACTCTACGAATCAAACGACCCCAACATTCCAACTGTAATAACTGGTCTCCCAACAACGATGACAGACTAAGTTCAAACGAAGTGGAATCTTGGACATGGCACAGAACCGAAGCGTCAAACCACAAAAATTACTAGCAACGATCGAGAGGAATGAAGATCCATATGTGCTTGGGAAAGCCAAAAGAACGAAAAACACAATTTCCATCGCCACATCCATTAAGATTTGGCAGTTGGAACACGAGAGGTTTTGCACACTTAACAAGAGAAACCGATGTTAATCTGGGAATTTTCGATGCACTTTGCCTCCAGGAGACTTGGCTAACCACTAAACCCCAACTAGATGGTTACGACATAGTTTTCACGTGTGCTAGAAAAGGTGAATCGGGAAGACCATCAGCTGGCCTCATTATCGCCATTAGAGCAGGATCAGGCCTGGAAATTTTCAAAATACTACAAACTCCTTATTGGATGCAAGCCGTGCTTCTTACAAGAAAATCCGTCACACTGAATCAAAAGGAAAGCTCGATTCTTTTGGTCAACGTTTATTGGAACCCTCAGGTAACAACCAACGAAGACCTCCTCAACGAACTTCAAAACGCTTTTGAGGAAGCACAGAAGATATGGGATGATCACAGTACCATTATAGGCGGGGATTTCAATGCCATATGTGAAGGAATTGGCAACCGCTCTACATCGCTAAACCTAAAGTCTCCCGTGCGGGAGAGAGGTATTTTTCTGGACAAGATCATGGCCGAACGAGACATGCACAATCTTCACTGGCAGCGAAACAAAGCAAATCTGGCAATTCCTTCATGGCAACGAGACGATCAAAAAGGAACAATAGACCATATATTCGTCTCGAGAGACATCTTGCCAGAGATTTGCTCCTTTACAATCAGGCCAACAACTTTCAGTGACCACAATCTCTTGGTGATAGAAGTTTGGGCCACCAAATCCCAAACGATTCTGAACAATCTGCCACTGGAGATAACAGAAAAAGGTAAGCGAGTCAAAATATCTGCAAAGGGCATACGGGAACTGGAAGCCCAATTCGCTGGCTCTCAAATTACAGGATCAACAGCGTCTAAAAGAAAAGAGTTGGACCTGGACTACACACCCCTGCTAACCAGATTTTTAATGGAACCAGCTAAAGCATCGGTGGAGAAGAAAGACCAATCTTATCCCCATGCTTACAACAAAGATCTGGTAATGAAAAGGAAGGAACTTAGAAGACTCAAAAGATTAGCACAAAGAACTCCATCCTCAGAGAACAACGAAAAGTGGCTAAAATCGGCCCGGCACTACAGAAGCTGGCTTCACAACCATCGCTACCAGCTATACCTGAACGATTCTCAGCAAATGCTGTCAACCATCTGTGGCAAGAAGCCTAAAGAGTTCTGGAACTTGATCAAAGGAACACAAAAGAATACCAACGAGAGCATCCAGAACAACGTGGGCGAGGCACGCTGGATCGATCATTTTTCAAAATTATTTGCTCCCATTAGTGAAGTGAATGTAACTGAAACTCCGACGAGCGACCGCCACAAAAAGACAAGCCCATGGTCTATCCCTGACGATAAAGAGTCTATCCTAGACAAATTAAAAAAATTAAATAACTCGAGGGCTCCGGGACCTGACGGGATCAGCAACATGGAATTAAAAAAAAATCCTGAATGCTGGGCCAACATCATGAGCGAACTCTTCTCCAACTGTAACAGTAAAAGAGCAATACCACCAACATGGCGAAAAGCCAATATTGTGCCCATCTACAAGAGAGGTGCGACAGACGATCCGAACCAATACAGGCCCATCGCCCTCTTGGACGTAATGGGGAAAGTTTTTGCGTCCTTGGCCCTAGACGCGTTCCAAGAATGGACGCGTTCGTCAAAAGCAATGGACCCATTCCAGAATGGTTTTATCAGAAACTCTGGAACTTCAACAAACATCCTACTCATGAGTGTGCTAAAGGGAAAGGCTCTTCAAAGTGGCAACCCAATCTATATCGTTTTCATCGATCTGGTACAAGCGTTTGACCAGGTAGATAGGGAACGCTTATGGGCGAAACTGGAATCTAAAGGCTGTCCGGAGTCAATTTTAAATCCAATCAAGGCTTTACATCAAGAAACATCAATTCGAGTTCGTCTAAGTGCAGACGGCCGACTCTCGGAAGAAATTGTAACAGCACGTGGAGTCAAGCAGGGTTGCCCTTTGGCTCCATCGCTGTACAACTCTTACATCGCCGATTATGAAGATTCCACTCTTACGATCAGACACTTTCCCCCGACAATGGGAGGGGAGAAGATAGACCGTCTACTGTACGCGGATGATATCATCCTGATGGATTTAACCCCTATAGGTCTTCAACGACAACTGGACAACATGGTAGCATATATGTCGAAAAACAACTTATGCCTTAACACCGCAAAGACCAAAGTGCTTACCCTGGGGAGATCCTCAAAGTGGAACTCTAAGTTTACCTGGCATTGTGATGGAAGGAAGCTGGAAAGAGTGGAAGCCTTTAAATACCTTGGGATTGTAATCAGTAACGATAAAGAGGAAAAACCCGCGCTTGAAACACTCTGGACAAAGTTAAAAAATCTCACAGCCCAAGCTAAGGCCGTGGACAAGAAACACGGCCGTTTTTCGATTGTACCCATCGTGAGATTTTACAAAGCCAAGGTTGTTCCTACCCTAGTTTATGGGATGGACGCAATGCTGCTAGCTCCGAACACCATCTGGGAGAAACTGGAAGCTTTTTTCTGGCGAAAGGTCCTCGGTCTAGCCCAATCCACTCCAATTGCACTAATAAGACGAGAGCTATGCATTTCCTCACTGTTGGCAATAAAACTGAGAGCCACCTTGATGTTATACCGCAAGGTAATAAACAATCCAGAAGTCAAAGTATTAGACCTCATACGGAAAGAACTTAACGAGGGAAACAATCGGGCGCTTGTAAGCTGGGATCAATCCAACCGGAAAATGTTGGAAGAACTGGATCTTTCTGTTGAGACACTCATACACAATCCAAATCGAGTGTCGCAAAAACTTTTAGAAGCAGATTGGATCCATACCCAAGAAATGGCCTGGTCGTATTCCATCACAGCAAAATTACCAACTGCTCCAATGAAGCTAAACGACATGCGTGGCTACCTACTGAGGTTTCCAGATAAGAACTTAAGTCGTCTGTTCCTAAGATTCAAGCTGAACCAAATAAAAACCAACGAAATTTTGGCACTACGCAAGCAAGTACCATCAAGTTCCTGCCGCTTCTGCCAATCGATAAATGCCATCGAAAGCACAAAACACCTGCTAATGGAATGTACTGGGCTCAAAACGAAAAGAGATAAATACCTTGCAGTCCCATTGAAAAATTACCTCACCCTCGACGAAGAAAACCTCTGGATACTCCTGACGAACGGGAACAACATTAGATGCGTTATAGGAGTAACACTCTTCCTTAAATCCTTGACGCTCGAGTAGGAGGATTTCCCTTAAGGCTAAGCCTACTAAATAAAGACACTTCTAAAAAGAATCTGGACATTTGATATATGAAGACTATTCATCCTATATTTTTGTAAAAATTGTGATACAATTAAAAACAAAATAAAAAAAAATAAATAAATAAATAAATAAATAAATAATTATTGGAGTCCGCTTTCTGAAATAAGTGTGTGGCTCCTAGATTTACTAAGAAAAAGAGAATGGGAAATCGCTAAGGTGATGTAATCAGCCTCGAGCAGACTATTGGACCCACGTTTAGTAAACATTCTTGGACGGATTAGAGACATCTTCAACAACACCCGAGATGTCCGCTTGGCACGCCTAGTGGTTATCCTAACTCATAAAATGATATAAGTTAAATGAACTTCAATCTAAGAAATTGCCAAGCATTATTCTCAAGCGTATGCCATGGATTCTTCATATCAGTTCACCCAAGAACTGCGCTGGTTAAAATGATCATTCTATCCAGAAAATACCTGATTGCTCTGGTATGTTAGGTGTCGGCCCTGTTCCAAATATTCGAAAGTGGCCAATAGCTGGTCCCTGAATATGTAACATTCCCTTTAGGCCTCAGAAGAAGTTAGTTGGCGTGGATTGTTGACTCTATTTTAAGGATAATAGATGATGCCAAAAGAGTACCATTATTCCCATAACTGACCCATTTAATAAAAAAGAAATATGGTCATAGCATTGTGGCCAGGGCTGTTCTTTAAGAAACCCAGGCATACGTGACTACAAAAAAGAAAAGTTCACAGATTTTGGAGGGGCCCAAGATTAACAACAAAGTGGATACATGTTGATCTTCTTTTGATGAGCTCCTAGAAGAAAATGCCAAAGATGAGTGCATCCTGATTGAACTCTCAATAAATAACCATTAATATGTGGTGTGCGCGTAGGACATTATTGGGGCGTCCCACCAAAAAGAGCTTCAGTAAACTGAAAATGTAAAATAATAAAGTCACATTATATGTAAGAGAATTAAAGGTAAACCCTCAGGGATTTGAAATCGGATCTCCTTGACTTTAACACATTTTCAGTACTGGGGGAAGTTTAAAATGATGCCAGTTCATGGGGATTGGGAGGTGTTAAGTTGAGTAAGAAAAGTCTCTGGGATTGATGGGGATCTAAATCACACCCATCTTGCTGAGAGTCAGGAGCCAGGTGTCCCCTCAAAATTAGGTCTTTTTCAAATTGTTATTCGATCTACAGAACTGCGTTCTTATGGAGGGGGCCCCTAGACTTTAACACAAATATTCCATGAAGTAGGAGACTCATCTCAAAATCAGAGGGGGTGGTTGTGGAAGTTGTGCACTCCATCCCACCAATGCATGTGCTCCATTGACAAGATGTTGCTTTGGTGGATATGTTGGAGCTGCACAGGTAAATACTCCCTGTTTGTACCCGTGTTCATTTTCATTTGGCCATCATGCTCCAAATGATTTTCATTCACATTGATCATGTTAGAAAACTGGGAGTTTTGATTTTTGCAATATAACATTTTTATGACTTAACATAACATATGACATCGCCTTTCCACCAACAGAGATCTCAAGTTCTCTGTGGTCACGTGTGAGAAGGCCACCCACTACTAGTTTTGCTTGGAGTTCTGGGACTTGTAGTTATTTATTTCAAATGGGACAGAAAAAGTACAACTCTCAGATTCCAAAGTGAAAAAAACATGATTGGCCGGCCTTCTCACGCATGGCCACTGGAAACTTGAGAGCTCTGCAATTATGATGCCTACCAGGGGTGTTCCTAGGTCTGGAAAAGACCCGGGGCTACGCTAATGTCAGAACTGTCTGGATTGGGGGCTAGCTAGCCTTTTGGTTGTAGCTCCTGTGATTCTATCCAGGGCTACAATCAAAAGGCCAGGGGCTATAGCCCCATTAGCCCCCCCTAGCAACGCCTCTGATGCCTACGTCTTTGTGTTGTGGGAGTGTAGGTCCTCCTCGGAAACACATTTCTGCATTCATGATAAAGGAGATAAAGGGGGGCTGTAACATTGGTATACAAATTGACAGGATGAAAAAAGAGAAATACAGGCTCTTTTTCAGATTATGACCAGAGAAGACCAATACAGTCTTCAGACCAACCTGTACATCCATTGTGGACAGAGAATGTTGCCCTTGAAATGCCACTTGAATGTATTCTCTAATGTGCACAAATGAGCTGCACTTGCATATTAGATCTCTTTAGCATATGGAGTCTTCAATCATAAAATAATGCAGCCAGAGCCTTTTCAGCAGACATACCCTGTTGGCAAAGCAAACACAAATAAAGGCCAGTAATATCATTGATGTTCCCAGCTCAGACCCAAACAGAGTCTCTGACTGGCCATTTGTTGTAAGTGATTCAACAACTTTGCATTGAACCAAGATACTTTCATGTGCCGATCAATGACCACAAGCAGAACAAAATCACACAGACTTTCCTGTTTTGTTGTGTGTACATCTAAAAAAAGCACATTGTTAGATAGAGTCGTTTGGAGTGATATCAAGTCCTGCCATGTCAGGTGTGAAATAATAAACTGGTTCTAGCTTTGAGGTGCACTTCACTTTGCATTCTGGTACATGAAGCCGAGCAGGGAAGGCCGTAAGGAAAGGCCTCCGGTGCTCTTTGCAGCTCTTCGCTGCTCGTCTGCCGTCTGCCCAATGCCCTTGCAGCACCTACAAGGTAAGAAGCACTACTCTAGCAAGCTTCTCTCTGAAACATGTCTCGCCTTAAGACTTCTCAGGTTGCGCACCCGTACTCAGGAAGCAGCCTTCAGCTTGCACCCCACCCCCACGAGCACCCGTAATACACGGCTATGCTCGCCTACTGCACAAACTTCTATATGTGCTGATAAGGCCAGATTCCAGCACACAACCTTGAACGCTGTATCCTCTAACGATATCACAATTACAGCAACCAACAAAGTACTTTACCCGCATCACAACTGTCATACCCACATTACAAATACAATTAATCCTGCGCCCACCACCACTCCTAGTGTGAAATCTGTGTTGTGCAAATCTTCTACCACCATTTTGAATTCTATTGTGCCAAATGCTATGCCACTTGTGTCCACCACCCATGAAAATGAGCCCCCCAGTGTAAAATCTGTGTTATGCAAATCTTCTACCACCATTTTGAATTCTATTGTGCCAAATGCTATGCCACTTGTGTCCACCACCCCTGAAAATGAACCGCTCAGTGTAAAACCTGTGATGGGCACCGCCCGCAACACGCTCGATGCACCTAGCCCCTCCATACCACCATCTCTCATCACGAGCTCCCCTACAGCCACTACTGAACCCCACCTGAAATGCGCCATGATTAACGCTAGATCCATCAATGCCCATGCCCTAGACATCCACGACCTCCTAACCTCCCAAGACCTAGATCTACTTATGATCTCAGTAACTTGGCTACATGAGGCCTCTGGCCCTGCACTCTCACTCGCCCTACCTCCTGGCTATTCCATCACTAAACGAGACCGCCTCTCCAAAGGTGGAGGTGTAGCAATTATCGCCAGAGACTACCTCTCTGTCAGAAAGGTAGAGAAATCCCTGAACAACAACAGCGACTATCTCCAAGTCAAAATAACCCTCTCCCCCCACTGCACAATTACTGTGCACAGCGTATACCGCCCAACAGGAGACTTTCAAGCCTCTCTCATCCACCTCCTCTCGGACAACCTCAAAAAACAGTCTAAAGCCATTCTC
The DNA here is from genome assembly GCF_040938575.1 of Ambystoma mexicanum. Taxonomy (NCBI): domain Eukaryota; kingdom Metazoa; phylum Chordata; class Amphibia; order Caudata; family Ambystomatidae; genus Ambystoma; species Ambystoma mexicanum. The sequence continues at coordinate 530,162,312 of NC_090925.1, read as the reverse complement.
CTGGGGGATGTCAACCTAGGGCTCCGGGATAGTAAGGACGTAGCAGCAAAATCCCTCGACTCTGCCCTCAAGGCGCTAGGGTACAAGAACACCATACTTAGCCCAACTCACACCCAAGGCAGAACGCTGGACTGGATAGCACAGCACAACTGTCCACTCATCATCACTGGAAACACTCCTACCCCATGGTCTGACCACCACATTATCACCTTCAGCATCCTCACCGCTAGTTCCCCAGCTACCCCTTCACCCCAACCACTCCCTCCCTGCCTCGCCAGAAGCTCCCGCCAACTCACTAAGGAGAGATTATTGCCCTTCCTCCAAGGCCCAGCCTTCAGACCACCTTTCTCTTCAGACCCTGAAACACTCGCATCACCCTATGATACTGCCATCAAAGCAGCCATCAACACCATTGCCCCACTCAAACCTCGAAAATCCAAACCCACTGCACATTCCAATTCTTGGTTCACGCCGGACCTCCTCTCACTCCGCAACGAGAATAAAGCCACACTCACACAGTGGCAAAAGTCCCACTCCGAAAAAGATAAGATGATCTTCAAAGCCCTTTCCACCAAATACAAAAAGGCAATCACCCAAGCCAAAGCCAAATCCTTTGAATCCAGAATCTCAGAAGCCCAATCCAGTACTAAAGAAATATTCGCCATTTTCAGAGAACTCGAAACACCCACTTCCGCCCCCCAGAATTTCACCAAAGACAAGGACTGGTGTGACGAAATACAGAAGGCCATGCAATCCAAAATTAGCCTCCTCAAAAACAAAATACTAGCCACTAAACAAGCCCTACCGAACAAGCACATCCCAGTCCCACCGCCTGCCCCTGATGCCCCCTTACCCTTCTCCTTCAAACCCATTCAGGAAAAAGACGTCATCAACATAATGAGGAACATTAAACCCTCTAACTGCAAAGGTGATGCTTGCCCAGCCTCCATTATCAAAGACTGCGCAGAACTGCTAGATCCCTTCCTAACAGCCTTTGTAAATGCCTCCTTTACCACAGGGATAGTCCCTGCCTCCCTCAAGGAAGCCTGGGTCCGCCCTCTTCTAAAGAAGCCAACGCTCGATCCCACCTCCCCCAATAACTACAGACCCATCACCACTGTCCCTTTCCTCCTCAAAATATTGGACAAAGCAGCCTACCTGCAGGTTCAACACTTCATTGAAGAGAACAAACTCCTTGGTCTCCGCCAATCTGGCTTCCGCCCCAGACACGGAACAGAAACAGCCCTACTTGACTTGAAAAACCAGATGGACGATGCGAGAGACTTGGGCAAACCTGCACTTCTCCTACTCCTAGACCTCTCAGCGGCCTTCGACCTTGTGGATCATGGCGTCCTATGCCACCACCTCTCCACCACGGCCAAATTCTCCCCTGAAGCCACAGCGTGGATCACCTCCTTCTTACAAGACAGAACCAATGCAAGTATTCTCTGACTTAGCCGCCGCATCACCAACCATTATACTCTGTGGGGTGCCCCAAAGCTCCTGCCTCTCCCCCACGCTATACAACATTTTTACACGCCCCCTCTTCCCCATCCTCGACGCCATGGGCATCTCATACAACAACTACGCCGACGACACACAAATCCTCATCACTCTCACAGGTAACTACAACACTGACTCCCTGGCCCTCAACAACCTTTACAATACCATCCAAGCCTGGATGGCAGACAACGGTCTATGCCTCAACTCTGACGAGACGGAACTCCTCCTGGTAGGCTCTCCCGACACCCTAAAGAATCTAGATGCCCAATTCAGTCACTTCACCATTGATTCCATTAAAATTCCAGTCTCCGACTCTGTCAAAACCCTGGGAGTTTATCTGGATTCTAGCCTATCCATGGACAGACAAATCAATGCAATTACCTCTGCAGCGGCATATCATGCCAAACTTATCAATGCAGTCAGACCCTTTCTCTCCAAAGAGAACTGCACTAACATAGCCAGAGCCATCACCGGCTCTAGGCTAGACTACTGTAACGTACTCTTTCTAGGAACCTCTAAAAAAAACCTAGAGAGACTACAAGTAATACAGAACAACGCGCTCCGGGCAGCCCAAGGTATTGCAAAAAGAGAACACATCTCTGAGGCCAGAAAACTAGCCTACTGGCTCCCAATAAAAAAAAGGATATTATTCAAAGCCCTGACATTGACCCACAAGTGCATCCACCACACTGCACCTGCATACCTCTCACAAAGGGTACACCCTGTCTCCACCACCAGGCCAACCAGATCACCCTACACCAACATGCTCTCAGTGCCTCTAGTAAAAAAAGTAAAAGCGGGCGGATCCAGCTTCCCTTACCTTGCGCCCTCGCACTGGAATGCCCTACCACACACTATCCGTGGAGAGGCCTCCCTCACCACCTTCCGCAAAACGCTGACGACTACCCTGTTCACTTAAGGCTAGACATACTAGCACGATTACCCCATGTATATTGTACCATATGATCAAAAGCAATATCGGTAACAACAGTATGTCATCCTGCAACATTTACAATGTGTCAACAACCGCTATCTTACCTGTACCATGTAACTAAGTCATTGCAAGTAACAGCGCCTCAATGCCCCTGGGCTGCTTTTGCGCTATATAAATGTAAATAAATAAATAAATGTAGTTCTGGATTTATAATATGTACAGGGATATAAAATGTCATGCAATACCAAATCCAGGACATATATAACATGATTTTATAGATCTGTTTTGTCATGTATTTAAGAAACAGTAATGTGCATGAAGAAATGACGCTAGGTGAGAAAAGTGTATCATTCTTTTTAGAGCTCAAGTCGAGGGTACACGCGGGGGGACGGAGTCCACCCACTTTATTCCGAGGGTGGACTCAGTCCCCCCTGCTAAAATGAGAAACATTGAATGTCCTCTTTAAATTTATAAGCCAACCTAGGGGATCAAATCACAGTCGCCAGGTTTGCAGGCCGGACACTTCACCACTGCACTGTACAACCTGAAGAAAATTAACGAACAACTAAAGGTGAAATGTCGCATTTCATTACTGCAAGTCCCAGGGAAAACATTGGTATTTGTGCTTGGAGTTTAAAACATGCACACCTTTTTAATTTTTTCAAAAAGCACTTTTAGAAGAAAATATCATCTCTTGGTTTTGTGTGTGTGTTGATTTTATGAAAGGCAAATGCCATTCGTCCTGTGCAATTTGGGTTATTATGCAAAGCCAATTTAATTAAATGTGTTTATTTCTCCTTGATATGCTAATTTCTGCCGACGTCATATCCGATTGCATTTTTTGATGAGTCCCCCCACTTTAATTTTTAGGACTTGACCCCTGATTCTTTGCTACATTTGAACCGTTTGCAGACCTCTCGCATTTCATAATAATCCGTTACTCTGCATGCATGTTTATGGTTCCACGTCAGGAGAGACACCCTGCATATGCTTAAACGCTGCAACTCTTTCTTTTGATCTTTAGGCATGCAAATACAATACATACTATATAGTTTTGTAATATTGTCATGCATTATTTAAAATGCTGTGAAGCAACTGGTACTCGCTACGATGCAATGACGTTTTCTCATTTGGATGTGACATTTCCTTTTGGTGAGAGCCATTTTCACTGCAAATGAGGCGTCTGCTCCCAAAGCCCCCACACACCATTTAGCAACCTAATCTTTTAAAACAACAAATTGTATCACAAAGTAAAGCACCTTTCGGTGTTTGTAACATTTCAAAGTTTTCATCACATCACACACAAGCTGCATGTCCTTGTCAAAGAATGAATACAAGCAGGTACCCTTATTGCATAGTTGTGTCTGTTGTGTGTTTTGAAAGTACAGTCTTAAAACTCGTAGAAGTTTATTTTTTGGGCTCACGTTACCTTATGTTCTAGAACAATGGAAGTGGGCCCAGAGTTCAGTTGAGTCTTTTATCCAGTTAACAATATTGACTGGTGCAGAGAACCCTAATCTTTGGGTCCATGTAAAGGTAACACCCCAATAAAATACATATATCTTCTTTAGTTGGGGAAGAACCTCCCTAGGACTGCAAGTACCATGTTCAGGACCACGCTGGCAAGACATCTTTGCCACGCCACTGCATGCAGCGTTTCCCGAGGCAGAGTCCGACACTCTCAAACACCAACCGTTGTGGGTGAAGTGCTTGGTGGCGGAAAGAAGTATTTGACTCTATTCCTGTGTCTAAGTCTAGGCAATGGATTCAAGACATATTGGCCCTCTGCAGAACATATGACTGCTGGCATTGTACCTTTCTGATGAATTTTGGAAAGCTCTCATAAATGTTTATGTTGGGAGGAATTGCTATTGCCTACCTGGATGCTGGCTTTTAAAAACCTTCTAATGGCATGTGAAAATAATGTAGTATTTCCATTACAATTTAATTTAAGATAAAGCGCTGTTATTTTTGACTCCTTTTTATTTTTACATTATGAACATGGATGTTTTTCATTTGGTAACTGTGTTTGGGTTAACCATGATGGCAAAAGACATAATTGTATAACAACTTTAATGGGACAGGGTGGCATTATAATGAGTGTTGCCACTGATAGGCATGCATGACAATGCGTTGATATATAGCTCTAATTGTTATGGTGAAAGAGGAACTGGTGACTTGTAACAGTTTTTAGCACTGATTACCATGCATGCATCAATTTTACAATCAGGTACATATAATACTGTTGAATGTGTCTTTATATTAGGATATGGTGTATTTAAGGTTTCTTGTAAACCACAGCAACGCTAAATACATTAAAACATACAGAATATATGTGTAATTACTTCATAACCAAGGCTAGAGGTAAAAAATGCAACAGGAGGACGACACACTTACTTTATGAGTGTTCCTTATAGCACGTGCCACAATTATCCACCTGAGTAGTACTCATGTTACCAACCTCAGATAGATGAAAGACTGAGTTAACTCAACTACGATTAGATCTGACCCCACCCCCCTCCGCACCGACCAGAGTCTTTCAGCTTAATTAAGGGTCATTGTAATATAGCTGTATAGACCTGCAGCGAAGGCCGTACCAGGCATTATGGGCCCTGAAGACCCATTTAATTGCCAGAGCGAAACGAGGGCCTTTAACGAGGTATGAGGGGAAAGGGAACAGGGAAACTGCTTAGAAAGAGCAACACATGTCAGAGCATAGTTTATAGCGCACAAGGACATGGGAGGATGGGAGTGATCCTTGAAGCACGGCAGCATGTTTTGGGAGCTAGGCAGAGCTGAACTTTCCTTAATGGCTGAGCAGCAGAACACACAATGTTGATGTGGACAGTCTAATGCCAGGAAGCTGCAGGAGATGGTTAGTCATGTCCATCGGGGATCAGGAAGGGACAGGTTTTTAAAGTTTGTTGGATCTTTGAAAAGATGACTTCTCTTCTCAAGTGAGGAGGGTGTTTCAGAGGTCTGATCCTGTGTGTGAAATGATTGACCAGAAATGTTGCATCTGAATACACAGCAAGGCCAATGACGCAATCTCAGATTGCTGGATGGTTTTTAGGTGTGTAAGATACTGACGAGAAACACCGGGGTCTGGTTGTGGAGAGAATTTGACACAAGATGTGAACTGGGCAGGAAATAACCAAGATTAGGATGAGAGAAATTAGAATAAGGCCAGCTTTAAAAGAATGGAAAGGGGTAAGATGGAGAGAAAGGGGAGAATTGGGATCGGAAAGAGTATTACTGATTATGAAAATATATAAGTAGTGCGTTGCAGGACAATTATGCCTTTGCAACAGGACAGCCATGGGACTGGGCAACATAGTTAAATTGGCCTTGAGGCAAAGTATAAAAACTGATTAAATGGCCATTAACAGAAGCGTGTTTATCATTAGGAGAAACGCACTCTTTTTTGTGTAATCAGACAAGGAACGTTTGTCAACCTCCATTTTAATGGGGGCTAATTAATTTAGAGAAGCTGCCCAATGTCTGTCACCACAAATTGTTGCTCTCTGTCTCTCATAATTTCTGCTAGCAGGAGGATTTAGTGGTTCTATTTTTTTTTTGTTTAATCAATTTCATTTTACTCTCCATCCATCTGGTTCCATATCAAAACATAAAAGGAGAAAAGAGGCAGCACAGTAAATAAATATGTACTTGCTACTGAAAGACTCGAAAGCATTAACACAGCCTAGAGGTTAAAGATTAGCAGACGTTAATCTCCATTCTGCATTTACTGAACTATGGGAAATGCACCCTGTATATCCTGGGAATTAATCCAAGCTCTGAAGGCTAGCATCTCCAATTCCCGAATAATAACAGAGCAAGACAATGGATGGCGTTGCTCAGGATGAGTGGTAAGGAGGTGTTGGTCAAATGAGTAGGTATAAAGCAGAAGGGTAACATTGATGCTATTCCATAAATGATGAGTTATGGAGGGTTACATCTTGAGGGCGATGTCAAAACCTCAGCGTTGTTTACTGATTTACTTTAAAAAATCCTCTAAGCCTGCCCAGATCTGCTTGAAACTTGGATGATATCATCACCACTTCTTTAGTATGTGTGATCTACAGACAACGCATCACCATTTATCATAGGCAAACCCGCTAAGGTATGTCCAACTTGAAAGTAAGAAATCTAAAATGTATAGAGAGCAAAAGTCTGAACAATCTATCACCGGTGGATGAAAATATTTGCCGGTGTTACTTTTCTGATCCTAGGTGTCAGGAGCGCATCTTCTGCCAGCACTTTATACCTAAAGGTACACCAGCTTCTTCCTCCTAATCCTCCCCGACCATCAATATAGATCCATCCTCCCAACCCCCCTTCTCTTTTCTATACGTCAGATGCTGAAAAACTAGGCGTGAATATGCACACCCAATCCTTAATTGGGTGTGTGGGGTGGCTGCTACCCTGCTCATTCGTTCATGGGCGCTCACACCCAGCAAACCCAGCAACCAGTGTTACTTTGACAATTCCACACCCTCAAGCCCAAATACATGTTTACAGTCCATTGAAGTTCTCACTCCTGACCCCGCCAGTAGTTGATCAACTAAGGACATCAGCCCTTTTCCAGGATGTCCACTTGAGAATCCTAAAGCCAAAACGCACATCAAGTGTATGCCATAGTATTTGTTTCACTCCCCCAGCCCGTGCCCTAAGTAAATCCACTTTTCTCTCTGTATGTTTCCTAGCAAATTTCATGGCCCTATGTCCAGCATCGCTTCCCATGTGAACATAGAATGCTCACGTTTGCCTTTAACATGTTCCACCAGACCCTTCTCCAATCTGATCCATGCTGGAGTATCCCTTACCCCTGGCCCAGAAACCAGATCTGTTGTTGTTTTAATACAAACGATATGTGGCATTTCAGAAACATCTGATAGCACACTCCACACATCAGTTTAACCATATGTCATCAGTGTAACCAATTCTTTAGGCAAAACGCATTTAGCCCCCTACGAAGCTTGATCATCTCGAAACTCCTCAAACCACGTTTCAAGGGAAACTGAAAGAGGACGTCTCCTATCTGGGCCTCTCATTAGCTCAGAAAATAGAGACTGCACCTTTGCACTGACTCGAATGTCAAGTTCCATTCAAGCCAATCAAGCCATGTTCAGCTTCCAATGAAGCTGGAATCTTTGCAACTACCAAGACATCACATAGTAGACTGGTGCTGGCGGAAGCCACCTGCCATCCAAAATCTTATCTCGATAAAGAGTTTAAAATCCATATTTATTTGTAAGATGGGTCTTAGCATTGTTTAACTGATTTTGAACAAAAATGTATAGCATATTGTCATGAAGATGACGGTCTTTCTGTGCTGAGGGGCTTTGGTGACGGTGAGTAGGGCAACCTTCTCTTAAACAGTTAAGGGAAGCTGCTCCCTCATGAGAGATGCAGCACCACTGCACACCCCACTGATGACATCCCAGAAGGCAGAACCCATTTCCGGGGTTGCTGGTGGTACTCTTGTTCAGAGGAGAAATGTCTAGCATTTCTGTGGTGGGCTGACGGGCTGCCCTTGTGGGTCGGACTATATGCAAATGGGTATTTCTTCTCTGGTGCAGAACATTGAGCTAAGACGTGGTCATAGACCTCCAGAGCGGGAACCATCCCACGTAGCGGTCCCACATTCTTGAGCATAGTACAGATGAATCACTTTCACCTGCATCTTTCCTGCTAAACAGGTTGTACATCACTTTTGTGGTCATCACGAGTTAGGCGGTATCCCAGTGGTAAATGTGCCAGGATACTGCCCAACGCTAATAGTATTACGCAATTTGCGCCAGATCCTGAGTTGCGGTAAGACGGTAACTCCCCATTCCCATTGGGGTTTCTTGGCACTATTAGCAAAAGCCCAATGAGTGCCAAGCTAATAGTGCCGCCAATGGGGGAAAGGGGAGCAAACCTCCAGCAAAATGCTCAAGATTGGGCAGAACAGTAATAGCGTTACTGCTGCATTTTTACTGCTCCGCCCAACTCGTGAAAGAGCCCTTTGCCCAGTGGTCGAAGTGTACGAAAAGAAGTAGTGGAACTATGTTCCCTGCTGGCCTGCCCCCATTCCCCACAAACCTCATCACAACGCCCCCTCCCACACACAATACAAACCCTCAAACACTTGCACCTGCTGTTTATGGGAACGTTCAGTGCAGAACACTAAAAGTGCAGAACACTGAAAGTGCACGTTTCAACTTCTTCCTATACATTCATTTTAAAACGAAACCATTCCAGAGCGGTTTCTTTTTAAAATAAAAGTATAGGAGCTGTAAAACGTAATTTAAAAAAGTAGAGGAGCTCCCGCTCACTTCGACCAGTGCCTTTGCACCATCCAAACTTGTTTTTAACTCATGCGTGATGGCTTTGATAAGGTTTATCTTTTCTGGGACAAAAATCTGCTGCAAAAATGCCTAGATTGAAAGAATCGCCTTTCCTTTGAGTGGAGGTTTTTAGAAGCTGTCTGTCTGTCTATCTATCTGTCTATCTGTCTATATCTTATATAGTGCCGTTTTCGCCATAATGCATCATGACTCTCTCACGAGTTGAGCGAAGTGGTAAAAATGTGGCGGTAACAATATTACCACTCCATCCAATCTCGAGTTCGGCAAAAAGTGAAGGTTCATCTGCAGCTTCTTGCTGGAGGTAAAAACCTCACCTTTCTGCACTATTAGCGTGACTCTAATTGCACTGGCACTAGTAACACCAAGAAACTCCCATTGGGTCCAAAGGGAACGGGGAAGTACTGCCTTACTGCAACTCGGGATCTGGCGCAAATTGCGCTTGACCGAGTTCGGTAACACTAATAGCATGGGTGATAGCCCGTTGCATTTACCGCCAGGATACTACCCAATTCGTGATGCACCCCCCCCCCCCATGGCGCTAAAAGAAAGAACTAGCAGTAAGGCCAGAAAATAAATTAAACAAACAGATTTTGAATTCATTGAAGTCTTGAACGGCCCCAAGTGTGGGTGAAAGCAGATTCCAAATCTTCAGACTGGTCACAGAGAAGGCACGGCCACCATAGTGTTCAAGACGATAGCGATTGACAGTAAGCAAGTGTCATGAGGAAGAACACAATATGCATCCAGGAAGGTAGAGAAAAATGTTCTTTTGTAAGGCTAGGCGGCCCTTCTGATAAAGTGCACAATGTATTATGCACAATGATTTGAAATGGATGCGAGCTGTGAAGATCACAACGAGCCAGAGAAACAGACTGCCCTTAGGAAATACCTTTGGCCAGACCTACAGCAGCATTCTGCAGTACCTGAAAATGATTAACAAGGTGGGAACGTTGAGCTAACACTGTGGCGTTACAGTAGTCAAGGCTGCCATTTATTGTGGCAGCAATAATTGGAGAAAGAAAGGTTGCATGAATAAAAGGGATTACTTCCTTCAGCTGCTTCAACTTGAAGAAACCGACTCTATAGATAGCACCAATCTGGATGTCGGGAAAGAGTATCTGAGATCTTGATGCCAAGATTCTTTACTGACTTGACTGGAATAGGCAGCAGGCCCAGCGTGGTCGGAGGAGACTGAGGGGGAGCCCCATTAGGACTTCTGTGCTCTCTTAGTTAAGTTTCAGCCATTTTTGGCCATTCCAATCACCCACAGTTTTAAGACAGGACCTGAGGCGAGCAGCTGTTCCCTTGACGTCAAGGTCGAGCTAAACAGTAGCTGAGTATAATCAGCATAAGAATAGAAATGGAAGCCGCAGGGGTGAATAAGGCCAGCAAGCGGCCGAATATAGATGTTAAAAAACAACCGGGAGAGCACAGAGCCCTGGGGTACTTACTCCACACAACGCAGTGATTGGGGAGGATTTAAATGGGTAGAGGGAAACAGATTGAAAACAGGAAGACAAAACCATCCCTGAACCAGTCAAATACCGGCCCAGAATTCCTGGCTTCCTTCAACCTGTCCAAAAGAGTAGCATGGTCAGTAGTGTCAAAAGCAGCAGAGAGGTCCATTAGAATTAGGTCTGCTACATCGCCCTGATCACAAATAAGAGTAAGGTGATTAATCACGGACACCAAGATGGATTCTGTTCCCAAAAGTGGATGAAATCCAAGTTGGAAAGGATCAAGTGTGTTTGAGACTTCAAGAAAGTACTTTAGCTGAGGTGTGACCACAGCCTCAAGTAGCTACAAAAAAAGGAAAGCAAAGAAATATGTCGATAGTTAGAGAAAATCTAAGCATCCAGTGTAGGTTTCTTTACAAGTGGTATAACCAGAGCAGGTTTTAGCGAATCAGGAATCTGACCCGAAATAAGTGATGAATTGATTGCCTCATCAATAGAGCTAGCTAACTTTCAGCAAACGGAGAGGGATAGTATCTAAGTGGGAAGCAGACTTAAAACGTGAAATAGCACCCACAACCTCAGAACGATCAATGAGCTGGAATGAGTTACAAAGAGATAACTCTCTTGCATGGGGATGAGAAGTGGGAAATAGATGAAGCAGTAGACCAAATAGAGCAAGAGATATTCTATCTAACAGTCTCTATTTTGTGGTCGAAGAATTGGGCAAATTGTCACACAGAATCTTGGAAGTCTGAACCAAGGAGCGCAATCTAGCAGAAAGTAGATCCTTCACTGTCTGAAATAACTGCTTAGGAGTGTTTACTGCAGCTTGGATAGTTTCTGCATAATAATGGGGCTTAGACACTTTTAATGCTTGATGATAGTCAGACTGTTGACTTTTGAAAAGCACTTTTAATCGAGGTTCATAATTTGCACGCCATTTGTGTTCACATTGCCGTAATTTAGAGCGAAGAATGTAAAGATCGGTTGTAGGTCAAATGGTCGCCCCTAACCCCCCTTTTCTTTATTAAAAATATTTTTTAACCAACCAAAACTAAAAAAAATATATATAAATAAATAAATTCGACCTTTTTTTTCCCAACCATTTTACTTCCATCAAATGGTCATTCGATCTTTTATTTTCGACCATTTGACCGGACACCGTAAAGATCAGGTGTAAACCATGGGGCTGAAGGGTGGGGAGATTTTCACACCAATTTCAAGGGTGCCGTAGTATCCACAGCTTCCGAAAGAAATGCAAAGATAAGCCGAGCTTGAGGCAAGGATGAAGGGCCTGAAAATGACCAATGATCGTTTGAGGAAATCTGATCGGCTAAAGTGGAAGGCTCAACCGATTTCCAGTTTCCCTTTAATGATTTAGGTTGAAGGAACAACATTCGAGTAGAAGGTAGCAATATTTCAAAAGGTATTGCATAATGATCAGACCAATTGACTTCTAGGATGGGCCGAGGGTATACACCAAATTGTTCTTTTACAATTGTTCGAATGAACAATTGACCGATTTTAAAGGTCACAATTGACCTTTTCACAATTCACCATATATATATATATATATATATATATATATATATATATATTTATATATATATATATATATATATATATATATATATATCGCTTTGGATATATATATATATATTTATATATAGTTATATATATATATATATATATATATATATGGGTTTGGGGGGATTTTGGGTTGGGTGGGGGGCTGCGGGGGGTTTCCCCCCGCATATATGTTACAATTGACCATCACAATTCGGTCAATTGTGAAAAGGTCAATTGTAATTCGAACAGTTGTAAAATGAACAATTCATATACAACCGGGCCAAGTAAGTCCTAACTGAGGGTGGGGGGCAGAAATAAGATCTAGAATTTGCCCTTTAATGTGACTTGGGCCAACAAGAAGCTGATGTAGAAGTAGAGCTTGCATATCATCTAAGAAAGGAGACACAGACCTCAAAGACCTCTGTCCTACTATATCCTGTGCTTTGTCCACACGTTGCCCACAAGTGACTGACATGCTACATCGGAGTGGCGCGGTCTATGGTCTATGTTTAATGGAGAGTGAGTCACTTTGGTACGTTCCAAAGCATCGGCGCTTTAAGCAGCTTGATAGGCCTTCACTAACCACCAAAGTCTTTACATACGCTGGATTAAGTAAAACATATCACTCCCCAGCAAGTGCCAATCAAACTTATTTAGGGCATTGTACGGAGGTCAGAAACCTGCAGGGTTGCGGCCACGTTTTTTAATATTTTTGAGGACTGTTGCAGTCCCTGTTAGAAATAGTATTCGGTTTTTAACTGGAATTTGGTGGCTCTTTTAAAAAATACTTTACAACCGTTTTGGGGGCCCCTCGTCTGCTAGAGGATATTAAAATATTTTATAAATATTTTTTACATTTTTGCCTGGTCCCGATGAAACAAAAAACACGACTATTACTATCGGTCTTGGGGCTTGCTTGAAACATGTTTATTCCCAGGACATTTCATTGAAGGTTTTGGTGGAAAGCCCCTATCTATGGACATGCAAGACCTGAAGCAAAGGAACTCCAGAGAACCCCTTAAAGATCATTATGAAGTAGCGGGGGCACTTTGAGCCCTTAACGGAGCATGCTGCAGGGGTGTTGCTAGGTTTGGAAAAGATCCGGGGCTAAGCTAATGTTGGGACAAGCTACCCTTTTGGTTGCAGTCCCTGAGCTTTTATCCGGGGCTACAACCAAAAGACCCGGGGCTATAAACCCCTCAGTCCCCCCTCCCCCCAACAACGCCTCTGGCATGCTGTACTTTGTCTATTTGAAACCGCATTTACCTACAAAGAAACTGTGTGTGTGTGAGGGGTGCCTCAGGGTTGTATTTTTTGCCAGCCCAGAAAACATACAGTTCAGAAGTGACATTTCACTTATTTACACATTATTCACTGAGAGATAATTTCAGATTCACGTATTAAAGAGGAGTTTCCAAATGGTGAGTAGAACTTTGGGGCGTCCATTTTCAAATTGTGAACTGTAGATGCCTCATCGGGGAAGCTTACATTTAATTTACCTTAATGATCTGGGCCAAGACATATGAGACAAGCTTTGGCAATGGCAATAGTTTCGGCGTTCATTGCATTTTGCATTTATGGGTACCAGGGTTCAAGGAGGAGAGTGCAACGTTTCAAAGGAGGATTCTATAGCGGGTGCAGGTGTGCAATGGAATGAGAAGTGGAATAGTGCAACGAGGAACCAATTGATAGAGAGTGCCGATGATGAGCAAGAGGAAATATGAGCGAGAAAGATAGAGAGAGAGGGTTTGAAATAAAGTGAGAGTGTGAGAAGGATGAGAGGAGATATTTATTTTATTTTTTGTGCATTTGTAACACACTAATACATCAAGTAAATTGTGTTTCAAAGCGCCAAAGGGAGAGGCGGTACGGTGGTTGGGGAATAAAGAGGGTGGGGTAGGGTTTGGTGGGTAGGTGAATAAAGGGTGTAGAGTGCATGGTGGGGTAAAAATATAGGGGGTAGGGTTTCAGTAGAGAAAGAGGAAGAGGATAGGGTGAGTAGGTGGGGGTAGAGAGGTTGAGGGTGGGGTGGGTGGGGTAAAAAAAGATGTGTGCTTGGTGGGGCTAGAGAGAGGGGTAGGGTGCATGGTGGGGTAAAGATATTGGGGTAGGGTTGAGTAGAGAAAGAGGCTAGGGTGATTAGGTGGGCATAGAGAGGTTGAGGTAGGGTGTGTTAGAGGTGGTATGGTGCATGGTGAGGGTAACGAGATGGGCTAGGGATGAGTAGAGAGAGAGGGGGTGGGTGGGAATAGCGATGTGGTGGGGTGGGTGGATGGGGTAGAGAGAGGGTGATAGGGGTAGCAAGAGTGGGGGCTAAGGTGAGTTGGTAGTGGTAGGGAGAGTTGGTTGGTTGGGGGTAGAGAGAGTTGGAAGACTCAGTTGATGGGAGTAGAGAGAGTTGGTAGGTTGGGTGGGTGGGGGTAGAGAGAGTTGGTAAGGTGGGTGGGAGTAGGGAGAGTTGGGTATAAGGTGGGTGAGGATAAAGAGTTGGGCTTTTAGGGAGATTTTTAGGGGGTGAGGGTAGAGATAGTGGGCTGGGTGGGGTAGAGATAGTGGGGGTAGGGCTGGTGAGTGGGGTAGGTGGGGTAGAGAGTGGGGGTTGAGTGGATGAGGGTAGAGTCATGATGGGGGGGCTAGAATGATTGGTGTAGGGTGGTGGGTAGGGGTAGAGAGAGAGTGGGGGTAGGTAGAGAGTGGGAATAGGGTGGGTTGGGTCGAGAGATTGGGGATGGAGTGGGTTGGTTTCTGAGGTAGAGAGAGTGCACTTGGTGATTTTGTTTGCGCTAAACAAATGTGTATTGATAGAGAGATAGAGTGCAGATAGGGTGGGTGGGGGTAGAGGGAGTGAGGAATATGGTGGGTGTTGCAGAGGGAGTGAGAGATTGGGTGGGGGTAGAGGGAGTGAGGGAAGGGTGGGTTGGGGTAGAGGGAGTGAGGGATAGGGTCAGTGGGGTAGAGGGAGTGGGATAGGATGGGTGGGGTAGAGGGAGTGGGGATAGGGTAGGTGGGATAGGAGGAGTGAGGAATAGGTAGGTGGGGGTATAGGGAGTAAGGGATAGGGTGGGTGGGGGTAGAGGTAGTGAGCGTAGGGTGGTTGGAGGTAAAGGGTGTGAGGGTAGAAGTAGATGATTGTCTCGGGAGGATAGCTCAGTGGCAACGTGCTCGCCTTGGAAGCAAGACGACACGGAGCAACACAGTTTTGATCCCCGGGTCCGTGCTTAGAAACCTCTGGGTATTAAGCGTGTTATAAATAATCTATCATAGATCATATCATGAAGAGTAGGTGGGAGAGAGTGAGGGTGGGTGGGGATAGAGAGTGGGGGTAATGTGTGTGGGTGGTGGTAGAGAGAGGTGTTAGTGTGAGGTGGAAGGGTGGGGGCAGCAAGAGTGGGGGTAGGATGGATAGGGGTAGAGAGAGTGGGGGTTTAATGGGTGGGGGTAAATTGTGGCAGTTGGGTGGGGTAGTGAGAGTGGGGATATGGTGGTAGGGGGTAGAGAGTGTGGGGTAGGGTGGGTGGGGTTAGAGGGTATTGGGGTAGGGTGGGTGGGGGTAGAGAGAGTGGGGGTAGAGTGGTTGGGGTTAGAGAGAGAGAGTAGGGGTAGTTTGGGTGGGGGTAAAGAGAGTGGGGTAGATCGAGTGGGGGTAGGGTAGGTGGTGGGTAGAGAATGTGGGGGTAGGGTGTGTGACTGGGTAGAGAGGGTGGGGATAGGATGGGTAGGTGGGGGAAGAGAGTAGGGTAGAGTGTGGGGTATACAAAGAGAGTAGGGTATACAAAGAGAGTGGGGGTGACTGGGATTAGAGAGAGTGGGGGTTGGTGGGAGTAGAGTGGGGCTAGAGAGAGTGGGGTTAGGGTGGGTGGAGAGACTGCAAGTACAGAGAGTGGGGGTACATTGGTTGGGGGTATGAGTGGGGGTATGCTAGGGTGGCTTAGTGGGGGTAGAGTGTGGGGGTAGGTGGGGTCATTGGGGGTAGGTTGGATGGGTGCGGTTAGAGTGGGTGTAGGGTGGTTGGGGGCAGAGACAGTGTTGGTAGGGTGGGTAATGGTAGTGACAATGGGGGTAGGGTGGGTGGGGACAGAGAGTGGGGGTAGGGTGCATCGCTCTCAACTCACATGCTTGTAAAGGGCTGACTCACCCGCCAAGCCTCCTGCATGCCCATTCATTCCAATGGGCGTCTCACCCACCAAAAAAGAAATCGGGTGATTTAACCCGCCTTTGCCACACAAATGGTTGAGAGCTATGAGGGTGGGTGGAGTTTGCTAGAAAGAATGGGAGTACACAGAGTGGGGTAGGATTCGTGTGGGAAGGGTTGATAAAGAGAGTGGTGTAGGGTGGGTGGGTGTCGAGTTAATGGGGGTTGAGAGGGTGGGGTAGAGAGAGTGAGGCTAGGGTGGGTGGGTGGCTTTAGAGATACTGGGGCTGGTGTGAGTGGGTGTGGGTAGAGAGTGGTTTTCAGTGGTCGAAGTGCGCAGGAGCTGCGCTCCTTTACTTTTTTTCGGGAAGTTACTCTGTTCCTATACTTTTATTTGAAAAAGAAACTGCTCCGAAACGGATTCTTTTTTAAAATAAAAGTACAGGAAGAAGTCGGAGCCTGCTGCTCTACAGTGTACCGTGAAGAGTTGTGGAGGCGCCTGCGCATTTAGCAGATGGTCTGTTTTTTCTGCACGTACGGCGTGCCCTCAGTGCGTATATGCGGCCCCATGGGGCACAGGCACCTCGCTTCTCATTACACCAGCTTTGACTGAGTCTTCTCGTACACCCTGAGGAGTGGAAAACAAGATGAAAAGCACTCCGCAGACACATAGGTCGGTCAAACAGGCAAGTTCTCCCAGCTGGTCGCTGCTCGGTGATCATGTTACATGGTAAGCTTTCATTAGACTTTTACGCGACACATCTGGGGGATTCGTTAAGGAGGGAGCCTCCCCCTCCTATTTCCAGGCCCTTTCTCACAATGCAATTCATTCCTGAAGTATCATTGACTCTACCTGCACAGTGATACCCATCCACTGTTATAAACATGTAAACATATGCATGCATACAAATGTATCTTTGCACACAGCAAAACGCAACGCTTGTCCTTAAAATGTAAAGTATTTTATTTTCTGCACAGTGAAAGCCTTTTCAGCGAAAGTGCATCTGTGTTGCAAGGGATCACTGCACGCTGCATACTATGATGTGGCATTCATAACGCACCTATACACAAGTGTTTCAAGGTGGGACAAGGCAAGGGAGGGGAAACAGAGGGAAGACAGACAACCATCCTACTAGGCCAGGTGTCATTCAGATCGTGCACGTGCATGGGAAGGTGGAAGGGGAGGGGACAGTGCAGTACATGGGATAAGATTAAATAACAAGTAGACGTACGGCCAGCCGGTGGCAAGGGTAAGTGCAGACAACATGTGTCAAGTGCTGGTAGTGGGGCTGTAGGGATACAGAAACAGTCCCCAAGTATGGGAGTTGCCAGGAATGTAGTGCAGGGGTGCGACTGGCTGGGGGGGGACCTGGGCCCGAGACCAGAGGGTGGCCAGGTAACCAGTGCAGTTTAGGTTTCAGCCAGGAAGTCAGCAGGGGAGAGGAGGAGAAAAAGCAGAAGCAAAGAGAAAGGTTTTGAGGTGCTTCCGAAACCGGAGATGGTTCTCCTGAAGTTTCAGGGAGGCAGGGAGAGGGAGGCCCCAGCCGAAGAAGGAGATCTACCACCAACTTGTTGCTTGGAGAAATGACTGACCCTGATGGAGTTGGAGGCGGATGAGCGTAGAGCTGGAGATAGAAGATATTCAGGAAGAGAGAATTGGAGGTATTGAGGCCCGAGGCCCCAGAAGGCCTTGTGGACAATGCAGAGGGATTTGAACTTAATCCTCGCAGCCACAGGAAGCCAGTGCAGAGATTTCAGTCCTGGAGAGATACGATACCCGGGCTTGAGGCCAAGGACAAGTCTTGCAGTCCTGTTCTGGATGAGTTGCAGAGGGCGGAGAGTAGAAGCAGGCAGATTTAGAAAGAGGCTGTTGCAATAGTCAAGCCTAGAGAGAATCAGAGCTCTGGAGACGGTGAGCTTCTGGGGGAAGGCTAGGAAAGGGAGAATACATCTGAGGAGGTGCAGCTTGTATTGTAACTTCTTAGAGATGTCAGAGATGTGAGGAGAGAAGGAGAATGTGGAGTCAAAGATGACCCCGAGGCGTTTAGCCTCACAGGTGGGAGCAGGAAGGGGGCCAAGAGAGGCCGGCCAGAGTGACAGGAAAGGAGGGAGCCGGTGTGACAATGACACAAGTGTTTCAAGGCACGACGAGGCAAGGGAGGGGGAACAGAGGGAAGACAGACAGCGATCCTACTAGGCCAGGTGTCATTAAGATCCCGCAAGTGCATGGGAAAGGGGAAGCGGGAGAGTGCAGGGGGAAGGGGAGGGGACAGTGCAGTACATGGGATAAGATTAAATAACAAGTAGAAGTACAGCCAGCCGGTGGCAAGGGTAAGTGCAGACAACATGTGTCAAGTGCTGGTAGTGGGACTGTAGGGATACAGAAACAGTCCTCAAGTGTGGGGGTTGCCAGGAAGGCAGTGCAGGTGTGCGACTGGTGGGGGCGGAACCTGGCCTGAGATCAGAGGGTGGCCAGGTAACCAGTGCAGTTTAGGTTTCAGCCAGGAAGTCAGCAGTCAGCAGGGGAGAGGAGGAGAAAAAGCAGAAGCAAAAAGAAAGGTTTTGAGGTGCTTCTGGAACCGGAGATGGTTCTCCTCAAGTTTCAGGGCGGCAGGGAGGCCGTTCCGGAGGAAGGCCCAAGCCAAAGAAAGAAATCTACTACCAACTTGTTTCTTGGAGAAGCGACTGACCCTGAGGGAGTTGGAGGATGATGAGCGTAGAGCTCGAGAAGGAAGATTTTTCGGAAGAGAGAGTTGGAGGTATTGAGGCTCCAGGCCCCAGAAAGCCTTGTGAACAATGCAGACGGTTTTGAACTTATCCTCGCAGCCACAAGGAGCCAGTGCAGAGTTTTCAGTCCTGGAGAGATATGATCCCCATGCTTGAGGTCAAGGACAAGTCTTGCAGTCCTATTCTGGATGAGTTGCAGAGGGCGGAGAGTAGAAGCAGGCAGATTTAGAAAGAGGCTGTTGCAATAGTCAAGCCTAGAGAGAGCCAAAGCTCTGGAGACAGTGAGCTTCTGGGGGAAGGATAGGAAAGGGAGAATACCTCTGAGGAGGTGCAGCTGGTAGCGTGACTTCTTAGAGACGTCAGAGAGGGAGATGTTCAGGGTGTTATTATATTCATTTTGAAACCCATTCCCCTATTTAAGTGCACTGCTATTTCATGTATGCCAGGTATATCATGACAGGACGGCACCAGTGTGCTCACTTACCTACGCAGATTTACTGCAAGAAAGACGTTCACAGTTTGTGAGATAAAAGATTGAAGTTTTGTCCTTTTGTGTAAGTAATGCTGCTTGCAAAGTAACCTTGTGATGCAGTTGCTTGCGGGGGCTGCGTCCTTGAGATTACTTTAGGCTTCTTCTGTCTTCTGAAAGTTGATTTGGTTATTGGGTAAATGCAGCGTGTGAACGTGCAGACCAGCTTAGCCATATAATGCCTTGCTGTCAACACCCTTTCCAGTGTACTGCGAGCATTCCACACCTGTCCATATTTGCACAGCATTGCCTATATTTTACATGATGTCTACCAACAACAGGCTTTGTTTAATTATTTAAATGTATATTTTACAACTGCATCTTTTGCTTGCAATAGCGCTGGAGTAGCAGGGTCATATATAGCAGAATATACGATGAGCTATATTATTTGAGAGGAGGCACAAATACTATTTAAGGACCGCGGGTAACGTTAAAGTTGCAGACTCCTAAAGCGCACAGCCCACAAAAGGCCAAGGGCATGCATGGGAATACTGTTACTACACCACTTGTCAATTTTCGGCTGACATATTTCGGCAGCATTTTCAGTTCTGATGTCCCCTTCTCATACTTCTCAACCTGGTCCGTCATCAGGGTAGGTGGAAAGAGAGAGATTTATTTTTGGCGAGTGTGAGCCCATTGACGTCTATGGACATGCAAAGGGCTAGGCGGGTGAGTGATTTAGATCCAAGGCAGGTGTCACCTGCCAAAAACGTGTGAGTTGAGAGATCTGCCTTTGTTGTGCTGCTTTCCTCAAGTTTGGCAAACATTCATGGATTCTGCGTTCCCCGCTGAGTCCTGTGCAGTTGTAAATGGCATCCCGGTCTGCATAATCTAAACGTCTTATAACAAATGTGCTTCAAATTGCTCCACAATTTGTGCTTTTGTCAATTGTCCGAGACATGCTTCTCCTTATGTCACACATCCCTACTTCAACTGTCCTGTCGTGAAGTTGTATGTTTTCCTTTGAAGCAGTACATCAAATCCATCGACCTGCACTGTTTTATGAGTCTGGGAGAATTTTCTAGCTATTCCTCAATACTATGAAGTCATACACATGAGCCTGTATTTTCAAATATTGCACACAATGGGCCTCATTACCAGTTTGGAGGTAGCCATGCCCTTAATAAGGGCATGGCTATCCCCAAACTCTGGTCCGGGTTCCCTGAATGGGGAAATACCGGGCCATTCTGACCTTGGAGGGCCCGGTATTTCCTCATTCAAGGAACCCGGACCATCTCCATTCCCATTTGACCCCAATAGGGCTCAATGGGAATGGGGACCATGCTAACAATGGGCCCATTAATGACAGGCCCGTTGTTAGCATGCTGGGCTGCTTGCGGGACCCGCTAAGAACGTCTGGTAAAACCAGGCGTCCAGAGCGGGTCCCGCAAGGGGACCTCGTAATGAGGCGGTAGGGGTTAAACGGCACCAGCAGCTTTACCTCACTCGTAATGAGGTCCAATGCCTTTTTTCCACCACATACAGTTGCAGTGTTATTTGTGGCTACCATTGTCAGGGATAACTTGCTAACTCTCAATATAATAGGTTACACTGTAAAATGTAAATAATCAGACCTCTGATGAAAACATACTGCAGGATAAAAATCTAACAATGGAGTATGAAAGTAATAGAATGGAAGTGACATGCTTCAAATGAAGAAAGCAGCATGTTAAAATAGTTTCATTTCAGGCTTTCGCAAAGTGAGATTGCCAATAGAATGAATTGAGTTGTGGAAGTGGCACAGTACAGTACAGATGATGAATGAACTTTATCCATTAAGAGGGAAAACTCCTGCAGGCCCTGACCATTAATCCACACATGTGCGCCTGCCTGCTCGGTGGGACATTGGAGCGTGTAAACCTGCACCCTGCTTGATTGAGTTCATTTAAAAGGGTGGCGGTAGTTGTTGTGGCAAACGCAAGGGGCCTTTTTGTTATCTGGCAGGTCAGGTCAGACATTCCTTTGGGGATGGGATCTGGCTCCTAACATTAACACATTTAACTGTAATAACTTCGCCACAAGCCTCCCTGATACTGTTCAGTGCTTGTGTGAGAGCGGGAGTCAATGTGATTATTTTATGTTTCTGTGGCCTCTTCTATTGTGAATACCAGCAAACTCCACGTTTTGATGTTGCTGTGTCCACGATTTTTTATAACCAGCTAAAATAGGTATTATATCTCACTTTTATGTATGGCGCTTCATGCCAGATTCCTCCTGCTTCTCAGTGCTGTAATACTAGGTTTTGTTACTACCATATTTGATGGTACTCAATTTATCAACTTCAGAAGGATGAAGGGTTGAGTCGGTCCTGCAACGTGCAAGCTGACACAGTGGAGCGTTTAGCTCACTGCGCCAGCCACTGCAGTGTGTTGTCTGATCTACTGTGCAGTTAAAGTGAAACATGTATTGCCATAGCTACCTACCACCATCTCCTGCCCCCTTCAGTCATTTTTCAATACAAAACAACACCTTCTATCACATTCATAAGAAGAGTGCTATGATTTCATATTGTTCCTGCTTCCAAGCACTATAACAATATGCGGTATGTTAGCATCAATAATTCCAAGCATAGACTTAGAAAAAATGAGTGTTGCTTTAACAGCTGTGCCTATAACTCTCATTGAACGTCAGACATGTCTGTATAACAATAATTTCCAAAGCGGCTTTTTTGCTTCCATGAGATATTCACAAATCTCATTTGTATACTGGCATGTTTGAAGCTAAATGAGACTGGGTTATGAATGGACTGGCAGCGAGAGGATAACGTTTACACATAGCATTCTGGGAACAGAATTCAGAATGCTGTCTATTTACTAGCTATGTTTTTGCATAAAGGGCACACAGACAAATGCAGAGGGGTAGGTGTATTATTTATGTAATAGGCCTTTGCCATCACCATTACATAGAGACGACATTGGGCTGCATCTGTTGCCTGGGCCTGGCAAAGCTACCCATGATCTAAATGTGTTTCTGCCACCAGCCTGTGATCCTGTGTGAAGGGGAACTCTGGTGACCATCCCATGCAAAGCCTATATAGGCCTTCCACTTCTGGCCTTTCTGCACAGACGCTTTTCTTGGAAGCTGTTCAATGGGACCCAGACAATCAGAGGTCCCTTATTTGCTTTACTCAGGGGCAGAAGATGTTAAAAGTGCAGAACGGCCAACCCCTTCCTCTTTCAGTAATGACTGCCCTGCCCTGTGCCCTTTGCCTTAGCAACAAGGTAATTTCTTGCATGATTGGAAGTTTAATGCAGTGGTCGAAGTGGGCCGAACCAATTGGCTGTTCCTAGACTTTGATTTGAAAAAGAAACAGTTTCGGAATGGTTTAGTTTTAAAATAAAAGTGTAGGAATCAATTGAAATTTTCAGTTCAGTGCACTTCACTGAACATTCCCTTAAACAGCAGGTGTGTTTGGATTGGCTGTGGGAGGGGGCGTGACGATGGGGTAGACCAGCAGGGAACATAGTTCCACTACTTCTTTTTGTACACTTAGACCACTGGAGGGGTAGAGAGAGTATGGGAGGGGTGGGCGGAGGTAGAGAGAGTGAGGGTGGGTTTGGCGGGTCGGAGTAGAGAGACACCCAGTCGGCTTATGTAGCAACCATAGTCTGTCACTCCACCCCCTACTACCAATACCTCAATTGGTCGTAATCTGTCCCCAGACTCGATACATTTCATGGCTTTTTAGGAGCAATACAAATGTACAAGCCCAATTAGACAGCGAATAGCTGAGTGACAAAGTCCTCTTCAGAACCAAAGCCACTGAATGGAGGAGATAGGCTAATTAAGTTCGTGCCCAGGTTGGAACATCCACCCCAGTCTTTTTCTTCAGTCTTGATGAAATCATCTTTAGTGGAATGTACACATACCCTCTTAGACAGTGAGATTGCCCAAACAGTTGCTCATTAAACATTCGATAACTTAAATCGTTTATTTAATTGATCAGTATATATTTCTTTTACCAACTCACGCTGGTTGTCATTTAAACGAAAGACCCGCCCATTCATACGGTACGAGGTGCAGCTTGAGACTACAGAAGCAGTGCAAGCTTCTCTGAAACAGCAGCCGCGGAGGCAAACGGACACAAACACCGAGCCAGCAGAGCTTATGGAACAGCAGCGCAAAACTCGCTGGAGTAGCGGCCAGGCAAGAGTCCTTCACAGGAACGAAGAGCATGCTCACACACACGTTGCCAATGTGATCATCCAACCTATGAAAAGCCGGGAGAACCGAAGCAGAAAACAGCACCTCCCCTGACGTGCGTGCCACTGCCATAATGTACTTGCATCACTATTTTATTTTTTAACTGAGCAATTGAAAACATTCAGCACCGAAAACCTAATGACATAACCTGATGTTAAATACCACTGCCGCGTGTGCTTGCCACAATACTTTGTGAAGGCAGGCGTCTCCATCTCTAAAACAGATCACTCCGCCAGTGTTGAAACACGTGATATGTCACAGTTCTCCCGATTAAACAGCCCACTATTTGCATTATAGCTGTGTAGTACAACAGAAATGAACACTTTGGGCATTGGCAATTGTATACCACAGCATTTCCAGTGTCATGGCAACCACAAATACTGATTCTTGGAGCCCCTTGTAGCAATGTTTTGGTGAAAATTTGCTGGCTTTGCCCCCAAAAAGGGCCCACACCAAAAAGCAAATCCATAAGTGGAATCCTGACAGAATGCCAACTGGTGTCTATTCCGCCGACAGTCAATCTGCATCACACCTAAGCTATGTGTGGGGACCGGTGGATTGCCCAAAGATTGAATGACATCAGTGAACTATGTCATTTTTGCTCTGGGAATTCACTGCTGGAAACCTTGAAGGACCGAACTTTGAAGGAGATCCCGTCCGACCAGTCTTAAAACATTTTACTGTGTGGGTGACAATAGGACTCTCAGTGACACAAAAGAGGAGGTTTATTGTGGTGTAGGATTTTTACCTTTAAGACATTTCTATCAAAAGTCCCATGTAAACTTTGCACAAGGAAGACAGATTTTGGAGATTATTGTGGAGCTAATGTTTCCTTCGGCATGCATTCATATTCTGCATGAGTCAGTCCTGTATTGTATTGGGTTATTTATATAGCGCTCTTTCTCCACTTGTGTGGCCTCAATGCACTTTTTTTCCTTGGTTGGAGTTCCCATGGTGACCGTAGTCGATGTGGTTGGAAATTCTAGGGAGTTTAGCTTAGATGCATGTGTACACGTTGCCGTTCTAAGACTTGGGTGGCTGGCAGGCTTGACTAAGCAGTCTAGGAGAGGTCAGGCACATGGGTGGGTGCTCCTGAGGGTTAGAGGTAGATTGCCATTGTTGAAAGAGTCTATGTGAGACCAGCTATACTGGGTTCCTTTCGTGTGGTGATCGCTGTATGCTAGTGGCAGAGATGTTGAGGTACGTCGGGTGTTTCAGTCTGTACGGCTATGTGTGAAACTAGGCCGGATGTGCTTAGCCGTAGCCGTTTTCAATCATGCATAGATGTTTGGCCGTGCCTGCAGCCTGTGTCCACACTAGTGGTGTGAGATATACGTACCATAGGCTGCGAGATTGCTTATTTGTCCAGATTTAGAATTGAGAGTCCTGTAACAATGAGCCTAGGTTTCATACTGTAGCTGTTACCCTCGAATAATAAATAGAGATGGAGCCAAAACCTATATTTAAGGATCCTGTATAGTGGGAGAAAGGCCTATGTTTCACAGTGCAGAAGGTTTAAGCATATGGTAAACACAGACCGAGGCTACGCCTGGATTTGAGGATCCTGTATAGTGTGAACGAGGCCTAGGTATCACACTGCAGTATGTTTCATCATACAGTAAATAAAGATGGAGGCTGCACCTATATTTGAGAATCCTGTATGGTGGGCAGGAGGCTCAGGTTTCAAAGTCTAGAAGGCTTCAACATACAATGAACAAACAGCTGAGGCTACACCTAGATTAGAATCCTGTAGGTGGGCGGGGGGCCTAGGCTTCTCAAGGCCGTAAGTTTCAGCCTAATGTATAGTAGGTATCCGTAATGTAACAGTCCTCATTAGTTTGTTGTACCAAGATTAGGGAATACATTTGTAGAGGGGAATTGCAAGTGTTGGGAGCTTCCCTGAATGAGCGATGCGGGTTAACAGTGGCAATGAATAGTTAGTGATGGGCGTGTGCTACACTGGGCTACTTATCTCATTGTTGGTCGTCTCACATGTGGGCTTGCGGGCAGAGGTGCAGTGAATATGTTGCGAGTATAGCCACAGCGAAGGCTGCTCGGTTACCTCGAGTGCTTGTCAGGTGGAAGTGCTGTTGAGGGTGGGTTGATGGTGGATCAGGAGTGCCACAACAAGAGCTGCTGGCTTACCTGGAGTACTAGTCGGCTGGCAGTGTTGTTGAGCGGTACGTGGTGGTGTGTCAGGTGAATCCGCTGCGAGAGTTGCCGCCCCCTGAGTTGTGATTGAAAGCGGTGGAATTTATCAGTGGTGTTCACAAGGTGCAGTGGTTTAGGAGAGAATTGGGAAGAACCAGGTTTTAAGGGCCTTCCTAAATTTCAGGTGGTTTTCAGTGTTGCGAATGTGCAAGGGAATGGAATTCCATATGATTGGCGCTTGGACAGAGAAGGAGGAGCCGCCAAGTCTTATGGAGCTGTGGGATCACTAGGCAAAATGCAGTGCGAGATCTAAGGTTCCTGGACGGTTGGTATGGGATGTAAGAGGATTCAATTCAGCACTACAGCCAAGTCAACGCCTAGTCTAGAATACTGAATGAAAACCCTTATTGATATATCTTTATGTCCAGTTCATGCGTTCTGGATGACTACCCCTATATAACACCCCTCTCTTGGAATCCTCCTGACCCCACTGAGCCAAGAAGTAGTTCTGTTTTGCAAGTTAAAAGGTTTATTTGATAATTTAAACAATAGATATATATATCACACTTTATAATAAATTAATAATTGAATAGCACACTTAATCTGATATGATAAAGATTAACAACGGAGAATCTGGCACCAACACGTTTCTCTATAATCAATAAGGAGTTGACATGAAATGGATAAGATAGCAACAATACTTTTATGGTTTCAAATGAATGCAATGTGGAATGAAATGCAGTACAGAAGATGACTTGATAGGATTTCAGCAAAAGACAATGTAATCACTTTCTTGGACAATTCACTCCCCCCCTCTTTATGCAATGCAAGGAAATGGGAGGAAAGCACACAGTTCTCAGAAATGCAATCAATGTAATTCAGTTCAATCCCCCCCAAGCACGCTTAAAGAAAACAGATAGGAGTTTTGAAAACACAGGCCCAAATGCTTTTATATGTGCTAGCAATGGATGAGAAATATGCTGGAAATGCTTTTAATTCCCTTTCAGAGGTTCAGGGTGAGTGGTATCTAGTTAATATTAGTCCCGGCTCACTCTTGCAATGATTCAGGAATGATTAGCAGGTTAAACGAATTTCTGGCAAATGGAAGGCAAGCAGCAGCAGATTTTTTTACACGTGGAGAAATTTGCAAATTGCGGTAAAATTTGCGAATGCGCCGGGCGCTATTACAGAAGAACTACAAGGACTATCACTATCGTTTTGGGGTCCTAGGAAAGCCTAGGATCTCAGCTTCCAAATGAAAGTTACTGCAAGTCTCTAAGACAAACGGTCGCGGAGATATGAGCGATTTTGTAAAGGTTGTTTTTCAGATTTGAAATTTTAAAGTTCAAAGTGGCAAGTGACAGTTTGCAACTAGAAAATGACAGGTGACAGCTTTGCAAATGACAGGTGACAGTTAGGAGACAGTTCTACTTAGATTAAAATAGGATGAATTATATTATTTTAACTAAGAGATTGGTTCTGCACAGTTTTCTAGGTACTCACACTATATTCTTGAGTGAAATGGGCCTCGCCATGGATCTGGTCAGGTTTTAGACTCGCCTCTGGTCCCTGCACTTCACAGTGATCTGGGTCAGCTCTCTCTGGTTCTGCTAACATTGGCCTGGGTCAGCTCTGCTCTCTCTCTGGTTCTGGAAATTTGATAGATTTGAAGTCTCTATGTCTGCTCTCTGAAGGTTGATGGAGGTAAAGTATGGATTTTCCCGGCAGAGCTTCCAGCTGCAAATGGATTTGAAAGTCCCTATCTGTCCTGTCTCTCTGCTTTTATGTGTTTAGAATGTGGGTGTGTTCTAGCATCACTGACCCTACCTCTCTCTCAGCTTCTAATTGGTCAAACTTCCATTTCTCACTTGATTGGGGGAGCTAAGTTGTGTCAGAGTGATGTCATTTTACAGCCTGCAGAGAGTCCACTCCTCCTGTCAACTTGCACACAAATCTAGATTTGAACCAAATACATATTTGCAGAGGTACATATTGTTTTAAAATCATATGCACCCCTCACATATAACAGGAGGTATCTCCTGTTCAAACTCTGCTCTTCCTGGGAGCTTGCATTCAGAAATGGCAATATTTTGCACTTTTTAACTGGTTTGCAATTCCGGACATTACCCCAAATTTACACACATGTGCGCAAGGAGTATGGACATTAGTTGATGAAGTGTCAGATTTTTCACATGCACACATTTTGAGTAATATCCTCTTTTCCGCTAAAACCCCCCTGAACATGCCACCGGTTCTAAAAACCTCTTAAAATGTGGGCAGAAAAATCACAAGAATTATGGTATCATTGATAAAATTTTCACATGTCCGCTCTATGAATGATCCATCTTTTTAAAGTTATGTTCTGGCCCCCAAAGGGGTGTGGTTTCCCCCAGCACAAGGTTGAATTTCTGGTTTTTCCAGTTCTGCCAAGCCAGCTTGCTCTCACAGGCAGTGCCCCTCCCAGCTTCTGCCAAGAGGAAGCTGTTTTACGACCTCTGTAATAAACCATATGCCTGGGTGAAGGGGGTTGCATTGTTCAGAGCTCCTGTGTTCTGTGGGGCTCCCCTTAATTCAATTATCAGGGAGATGGCATATCCTTAGTGTGGCCAGCAAAAGGCAGATAGGCCTGGGAACACAGCTGTGACTCAAGTTTCACTCCTGATGGGGGTAGTTGCCAGGCAGAATTCAGTTCCTTAAGCCAAGTTTCAGATAAAATGTCACTTTTTGTTCCCCAGTTTAAGTCAAGACATTTTTTTACATATGCAGCTCGAATGCTGATTCTAAGTTCAAAACTATGACATTTAAACAATTGCAACCTACGTGACACTCAAAGTAGGTCACTCATTTCTCTTAAACCTTGAGATTTTTAATGTCTTTCAGTCCAAATTTACATAAACTGCTGAAATCCCCAGCTCAGCCAGTCTTGTTATAAACCTTCAAGTCACTTCAGAATATAACTTTACATTGTATCCACCTCTCAGTAAGTCTTTCTTTGGCTTGCCTTGGGTTCACTTATTCAGTTTTACACAAAAAAGTAAAATCTGGTGTTGTTTTAAAACGCCGGCTTTTGGATAGTGGTGAGTACTGGTACTGCACCCCTTTTTGGGATTTAAGAAAATGAATTCCCAACAGTTATGGGTTTGCTTTTGGCAATCAGCATTGCCATTCCCAATGGTTTCAGACTACTGTGTGGGTAGTCCAATGGTGGTTTTAGGCAGTGTCCTTCTGTGCCCATAACATCGGCAAAAATGAGTGGCAGCCTATTCTTCATGCATTTCCCAGTGCATTTTCTGGGAAGCTCTGGCCATCATGATGTTTTCCATGTCAGTACTGCACAGTTTTGAGGTATGGCTCGGATGCATGGGTAAATACATCCCACAGGGACAATTTTGTCTCAGAGGAATTCAGGGCCTGTGTTATGGATCGTGCGATGGGTGATACACATGGCTTTGAAGGTGGTGCATTGAGCAATAGGGATCCAGTGGAGGACTCTCTGGGTAGGGCTGATATGTTCACTGGCGGGCAGGTTAATGAGCAGGCTTGCTGCCACGTTTTGGATTCTTTGGAGTTTCCTTAGTTGGGATGCTGGGGCTCCTAGGTAGAGGATGTTTGCATAGTCAAGACGGGAGAGGATGATGGAGTTGATGGTCAAGAAACGGTGGGGATAGGAGAGGTAGGGGAAAATATGCATGAGGATACGTAAGTGAAAGAAACTGGTTTTGGATACGCTGGTGGTGTGTTCGGTGAGGGATAAATCAGGGTCAAATTTGCATCCAAGGTTTTTAACCTGTTTGAAGGTGCTTGTCCTAGTGATTTGGGCAACAGGATTGGTTGGGTGGGTGAGTGATGTTTTCCCACAGAGTAGGATTTCGGTTTTCCCAGGGTTGAGGATGAGGTGGTTGGTCATCATCCAGTGATCAATATCAGAGAGGCCCAATGACAGGTCCGGGCTGCCAAATTATCATCTGCATAGTTGTAGCAGGCGAAGGTTGTACAAGTGGATGATTGCGGGAATGTGTTGTATGTAGAAGTTTAATAGCGGTGATGTGGACGCTCCTTGGGGGACACCTTTACAAACTGGATGTGATATGGATGTGAATTGGTCAAGGTGCCTGATTTGCGACTGGTTAGATATGAAGGGAGAGATCCATGAGGGGGCTGTGCTTTTGATTCCTAGTGTTTGTAGTCTGACTAATAGAATCGAGTGATTGATGGTATCGAAGGCTGCGGAAAGGTCTAGCATGATGAGAACCGCGCAGCCGTCTGCACCAGCTGTTCTTTCTAGGTCGTTCCAGATTGAAACTAGGGAGGCTTCTGTTCCCCTTAGTGGTCTGAAACCTGATTGTGCTGGGTCTAGGAGGTAGTTGGCTTCGGCAAATTGACCAAGCTGTTTGTAGGCCACGTGGTCAATCAGTTTGGCGATGAAACGCGTGCTGGAGATAGGTCGGTAGTTGTGGGGAAGAAGTGGGTCAAGCACCAGCTTACTTAACCACTTAATCTTTTGTGGTGTATGCCAGCGCCCCAAATCCTCTCCTGCCCATGACTTCCCCCAGCCCTTACCTCACTGTCTGTGCGCCAGAGTCTCTGCAGATTTCCCTCCTCTGATTTTGTCACCGACTTCCCCTTGTTTATGGAATTGGTGCATAGGCAGGTTTGATGGGGGGGGAGCCCTGCCCCCTCATTGTCCCACTGATCTGATCTTGTGTTGCATCCTTTGAATCTCTTCTGGCCACATTTTCAGGATGTAGGAACCTTCTATCTCCGTTTTGTTGGAGATCATGGTTTTATTAAGTGATAAACGCGTGATCTCACTTTTTCTAATTTGTAAATAAGTAGTATGTACCTTCATACATTTACTATACTCCACCCTTTCCGGTAGTTTCCACAATACAATTCTCCAATTCTCCCTTACACCCTGCATTCAAAATTTCATTTTCAAACATAGTTAATTGTGATGTGCATCACTGTAATGTTCAAAATGGAAAAAGGAAAATTAGGAAAAAGTTCTGTATGGAGACCTCTGTGCTAAAATGATTTGCACCTAAGCAATTGCTAGGTGCTCAGGTAAACTATATGTGTATATTTAATGTCTTTATTTGCTTAATTAATACATTGCTTACTTACCTTAATGTATGCATCCCACAACCAGCTCACTTGATGAAGAGAAAAACACGTTCTCAAAATATGTCTTGCTGTTTGGCAAACTGCTGGTGAGCCTTGCCCCAACTCCCCTCTGATAGCACCCAGGCAAGTGCATCCACTAATGAAGTTATGGTATCTTGCATTTGTATAGCGCCTGCTGTCATAGTTTATGGCATTGAAGAGCTTTGCCGCAAAGGAGGAGTATGAGAGAACATTCAGTGGTGGTAGGGAGGAGCAAAATTGGGTAGATGGTTCGGATGAGGGCGAAGGATAGAGAAGATGCACAGGAAGGCATGAGGAACAATAAATAAAGGAGCTATGTGTACAAGTGGATCGCATTTATCATGGGACCCAGCTGCATTCTATGGGGTGCAGTGCCAAGAGGAGAGAGAGGTGGAGGAGGTGTTCTCTGTGCAAGGGGGTATGTCTGAATATTACGCCCTGCATTTTATTTATTTATTTATTGCATTTGTTATACGCTCTAACCCAAGGGAATCACGGTGTAGTTACAGGTCAGCTTAGACTTCATGGTTACATATACATTTCAAACAGATACTTAGGGCCTCATGACAATTTTGGAGGCAACCGTGCCCTTAATACCATTCCGACTTTGGAGGGCCCGGTATTTCCTCCTTCAGAGAACCCGAACCCAGACCTTCCCCATTCCCATTCGAGCCCCCATAGGGCTCAATGGGAATGGGGAGGGAGCTTACAACGGGCCCGTTAATAACGGGTCCGTTGTAAGCTCCCTGGTCCCCTCGCGGGACCCGCAATGGACGTCTGGTCTGACCAGACGTCCAGAGCGGGTCCCGCAAGGGAACCTTGTAATAGGGCGGAATGGGATTAACGGCGCCGGCACCATTACCGGTGCCGTTAACCCCATTCCGCCCGCCTCGTAATGAGGCCCTTAGACTTGTTGTTACATATACAAAATGACAGCGGTACAAAATATATACATTGAATAGAAAGCAATGCTGTTTATTATTTGTTAAAGAGCCATGTTTTGAGAAGTTTCTTACATTTATTCATGGCAGGCTCATTACTGATATTTGCTGGGAGTGATTTCCAAATTCTAGGAGCTGCTACAGTGAAGCTGGAACTACCTGTTCTTACATTATTGAAATGCGGGATGTGTAGATGTAAATTTGCATTGGATCTGAGGGTTCTGGTGGTAACTTTATGGTTTAAACATTTGTTAAGGTAGCTGGGAGCGTCACCTGTGACACATTTATGTGTGAATGTGAGCGTTTTGTGAAGTATCCTGGCTTGGATAGGTAGCCAGTGTGCCTCTCTCCTGTGGTACGATACATGGTCCCTTTTTCTTATGCCTAGAGCTGATGTTAGCGCTTTGTTCTGGAGTAATTGAATTTTGTTGATGTTTTATTTCGAGGTACCTAGTAGAAGAATGCTGCAGTAATCGATTTTAGTTAAAATGAGAGCTATTGCTAATGTGATGCAATTTTGTTGAGTAAGGAAAGGGCGGCTTAGCGTGATCAGTTTAGTGAAATGCGCTGTGGTTGAAGCAAGGGCGCTGATATGTTTACACATGGTGAGGCTCGAGTCTAGGTAGCGCAGTCCTTGACTAGTTTTGCTGGGAAGTTGGCTCCTTTACAATTGGAGGGTTTGAGTGACGCTATCGTATTTTGTACTTGTTCTATAGTTAATGGTGCGAAATGGAAGTCAGGTATATTGGTTGAGGGGTCTGTAGGTAAAAGTGAGGCTATCTCGGGGGGCGTGCCTAGTATTTTCTTTGGGTTTCTATTTTATTTTACAGGGTATTCATTTTAGAGGCTAGGGCGTCTTGGATAGTGGAGCACCAGGCTTTGATTACTGCTACTCTGCTGGGAGGGTGAATAGGCGTTTCCAATTCCTTAATGATGGTGAATAGCTCCTTACTGTTGGAGGATGCGTTGGCAATCCATGTATTGAGTGAGTTAGCTTTCTGAGAGTAAACTTTCAGCTTGTAGGTTTTGGCGATAGTTGGAGTTCTTTTTTAGATTCACTAGTGGGATTTTTTCTGAACAAATGTTCTAGAGCTCTTTTTTTTCTTCGGAGTTCAATGAGGTCGTCATTGAACCAGGTATTACTAGTCTTGTGTTTTGGCAGTTTGGATCTAAGTGGTGCTATTTCATCAATCGCTGACTTTAGGCAATTATGATAATGTAGAGCAATCTCTTCTGGGTTATGCATAGGCGGTGGCTGGCTATTTAATAGTTTATTTAGCAGTAGCGTTAGATTTTCTGGGGTAAGTTTCCTTGAGTTTCTCATCATAGTAGGTAGTGCAGTAGGGTGGGAGGGGTGAGTTCTATCATTGTGATGATGTCGAATGTGATGAGGAAGTGGTCGGCCCAGGATAGTTTGATGATATCTTTTAGGTGGACAGTGGTATTCAATGTTAGGATCCAGTCGATGATTTGTCCTCTAGCATGAGTTGGGGCATTAACCATTGGTTTAAATTGCATTTCTAAGAAGGCATTATTGAAGGCTGAGGCTTTAAGGTCTGTTTAGTCGTTATATCCCAGGTTAATATCCCCTAGGAGGATGAATTTTGTGTTCGGTTTGATTAGTGGAGAGATGAGCAAAGGTAATTCAGTGTCAGGGTTAGTAGTGGAGCTAGGTGTTCTATACACTATTAGGAAGTTAATAGTGCTTTTAGGGTAAATGGCTAGTTTTAGGGTAATGAGTTTGTAGCCTAGTAGAGTTTCTGTTTTACATTCTCTGAACTTGGTTGATGTTTTAAAAATAATTGCAACTCCTCCTCCAGTAGTTTCCTGTCGGCCTGTTCTAAGTATAGAATAGTCGGGAGGTATAGCTTGTGAGAGCATTGGGCCTGACGCTGCGTGGAGCCATGTTTCGGTTATTGCGATGAAATCTGGATTGTTTTCAAGAATAAGGTTGTGGATGTCGATGGCGTGTGTACCTAGACATCTGGTGTTGAGTAGGGCCCCTTTTAAAGGTTTGGTACTTAGTGAGGAGTTACTGCTTTGAGGTGTATGTGATAGAGAAGGATGTGGGGTTGGAGGTGGGGTGCAGCAGTGGTCAGTCTGGTGTTTGGTATTGGGAAGTGTCTGAACACTAGGTTTTTTGGTTATTTGGGCATTAGTCAATTGTAGGCTGGGCATAACTCTGGGGGTGTGGTAAACGGTAGGTCGCTTCATGATGCGGGAGGATAACCTGATATTTCTTTGGGTTACTGGCATAGGTCTAGTGCAGGAGGATGACCTAATGTTTCTTTGGGCTACTGGCATAGGACTAGTACGGAGGAGTAGCCTAATGTTTCTTTGGTCTATTGGCATAAGTTTGGCGTATGGACTCGTGGTGTGGGTTCTAGCTGATAGCCTAAGGCGGCGGGTTGTGCCTAGTAGGGGCGTTGAGGTGTAAGTTAAGTGGGGGGTGCATGTTATTGTGGTGAATGCTGGTGTATTGGGTAGGAACGGCGTGGGGCATGGTGAGGGGTGGTGTCTGGGGCAGAATAGGCGTGCTAGGCCTGGGTTATAGGTTAAAGTTTCGACTCAAAAGGGTCGGATGACAAAAGGGTCGAGTCAATTCGACCGAAAAAAGGATCCATTTTTTTTTTTTTTTTCGGGGGGTCCCCCCACCAACCCCTGTTTTTGGTGTAAAAACACTTTTTTTACCTACACTAGATACAAATAAAAATATACATTTTAAAAAAATTCAATCCTTTTTGTTTTCGGTCGAATGCACTCTCTCCTTTGGCATTCGATCCTTTTGAATTTGTAACTTTAACTGGACACCCTAGGCCTGTGCCTAACTGAATGAATGAACAATTGGAACATTTTGCGGAGCGTTGGGAGTGTTGAGAGGCTGTTAACATCTTGTTATCTTGTTTCTGAGTTGGTTATGCTGCGTGTGATATGGTGTTGGTGGACGTACGGTTGTCAGCAATGCACATACTAGTACAACTATAAATAAAGCTATTTCTTGTTGAAGTATGCTGCCGTTTGCTATGGATATATGTGCTTGGCATATGGTGCGACCTGGTAACAGACGTGAATGGCTAGTCATGTTAGAAAAGTGAAACAGTAATCCCTGCAGGATAGTGCACTAAAGACCGTCTGCATTATTACCTGCTGGGTACTTGGGATTGACTGATCAGGGCAAACACTTTAGGTGGGTAATGCACTACTGCAAACAAAATAACATGCCAAAGGCAGTCAGTGCATGCACTATAGACTGTTGGCTAATAGGTATTGTGCATAAAGCTGAACAAGAGAAATGTTGGGTATGCTATATGGCGGAGGGCTGTGTGATACCAATACGATGATGTGTTGTGGGCTCTAGCGTGTCTAGTACTTGCTTATACTAATCATACAAGTGCAGAAATCACAACAGCATGGAACACAATGATGGGTTGGGGGCTCTGGTGTATCTAGTACTTGTTTACACTAATACAAGTGTAGAAATCACAACAGCATGGAACATGATTACAAGGATACATCGTTCAAAAATACAGTGGTGCTTCGAGCCTGTATGTTATTGGTTGAGTGAAAATCCAGGAATAGAGTGTGCAAATGCAATATGACACAATTTTAACAGAGGGGATACCGTATGAACTGGGTGTCTTATAAGGATGAGGTGAGCCACGAATTGGAGAGATAAACAAGCATTGGAATCGTAGCGTAAATAACATCCGGTCCGGATGTGGCTCCGGAAGTCAAATTGAGAGAGGGAGCGTAATGTTATTTTATGCAACTTGCAGTATTTGGGAATAATTACTGAGCAATCGCGCTCCACAGGGATTAGTAGCGTTATGGGCATATGACGCAGCACGGTTCGCGGAGGTAGGTCATATGGATGAGGCTCACTGAATCGACGGCGAGCATGTGGTTGGCATGATCGGTATTCTGATAGTCACTTCCTGCCCAACAGCGAGTTCATGATGGTGGTAGGCTACGTAATAGTGATCCTGGGCATGTTGAAGACATGGCCAAGAAAACACAGGTGGCAAAGCCCTTACGCTTACCTTCTTACGGCCCCAAAAACATTTGGGAGCGGTTGTGCAGAAGTAGGTGAAAGAGGAGATGTTTCAGAAAGATTGAGGGGAATTCTCTGGTGAGAAGAGAATGCTTAGACGATAGAAAGCAAACATAGATAGCATCTGAAAGATGAAATTAGATACATTACATTGTTGTATTTTGCAGTTACACTGAAATACGTTCATGCGCCCATAACGCCGAAAAAGAAGACAATTAGCCTCATTATCTGTGATTAATAATTTTATGTCAAAAAATGCCCTTTGTGATCAATATTTTTATGCCAAAAAATGCCTTTTGTGATGACACGTGTTTCGACGGTGCTTCCATCTTTTTCAAATCAGGGCTATATACAAAAATCAAAAGGTGATACCAATAACCATTGTGAATAAGCCATTGTTATTTCAGAATTTAAAATAAAACAATTTAGCGCAATTTTAACAATCATTGCATGAATCCATTCATAAGAAAGCACATTGTGCACAACCCAATAAGATTATTAAAAAAAATGAGCAAAGGCCATTTCGGGAGGGGTAAAGGGTGGGAGGTTTGAGGGTATTTAAAGAGAAAGAAGAATATGAGAAGTCATTCATTACAGCTCAAGTTAATAACACATCTATAGTTCTAGCCATTTGAGCACCCACTGCATTATGGGCAAATCTAGTTCTGCTTACCTAGTCTAGTATTGTGTCATTAATGTTCTTCACGGCTTTTGTATTCCGTTATGGGTTAAATCGCTGACGGAATACAAAAGCGGTTAAGAACATTAAGAACATCAATGACACAATACAAGACTGGGTAAGCAGAACTAGATTTGCCCATAATGCAGTTTTCTTCGCTTGCATCGAGGAACGTGTGGTCCTCAAATGCCATAAAAAACACCCTAAACAACACGGTAAAGTGTACTTTGCTAACCGCAACATCAAAGGAAAAGGCAGCACTGCAGTTGGTACTTTTCATTGGTAAACTGCAGCCCTTGCTCTGTGGTCAAATAACACCACACGGGCAATTTATAAGAGGGCACACAGGACTGGCAGGGGAATAGTCCATTAACTACCCAGCCGATAGTTACCCATTCACTCTCGCAGCATACCCAGCTACTTCTTTGTGTGTGAGCATGGATGTGTGTATGTGTTCATTCATGGTATTGTGCACCTTATTTCATAGCAGTTTCTATGTGTCATTTTGAGTGTGTGATTGTGTTTGTTATATTTTATTTTATTTTAGGTATTTATTAAACTTCCTAAAACATGTATTTTTGTTGCAATATCCGATCATGGAAATGCATTATTCTTAGCTTGTACCTCACTTAGCTTTCTTCTTACTGGTGGACCTCAAGGGTTCCATCCATGAAATCCTCATGAATCTGTTGAGTGACTTCTCTGCATAGAGCAATCCCGCCTACTTCTACACACAAGGTCGTGCTCTGAAGTCAACTCTGCATCATAGCAGTTCATTGTTTACATCAGGGCTGAGATTCCTATTCATGGAATGTGTTTACATTATGCAAGCTCCCACCTCTTTGCTAAGCAAATGTGAACCAGTAGTGGTATGCTAAATCCGTTGCATATGGACAAGCATCCACTGTCAACCATCAGAAGAGGTCATCCAGGGATGTGTTAGCTGGATGGCTGGTGTGGAAATGAAGCTTACCTGGCAGCCACTGGTCACAGAGTGTCTAATAGGGAACATCATTGGGTGGGTGCAGAGGGCATGCTGTAGGAAATTTGGGGGACAAAGCCCTACTGGCGAGATGGGGCTGGGGTGATGGGACAGTTTACTATGAGGAACTCTGCTGGGAGGCAGTAGACACACATCAAGAGAGTTGAGCGGAAACGGAATGCTGGAGGGAGGTTGCCTTGAGGAGGTACGGGGTCATCCAAAGTGTTGAATGGGCACAGGAATAACAAGGGAGCAATGTCGACAGGATTGGCGGCATTCACTTGGACTGCCTGGCGTAAAATTGCCTTTATAGTATAGAGCAATGGTTTTTCACAATAATAGGATCAAAAGTCGTTGGTGACAGTGATCACACTGACACTGGAATGTATCAATTGTTCCCAGAGGAGCAGTAAAAGCACTAATGTTGTAAGTGAAAATGAGCTTAATTCGCTGTTATATTCGAGCACAAACACAGCCAGCTCTGAACTCTTGTTGGTGTGCCGCTTCCTAAACCAATATGGCAGCAGGAGTTTCAAATATTCATAGAGGGTTTCTTTTCCGTAGTTGATCGCTATTGTGCATAGGCGGGTACAATAAAAAAAAAAAGCTGGCATCTTTTCTTTCATGTGACAAAACAGCCAGGACTTAATTGAGTTAACCTTGGGCGGGGTGAAACCACTTAGTCACACCTGCGTTGTAACACTTTGCTTACACTAAGGTGTACACTCGGGTGATCGAGCACGACTCTTCCTTGACATCTGCTCCTCGCCTTTGCTATGATTCTGGCAAATCATTTGTAAATGTGTTGAATTGAAGTAGTGTTCCACAGTTATTTTTATACCTTGCTTTTTGGTCAGGACGGATATGCGTGACATATTAGGATGCACTGTCATGAAATGTTCACCAATACATTTTGTCCTCTCATCATGGAAGACCATTTTTGGAAGAGTTGGTTCTAAGACACAAATCTCCTGATGCACCAAAACGATATAGGGCCTCATTACAACTCTGGCGGTGGCGCCGCTGAAGTTGCATTTTTTCCAGCACCCACGAATGGGCAAGAACCAGGTCATGCCAAGCTCGGCAGACCCGGTAATTGCCCATTTGCGGGTGCTAGAATCAAGGGCCTCCCGATTCCCCGTTCTGCCTCATAGGGCTGAATGGGAATGGGGACGTTGGATGCACTGGCACATTCAGAGAAAAACCTGGTGGGTGAGACGGCACCCGCAAGCAGAGCTGATAGTATGGCGGTCCGGGAACTACGGTACCGGCATGCTTACCTGTACCGTAGTTCCCGGACCGCCATGCTCGTAATGAGGCCCACAGTTTCATTACGGGTTTGCCAGTAACCTGCTGGTAATTCTGGCAGGTTATAAGCAAACCAGCCTTACCGTTACTGGTGCCCAATATCCCGGTATTACCAGGATATCATGGGTGCCGGTAACGGTGATAAGTTCCCATTCCATGGATTCCAATAATACTCCATGGAATGGATTTGCCGCATTCACCGGCACCGGTAGTACAGTTGCCGGTGATTGCAGCAATTATTTGGTGGTAGGGGCCTGAACTACCAGCAGATCTGGCCTGCCGGTGGATCAGAGCCCCTACCGGCAAACTTGGAGTGTGCCAGTCAGGTAAAAATGACAGACACAGTATTACTAGCATTTTTTCTGGCATTTTTACCGGACCGGGACACTCGTAATGAGCCTCATAATCCAATACTAAACTCTCTCTATGGTGGCT
Source organism: Ambystoma mexicanum (assembly GCF_040938575.1). Lineage (NCBI taxonomy): Eukaryota > Metazoa > Chordata > Amphibia > Caudata > Ambystomatidae > Ambystoma > Ambystoma mexicanum. The sequence goes on along the minus strand of NC_090925.1, from coordinate 530,123,213 downwards.
TAGTTTGAGATTGAGGACATGGCATGACACTTTACAGACTGGCCGAGGGTTGAAAAGAAATTGAACTTACCACCGTTTTGACACCCCCGGTACATTCAGAGACAAAGGGCCTCATTAGGACCCTGGCGGCCGCGGAATGAACGGTGCCGGTAAGGGACCGGCACCTTCATTCCGGCCCACTTCATTACGGGCCACCTCATTAGGTCTGCTGCGGGTCCCGCTCAGGACGCCTGGCCAGACTAGGCGTCCTTAGCGGGACCCGCTAGCAGACCAGGATGCTAACAACGGGCCCGCCATTGACGGGCCCGTTGTTAGCATTCCTACCCATTCCCATTGATCCATATGGGGCTCAAATGGGAATGGGGATACATTTTTACCTGAGCCCAGAAAAGGGCAATTACCGGGTCCGCCAAGGTCAGCATGGCCCGGTTATTGCCCTTTTCTGGGCTCCGGTAAAAAATCATTACCGGTGGCAGCCATGCCCTTAATAAGGGCACGGCTACCGCCAGGGTCGTAATGAAGCTCAACGTCTGGCTGCTTATTTATAACACCAAGTAACCCACCTCATAACTACTTTGGAAGTGGACAACAAACCAGACGTGCAGAAGATCACATAATCGGGTTGACGGGCGATTAAAACCTTAGGCACTATAGAATCAGAATTCCTTCCATTTAGTAGCTTGGGACCAGAGGTGATAAAAATGTTACTGAAATCTGATTACTTCCTCATGCCCCCCCCTGTGTTCAGAAGCCTTACTAATTCTTCCATTTTCATGCCCCAACCTGTGGTTGAAAATATATTGGGCCTTACTCCAAGTTTGGCCATATGGGGGGAATAAGTGGCAGTAATTCTGTTAGAGACATTATTTTTGGTGGTAACGAAATTACTGCCATTTTTTCTACACCATCAAATTATAGTTTTTGTCAGATTTACCTTTGTAGTATGCTGCACAGCAAATATGCCAATTTCTTTAGCAAAAGTGGCTGATTCACCTCCAGCTAGATGCAAGTGGTACATCCGCCACTTTATTGCCACAACTACAGGTGGTAAATCTGCCAAAAATCCCATGGACTGGTATGGAATCCAAAAATGGGAATTACACCATCCTACCACCACTTGTAAACCTGTGGAAAAAACACAGGAACAAGTGGTGGTAGTGATAACCAATTTTGGATTTACACCTGAATTACCACCAAACTCAGAATGAGGCTCTTTGTCCTTTGTATCTGCTTATCTCCCCTTCTAGTGTACAACAAAGAGGGCAGTTCCTGTCTCCCCATTCTTTTTTCCAGACAACATGAGTGCCATCAAGGAAGTAGCCTTCCTGTGACGAAAGCCTTATTTAGTTCCAATCCACGATTGGTACAAGCCAATCATCAATGAATACAAGTCTTTTACAGAGTGCTACCTCAGCTTCTCTAAGCAGGTAGACAACTTAGTAACCACTACACACTGATAGGCAATAACAACCTGATGAAGTGTAACACGCAGGTTACAGAGAGGTCTTAGAAACAAACACACCACTCAAATAAACGGGAGGAAACACTAACCTTGACTCGGCACGCGTTTTAAGCTCAATTATTGCACAATCTATTAAATATGACCACTCAATGGCTAATGCCCCATAAAATATCACCAGGCTCAGACAAAATGATGCCATCAGAGGAAAACATACTTACAAATCTAATGTGGCTAACAAGAATGAACCCATAGACTGTGAAGTAACTGAATTGTCGCTCACGAAGATTATTACTGCATAGAGGGTTACGCCCAAGGATCACCTATATATAGTGTTAGGGAGAATTCTCATTTCATGGCTAATTTCCCTTACCTAGTGAGTCCCTCAGCAGCTTTGCTGGATCTCTGGAGTTATTTCTTTCCACTTGGTAAGAGTGTGAGCTTTTCCCCCACTCTTACCCATGTTTTGCTATGTGTCTTTTACCTGTTTTTATGATTGTGGGCTCTGGAGTACACCACTTCAGTGGCCCCCTTCTTTTGTGTGTTACACAGCACCTTCAGTGCAGTGACACAGGGATGTCGTTGAGACTTCCCACCGACTCCATTCCTGAGGAAGGCTACTGTCGCCCAGAAAAGAGTAAAGTTGCCCTTAACTTTACTTAGTCAAATTAACCACAGATCCAGTACACCCCATCTTACATGGAGTACTGAAGGGTTAACTCTTAGCCCTCTTTATTTGTACCTCCTAGAGCATTGTTTAACTCTTTTAACATTTAGAATTGGCTGGTGGCAGTGGTATCTACCCTAAACTTTTCTACCGCGGTTATCTTATATAACGGTGGTAGTATTGTAGGCTATTGTATTAGCCTCGAACTTAAACCCACTTGACCAAATACTTTTTCTTTTGGCTCTGGTGCGGTTTATTCGCCATTTCTTAATTAAAAAAGTTAAACTCCTTCTTGTGTTTTACTTTGCGCGGCAAACGAGGCTTGCCTTCTTTGTTCACTGTCTTTTGGCGGGCTTCTGCCAAGAAGCCCTCCTCTAGGCGCCTGGGTGTCTAGGTGGGCTGAATGTGAGGGAGGGGTGTAGTCACCCCCTGCACAGGGTATCCTAGGAATTCCAAGTCACACTTTTTCATGATTGGCCCAAGGTGGTTGCCGGGCTGGACAACCCCCCTGCTGTGTGATTGACAGCCAGGCTGTGTGAATGGGGGATTTTCGCATAAAAGGCAGGTCTCTTGGGCTGGAAGTCAGAGAGTCGCCACTGGAACTACAAGAAACCGAAGAGAAGCGGAGGAGAGGTCGACTGCTGCAACTATCCCGTACCGGTGAAGCCCTGCTGCAGTCCTGAGCTATCTGCCCTTCAACGACTAAGAGAAGATCCAGTCCGCAGTCTTCTTCCCTTGAGCCAGGTGGGGATAACCAGCTCATCTTCTTCAGTGAGAGGAATCCCTTCGTGGTCGAAATCGCTGCACACTGGTGTAGTGGTCTGGATAGCCACCTGAACAGCCTCTCCTGTTTTTAAGGAGCGCACCTTTTATTCATTGTCGCTGCTGCCGGCCTCATCCCTGTATGGTACAGCCCCCCTCATCTTCCTTCTTCGTGCCGAAGCTCCAGGAATCGTGGGTCTGCAGGAAACTACCAGGAACAACTGCCGTGGCACCAGCTTCATTCTTTGAGAAAGGTACTGTGTCCTGCTTGAGGAATTTGGGTGAATCCCCATTTCTCTTCCTTAAGGCTTGTCCTTACTTTTCCCTCCTTCTTATAACTTTTGCTTCCGAACATTGACAATATCAAAGTATTCTTGGCTACGTTGAATCGTGAACTGTCCGACTTTGTGATCCTCGACAACAGGCACCCGGTGTCACTTGACTTTGGCTCCGGCCCTTTGACTCTTGAATCCCTACCTATGAGTGTTCTTCGATTCTGTCTGCCTAATATATTGCATATGATTTTTGCCCCCAACTCTCTCTGGGTATCTCAGGTGCTAAGTGTGTTTTTGCCCCAGTAACATTTCTTGCCGCGGATACGCGTTTGTTTAGTAGACCGAACTGTCAAAAAGTGATCGCAATCGTATTCACGGTAACGTGTCTTGTTTCATGACACTGGTCCTTTTAAACACAGGGTACTTACCTTGATTTATACCATACAAAGTGAGCTTGTTAGTTGTAGTGTATTTTACGTGTGGTTTTGAATTTAATAGAAGTGTTGTGTTTATAACAAATGGTTTAAAAAATAAATGTACTTATATTTTTTTACCTGAAACCTTGAGTTAGTGTTTGCTCGAGTCACAGTAATTGTAGTCCCGTTGTGTAATCTCTGCTACTGCTCATATACTCTTGAGATAAGCCTGGCTGCTCCGCTACTGCTACCACTTTAACATATTAGTACAGGCTTGTACCAAAGGTAAAACTTGTATTGCCACCTGTAGTCTTAATTGTGTGTAGTGGTCCCTAAGGGCACTGCACAGGATTCTGCCTAACACATAGTCTTCATGAATGCAGGAATTGCCCAAATCAATGCAGAAAACATATGTAACTTGATCAAAGAGATTGAGAACGCCCTGCGGGTGTAACTGAGACGAGGTCCACTGACAACTATATCACCACCCACGAATCCTGTTTACAAAATAATATAATAACTATTGTTTGTATTTTGGATTTATATACAGGTTTTTTTAAATATCACAAGCCTATCTAGGAAGCGATGGAGCACTGAACATGTTGTTGAGGTTCTGTCAGTTAATACAAAAACAAGCTCTTATTAACCCAAAGTTTATTCACATGTCATTCATCCCTGTAAATACTTCCAAGTACTTTGAAACACTACGGTGCAATTACACTATAGATTGCAACGCCACTATTGTAATATTGTAATACTCAATATGTAGCAGCCTCTAGGTTACAACTCTGAAACTGGAATGGTTAGACCTAATATCACCTTCATGCATATGCAGGGAACATTGTTTATAACAAGACCTTTCTACCTCTTGCTTTACTGCCCAGCTGATAAACATTTGCAGAGTTTCCTTAACAACACAAACAAACTTAGATTCAAAGAATGGGTGAACAATTCTATTGACAGCAAAGGTCACACAGTAGATGCATTTTTCACACTAGACATCACACTTGACACCACTACGCCTGCCTAGTTGGACACCCATTTGATACTCAATAGAATAGAATTAGTTGGTTTATATGCGCCTTCAGACGTGTTCCTAAGTTAAGCTCAGAAATAACATTCCCACCCATGGAAAGGGGGTCCAAAAATACCTTTTCAAAATATAAAAAATCATGATGCTGCCACCTCTTCTAATTTGATCTCAATGCACTCCCCTCAACAACCTACATTCGGAATTGGGAATAATTCTAGATGCAATGGCTGTAACTAGCACCAAGTGACACAAGTAGACCACCGACACACCGACTCACCGAGGCCCTAGACCCTCTAGCACCTGCAAAACCCTTCAAAGCCACACCAAACAAACTCGCTGCAATATGGTTCACATAATGGGTGAGAGAACTAAAAAAAACAACCATAAAATGGAAATATTATGGAGAGAACACTACAACCGATAGGACAAAATAAAATACCAAAGCCAACTCAGATTATACAAATCAACAAAACTTAAAGCAACAAATAAATGTACACTACAATAATTGAATCGGCAACCAACCCACAAAAAGAACTTTTCAGAATCATCAGAGATTAAAAAAAACATCATCCTGCAACAGAGTCGTCATCCCAACACAAGCATTATATAACAGCATTACCAACCACTCATGATCAAAAATAGAAAAAATCCAACAGACCGTCAACACAAACCGCGCTCATACAACCATTATGGCTGAAGCACTGACACATGGCGAACCATCAACTACAGCAAGACTCACCTGCTTCGAACCAATAACCGAATCCAGCACACCAACTTCGTAGGCTCTCCAAGTGACCTATGCTTCCTGGACCTCTTCCAAGAAATCCTCAACCACAAAACCCCAGCGACTCAGTTCCGGCACCTAATTAACCTGTACCTAGACAGGAATTGAACCAAACTCCTTCAAATCAGCATACATCAAACGACTGTTACAAAAGTATTTGGAAGTGCAGAAGATCCAAGAAACTACAGGCATATATCCCTCTTTCCCTACCCAGCGAAGATCTTGGAGAGCCATGCATACAAAATCCTACTTAAATACGTTGAAACAAATGGAATACTCCACCACTTGCAAGTTGGCTTCAGACCAATGAGAGGAACAGAATCTGCACTCCTATCGCTATGGGATGACCTGAAAATAAATGCAGACAGATCTGCACCATTCAACACAATTAGCCACACAATACTAATAAAAAGATTCTTGGAATGTGGCATACAAGAATCTGCCTTAAGATGGATTACCTCCTTCCTCACAAATTGAACCGAAAGAACATATCTACCACCTTTTACCTCCAACACCAACAACCTCTCCTACAGAGTTCTACAGTGATCCAGCCTCTCCCCCTACTCTTCAACATCTACATGTCCCCCGATGAAAATCCTTTGAACCCACAGACTGACCGCCTACAACTACGCAGATGACACACAACTGATTGTGAAGATAATCACGACCCAGGAACCACACAACAGCCTCAACAAGTGTTTTACAGACATATACAAATGGATGACAATGAACAACCTCAAATTGATCCTGGCCGAAATGGAAATAATGGTATCACCCCCCAGAAAGCAATGCAACCAATCCACAACTAGACTGGCCGGCAGACATGGGAACACAACCGGAAACTTCCAATGTGGTAAATAACCTAGGAATACTCACGGACAACAGATTATCCCTGAATCGCAAGTCAACGCAATCACTAAAAAGTGTTTCTCTATCCTGAGACCACTCAGGGCGTTGTTCCCATATCTCTCGTTTCCACACAGAACCCTTACAATCTTATCCCTTATATTAACAAGAATTCACTACGCAAATAGCCTCAACCTAGGAATGCCAGAAAGACTCAGCACAAAACTCCAATGGATCCAAAACACTGCAGCCAGGATTCTCCTGAGATTAAACAGAAGAGACCACATCACTCCAGCACGGAGAAGCCTTCATTGGTTACTAGTAAAAAATGGCATCAAATTCAAAGCCCTATCCATTGCCCACCGATTCTTACACAGACAATGAGCCGGATTCCTCCAGGCCAAGATCAGCCACTACCAGCCAAGAAGGGATCTAATATCAAGCAATGACCTACAAATAGAGCCAAAACAATATGAAAAGTGGAAGTTTGGAGGGACAGCATTCTCACGCCTAATTTCTAACCTATGGAACACCATGCCCAAAGAAATTAGAAACACAGAAGACCACCTCACCTTCAGGAAATGGCTAAAAACATGGTTATTCAGTAGCCAATGACAAGCGCAAAGGGACAATGGCAGCAAAACATTAAGGGACGGAAGAAACGCACTAAGGGACATGGTCACAGATAACAATGGTGAAATCAAGGAGGACCAAAAATACCTCACCGCTCCCACCACACCCTTCCCCCAGTCATGAGACACAGCCAGAGAGATTGGTGAAAAGTAGTCTGCCCCACAACAGACAGACTCTGGGAAAGACACCCCATGTGCAAATGTACACATTCAGGAAAGCCCAGCCAGGTCAGGCATTTAATGGAAGCATTACACTAACCATGTCTCACCTAGATAAGTAGGTCAGCTCAGTCGCGCACCATTTCTTCAAATTTATTACAAAACCAGTCGAGGGTCCATTTAGCAGCCAACCGTACAACAGGCCAAAGCTCAATTGCACCGACTAATCCCTGCAGAGTAAATAGTAACAGACTAGGTACAACCAACCCTATGTCCTGTGGGGGAAGTTAGCCTCCATGCTTGGAGAGGAGGTGGGGCAGTCCGACGGACCACAACCAGGAGTGTTGGAAGGTACCATTGAGCAGCAACTGAAGACAGGAACTGTCAAAACGCAGTTATGTGCTAACCAATCCCCTCCTTTTCTGCTCCTCCAACGTAACCTACACACTAAACATGACTATAGGCTAGCCACACTACACATAGACACACCTAGCATTAATCTAATTCTCGACCCTCAACTAACTCTCTGAGAGTCTTGACATAACCTTGGAGGGAACATACCAATGCACATAATCCATAAATCCATCCTCAATACACACAACCGCACGCCAACACAACTCAATATAACACCTAACAGACATCTTCTACACTGAACCCCCCTTATGGATACAACTATACAGTGCACATAACCGTACCTCCACCCTAACCGCATATGACCCACATATAAACCTCCATATGACCCACACACCCAACATAAACACGTTAGCTCACATCCAAGGCACTGAGTCCAGCCCCTATGGTTACAACAAGCGGGGCCTCTCAACCAACTCCCACATGCAAGACTGCACACAGACACCAATTTCTACTACTACTGAACCTCCTCACTAAGACACCCCACCCTCTTCTCTTACAGAGCCACGTGAGCGCCTGGAGACTGCCCCTGGGTGGTAGCAGTGCATGGTATAAATCAACATGACAACATAACAAACTAAATGATTTGATGGAGACAATTTGTTGTGTAATGCACACCTTTGAGGATACCAATAAACTATTGAACGGCAAAGAGATGCTTACTTCAGAGTTGCAATATCACAGGAAACCCGCTGACTTCTTTAACCTTCCATATTCAAGAAACAATTAAAAGGATTCAGGATCACATTGTAAGGGGATTCAATTCAACACTACAGCTAAGTCAACGCCTAGTCTATAATACTGAATGAAAACCCTTATTGATATATCTTTAGGTCCAGTTCATGCGTTCTGGATGACTACCCCTATATAACACCCCTCTCTTGGAATCCCCCTGACCCCACTGAGCCAAGAAGTAGTTCTGTTTTGCAAGTTTAAAAGGTTTATTTGATAAATTAAAATATATATATATATCACACTTTATAATAAATTAATAATTGACTAGCACACTTAATCTGATATGATAAAGATTAATAACGGAGAATCTGGCACTAACACGCTTCTCTATAGTCAATAAGGAGTTGACATGAAATGGATAAGGTAGCACACTGGTAAATAGGTACAGAAGTATAATGTGGTAGAGAATGCTTTATAAGGTTCAAGGAAATGCAAGGTTGAATGAATGAAATGCAGTATAGAAAACAACTTGATATGATTTCAGCAAAACAATGTAATCACTTTTCTCTGGCAATCCCCTTCCCCCCTTGATGCAAGGCAAGGAAATGGAAGGAAGCACACAGTTCTCAGAAATGCAATCAACTGTAATTCAGTTCAATCCAGCAAACTTAGACTACATAAGTTTGAAAACACAGGCCCAAATTGCTTTGATATGTGCTGGCAATGAATTGAAAAGTATGCTAACATACTTTTAATTCCCTTTCAGAGGTTCAGGGTGATTGGTATCTAGTTAATATTAGTCCAGGCTCACACTAGCAATGATTCAGGAATGATTAGCAGGTTAAACGAATTTCTGGCAAATGGAAGGCAAGCAGCAGCAGTTTTTACATGTGAAGAAATTTGCAAATCGCGGTAAAATTCGCGAATGCGTGTTCCGCGATTGCGGTAAAACTATAGGGGGTAGGAATGCGGTTCTAGGTTCGTAGGAAAGCCACGATTCTAAGCTTTCTAAGGAAAGTTACTGCAAGTCTCTAACCCAAACGGTTACAGAGTTATGACCGATTTAATAGAGGTCGGTTTGGTTTTACAAATTTTAAAAGCTCAAAATGACAAGTGGCAGATTTTGCAGCTAAAATGACAGGTGACAGCTAGGAGGCAGTTCTACTTAGGTTAAATAGATTGAATTATATGATTTTAACTAAGAGAGGTGTTCTGAGTTTTGCTGAGTACTCACAAGAGATTTTGAACCGGAAAGCGACTTGGTCACGGACTTCAGTCTGGTCAGGTCTTCCCGGGTTCTGCTCACAGCGCCTGGCCTCTGGAACTGCTCACAGCATCGGGGTCAGCACTCTGGATACAATGGCCTGGTCTCTGCTAGGCACCGGTTCTCTGGGTCGGGTCCTGCCTTCTCTTTGGATATTTCTGTCACCGGGTTCTTGCAAAAGTTCTTGGCAAAATTCAGACGGCTCGCCCGGCTGTCTGAAGAGTTCAGTTGCAAAAATATTTTGAGGCCTGCTGACAAATACTCTTGCTGGCAGTGGCCTTTTTGGTTAAGGTTCTGAAGTCTCTGTTTATCTTGGAGTCTAAGTGTTGGCTCTTTGAAGATTGATGGAGGTAAGTATGGATTTTTCCGGCAGAGCGTCCCGCTGCAGATGGAATTGAAGGTCCCTATCTGTCCTTTCTGTCTGCTTTTATGTGTTTAGAATGTGGGTGTGTTCTAGCATCACTGACCCTACCTCTCTCTCAGCTTCTAATTGGTCAAACTTCCATTTATCATTTGATTGGGGGAGCTAGGTTGGGTCAGAGTGATGTCATTTTACAGCCTGCAGAAAGTCCACTCCTCCTGTCAACTTACACACAAATCTAGATTTGAAACAAATACATATTTGCAGAGGTACATATTGTTTTAAAATCATATGCACCCATCATGCATTACAGGAGGTATCCCCTGTTCAAACTCTGCTCTTCCTGGGAGCTTGCATTCAGAAATGGCACATATTTCACTTTTTAATTGATTTTTCAATTTCTGACATTGACCCAACTTTACATACATGTGCGCAGGGAGTATGGACATTAACTGATGAAGTTTCAGATTTTTAACATGCATACATTTAGAGTTATATCCACTTTTCCGCTGACACCCCCCTGAACATACCACCGGTTCTAAAAACCTCTTAAACTGTGGGCAGAAAAATCACAAGAATTATGGTATCATTTATAAAATTTTCACATGTCCGCTCTATGAGTTATTCATCTTTTTAAAGTTATGTTCTGGCTCCAAAGGGGTGTGGTTTACCCTCAGCACAAGGTTGAATTTCTGGTTTTTCCAGTTCTGCCAAGCCAGCTTGCTCTCACAGGCAGTGCTCCTCCCCTTTCCTCAGGAGGAAGCCACTTTTTACGACCATTTTACGACTCCTGCCAATAAAACCTTTGCCTGAGCCAGGACAGGGCTTTGTTCACTTTCCTGCAGAGCACAGGTAATTCAATTATCAGATAGATGGCATATCCTTAGTGTGGCCAGCAAAAAGGCAGATGGGCCTGGGAACACAGTTGTGACTCAAGTTTCACTCCTGATGGGGGTAGTTGCCAGGCAGAATTCAGTTCCTTAAGCCAGACTTTCAGCTAACGGTCATGTTTTTTTGTTGCTTTTTAAATTAACTTGCAATTTTACACATGCAGCTAGAATGCTGATTCTAAGTTTAAACTATGACATTTCAACAGTTACAAAGGCATGTGACACCAAACATAGGTCACTCATTTAATCTAAACATTTTCGATTTTAGTGTCTTTAAATCCAGTGCAACTTAAACTGCTGACTCCATAGCAGTTTTGTTATAAGCATTGTTTTGGGCTCTTCATTTCCCAGATTTTGTAAGCACACAAAACCTCATTCTGCCAAATGTCTGCTGGTGTTCAGTGAATATTTTGCACATGTTGCAATGTTTAAAATAGACACTTTGGCTTGCCTTCAGAGAAACACAGGGTGGTTTTAAAACGCCGGCTTTTGGATAGTGGTGAGTACTGGTACTGCACCCATTTTTGGGATTGAACAAATGAATTCCCCACAATTCTAAGTTGCATTTGGCAATCAGCATTGCCATTCCCAATGGTTTCAGACTACTGTGCGGGTAGTCCAATGGTGGTTTTAAAGCGCTTTGAACCTAACCGGCGCTACGGTTTTTCCTTTGGCAACCCATTTCCCTCATGGCAACCCAGACTTTCATTCTCGCACTGGTGGGTGGCAAGTGAGGCAACCATTTCGGTGGGCGCACAAACTGCGCAGCTTTCCTGGATTTCGGCGCACATGTGGGTTTTCTGCCATCTTGAATTTTCTAAGCCCACAGCACCAAATGTTGTAGCATGATAGCTTAAACGTGGGTCAGGACACCCAACAAGCCCCCCCACGCGACTGCACTTTGAATTTGAGTCGATGGGGAGTCGCGTGCCCAAGGGTTTTGACCCACGCACCGGTCTGTCCGCATAATCTTCTTCCTACTCTGTAGATGGCACAGTTCATCATCTTCTTCTCCATCCGGTACTGATCGATCGGTTCTCCTCGCCGGTCCTGATGGGAATATTGGGCGGTCCACTGGGCCCATTGCGTCTCTGCTCGCGGTCTCCGGATCGTCCTCCTTGGTCATTCTCCATGGTTTCATCTCTCCTAGGATGATAAAGCAAAAGCGGCAATACCTACTCATAGACGTTTTTCCACCACTGTTGAGATAGTGGGGCAGCATATGCATTTCATCATAACAAAACATTACATTCTTATTTTGAAAAAAAAACAGTATAACTAAGAGACAGTTTCATGCAAATCACAATATTTTAGAGACTAGATGTGGTATGTTTTATGGTTGGAACTGAATTAGTCTGAGACAGTACCCGCTAGGATTCCAGAGGATTCCTCCAGTTGTTGCAGAGTGTGCCTGGGATGGCAACATTTCAACTGGTTTATGTGGACCCACTTGTCTTCCCCCGCTGCCAAAGGACCTTTGGGGATGTGGATTTTGTAGGCCACAGGGGAGATCTTGTCGATGATCTCAAACGGTCCCTTCCATGTAGGCAAAAATTTGCGCTGCTTGGCCTGGTTCCTTTGGAAGTTGTATAGATAGACCCGGTCCCCCACCTGATATTCCTTCCTGGAAGTTTTCAGGTCATAGTGGGTCTTCATGCTATCAGCTGATCTTTCTAGATTCCGCTGAGCATAAGCAAAAGCATGTTGGAGGTGTTTCCTTAAATTCTCCACATACTCATGAGTAGTGGAGGCATTTATCAGTGTCTGCTCTTGGGTCCTGTAGAGCAAATGCTGAGGAAGCACCATCTTGCGCCCAGTCATCAACTCAAATGGTGACATTTTGGTTGCAGATGAAGGGGTAGATCTGATGGCCATTAGGACCAGAGGTAATCGGATATCCCAACTTGGCCCAGAATCTGCCACAAACTTTTTTAAGATGCTCACAATGGTTCGGTTATATCTCTCCACTGCCCCAGAAGAAGCTGGTCTATAAGCAATATGCAGCTTTCTCTTGACAACCAAGTATCTCCCACATCGTTGTCATTACTTCACTGGTGAAGTGGCTACCTCTGTCTGACTCAATCCTTTGAGGTAGACCAAAACGGGAAAAGATGTGGTTAATCATCAAGGCAGCTGCCGTTTCTGCCTTGCAGTTTGGGGCTGGGAGACATTCCACCCCCTTGGTAAACAAGCATGTCACAGTCAACATGTACTTATTCCCCCTAGCCGAGCGAATCACAGGGCCTACAAAGTCGATTTGTAAATCTGACCATGGCAGTGTCATTCCCCTCTTTTGTAAAGGCGCCCGGTGCGTGAGGGATGATGGCTGAAATTGTGCACACACAAGACACCCCTTCAAGTATTGGTCGAGGTCCTGCCCCATGTGTGGCCAGTATGCAACCTCTCTTAAGATTTCCAATGTTGTGTGAAACCCCCTATGACCGGCAGTGGCCGCATCATGGGCGTGACTTAACATCAGGCTTCGGAATGAGGTAGGAACCACCCACTGATCGTGACCAGCTTTGGATTTCCTTACCAGCAAACCGTCTTGGATTCTGAACATTTTTGGACATTTCATCAACACTCTTAGGTCCTCTTTCCCAGTGTAATCGGTATCCGTCAGGGGAAAGTTCTCAGGGTCCTCAAGGTGCTGGTAAAATTTACCAATTATTGGATCCCCCTTCTGAGCGGTAATCAAATCAGCATCAGGGGTCTCCTTGCTCCATTGTGCAATTGAAAGGTCGTTGTGAGCATTTGTCTGGGACCTAGTGATAGCAGTGACCTGGATTTCCCCCAATAGGGACTCAATCTCAATTAGATCCCCTTGGATGGCCCCGGTTTTGGCCAGCTGATCAGCTAAGTCATTTCCAGTTTTGTCTGGTCCCTCTACTTTGGAATGACCCTTGATCTTTTTCCAATAGATGGTCATCTCATTCGAGGTGACCAAATCATCAATGTTTTGGATCAACTTCCCATGTTTCAAGGGTTTGTGGTTAGCACATAACATGCCTCTGGTTTTCCAATTAACCAGGTGCTCCACGAACCCGTTCCGTACATAATCCGAATCTGTGATTATGACCAGTTCGTGGAGTTGATGCTGGACAGCAGTGAGGATGGCCTGATGCACAGCCATCAATTCTGCCACCTGACTACTTCGGGGACCAATTTTGTATCCAGCGGAGGGTTCTGGGGACTCATTCACCCATGCATTCCCTACGCCAGCCACCAGTTCTTTCTCCCCGTTGTTGTCAACATGGTAAGAGCATCCATCCACATACACAGTGGGCATTCCCTCACACTTGTCTTCTTCAAAGACTTTGTGGGGGGAATTAAGGTATGCCTCCATGTTGTCCTTTATTTTTAGACTTTCGTCCTCGAGACAGTTTTCTCTGGCACAATCATGCAAGTCAGCCAGACCTTGCGCGAGGGGACTCTTCTTGTTTTGGCCATATCTGACCTCCACAGGAAAGCCTTGCATTGACAGAATCCAGGAAGTAATTCGGGAATTACTCACATTTCCGGCCCGGATTCTGTCACTTTGGAGATATTGCAGAGGCTGGTGTGGAGTCTCCACTATGATGTGTTCCCCCTGGATAAACGGGCGGTAATTCTTCAATGCCGACACCGTCGCCAGGAGTGCTTTCTCACAATCGTTGAATTTTTCCTCCACAGAGGATAAAGTTTTGCTCGCATAGGAGATTACTTTATTGACCTTGTCATGCTTTTGATATAATACTGCCGTCAAGCACGTATTAGAGAACCCTGTCTCCAGGAAGAACTCCTTGTTTCTGACCGGGTAAGCTAGGCAAGGCGCTTGTGAGAGGCTTCTTTTGAGTTGTTTTACTGCCTCGGCTTGTTCTGGACCCCATTCCCTCTTGACCCCCCCTTCAGGAGATGAATCAGGGGTCTGGTGATCTCTGCGTAGCCCTCAATGAACTTTCTGCTGTAATTAGTCAGTCCAAGGAGGCTCCTTAGTTCCCGCAGAGTTGTGGGGTCATTCAGTTTCTGAAGTGCTTCCACTTTCTTTTCCTGGGGACAAAGACCCTGAGGAGTAATCTCATGCCCCAAGAAGTTAACACGGGTTTTACACCACTGTGCTTTCTGAAAGGAAAGTTTTGCTCCGGCGGCCCTCAACTGTGTCAGAACATAACGGATCTCCGCTATGTGTTCCTCAACAGTTGAGCTTTTGATGAGGACATCATCTACATAAGCCAGGTTACCCCTTGCACCCAAGTCGGGCATGGCCTTGTGTAGAAAAATGTTGAATTCATTGCCGGAGTTGAGGTATCCGAAGGGAGTCCGGGTCCATGTGTACTGCTGGCCCCCAAAGGTAAAAGCCAGCTTGTATTGGTCCTCCCTACTGACAGGCACGGTCCAGTATCCATTGGTCAGGTCTATTGCAGTGAATACCTGTGACCCCTGAATCTGGGCCAGACCTTGGTCAATGTAGGGCAGAGGCCATCGGGAAGTATGGACCCGTTTGTTGAGCTCCCTGAGGTCAGCGCAGAGTCTCCACTGGCCGTTTGGCTTCAATATTCCCAGCACCGGATTATTGAAGGTGCTGTGGACTGGACGGATTATTCCCCGGGACTCAAGGTTCTTAATTATTTCAGTAAGGGACTCCATTGATGCGAGAGGCAAGCGATATTGCTTCACAAACACAGGAGTCATGCCAGGGTCCGTGGGGATTGTTGTTGTGTGGATGTCAGTGCGACCACAGTCATAGGAGTCTACCGGAAAGAGATCTTGGAAATCCAAGAAAACTTGTTTCAACTTTTGCTTTTGTTCCAGAGTCACACAGGCATCAGCTAGGTTGACTCTCTCTTCCACCATCTGCCTGAAGCCTGGAAAGACTTCTGGTTTGGCTATTTCAGCGGCCTCCTCCAGCTGGGTGGAGAAGTCCCTGGTCAGAGTGCTGATTTGGACTGGAGGCTTCAGGTGGGAAAGGCAGCCCTCATGGACCTGGAAAATCACCTCATCCCTCCTGAAGTCACAAGTCACATCTTCCTTACCATAGGGGCAGGAAGTGTACACCAGGAAGTTCCCCCCATGCCGGGTAAAGATCCTGTCTGGTGTTGTATTGTCATCACTGTCACTGTCAAAACAGTCCTTGGGGATTGGTCCTAACAGTTCATTTACTAAATCGATGGAAAAATGTCGGTCATCAACCGCCATTCCAATAATGGTGCCTGCGGCTAGAGTAATACTCTTTAAGTCGCTGTTATCCACCTCTATTGGAATGGTGTCATGTTCTATGTTGACTAATGGTGTTGGGTTTACCCCCAACCCTTGCTGTTGGAGAGAAGCATTTAGATGTATGTAAGCATCAGGGTTTTTCAACTCTTGTCCCCTTTTAACTTTCACTTCCAGGGAGAATTGTCGGGTCCTTTCTGGGATGGTGACTTCCTCTTTAACCTGAATTTCAACTGCATAAGGTAGTAATTGAGCTGACCTAAATGCTTTTTCTGGATCATCAAAGCCCATGGGATTATCCGCTAATCGGGACCAAGCTTTGAAGTTTATTAGGTCCAAACTAATGGCAAAGCGATTGAGAATGTCACTGCCTAAGTAAAAGGCGGCAGGGACGTCTCGCACGACCCAACAATTGTGGACTATGCTCTTGTTGCCAATGGAGATTTAGAGCATACACCTGCTTGGCAGGAGATGTTTGGAATTAGGTGCTTCCAGGTCCATTTCCCATTTGTCTATCAGTTTGAAGGTGGGAATGGCTGGATCTTTTGGGAGTTGGCGAAACATGGCTTCGCTGATGAAGCTCTTACCGTTGTTCACACACGCTCGAGCGAGAACAGAGTCCTTCTCATCATTTAACTGAACAGGGATGAACAACTGCTCTCCAATTTGCTGAATATCAGCCAGGCTCTGAGCTGATTTCACATCTTTCTGGACTATAGGAGTGGGAGTTTCAGATTGTGGATTGGTATAGAATTTCAGAGTGTTTCCTTCCAGCGTGGAATACCACCTTAAACTGGAAGGAAGGTTGATTTTCAGAAATAGAGAGGACCCCCCATCACTAGTCTGTTGTCCTACTGCTATTACTGTCACGTCTGGAATCTGGTTGTTCTGGAAGTGAAATTCTACTTGGTCAGATTTTTGTTCAACCATGTGGCATGTGCCGTTTAACCTAACATGGTTGACACTCTGTTTTAATTGTATTGGTCGGCTAGTCTGGGTCCAGAGGACCTTGTTTACACAATCTATTAGGGGTGACAACCTTCTCAGGAGGTCATTCCCTAGTAAACAAGGGGTGCCCTCCGGGGTCACAACTATGACCGGGTGTTTCAACTTATGTCGCCCAATTTTAATGTCCAAGTCTGCAGTCCCCTCAACGGGAATTTCCTTCCCGTCAAAGTTCTGTAGTTGTCCCGGAAGAGAGGTGAGAGGAATTTGGTAATTCTCTCCCCTTCCTGCATTCAGTTCGTCAAAGGCCCTTCTGGACAGAAGGGTAGCTTGAGATCCAGTGTCCACCAGTGCCGAGATTGTACCCTGCCCCTGTACTTGTACCGGGGCATAATATCTTCCCTCCTTCTCCTCAAGGGGGCACAATGCCAAGAAGCCCTCCTCTAGGCGCCTGGGTGTCTAGGTGGGCTGAATGTGAGGGAGGGGTGTAGTCACCCCCTGCACAGGGTATCCTAGGAATTCCAAGTCACACTTTTTCATGATTGGCCCAAGGTGGTTGCCGGGCTGGACAACCCCCCTGCTGTGTGATTGACAGCCAGGCTGTGTGAATGGGGGATTTTCGCATAAAAGGCAGGTCTCTTGGGCTGGAAGTCAGAGAGTCGCCACTGGAACTACAAGAAACCGAAGAGAAGCGGAGGAGAGGTCGACTGCTGCAACTATCCCGTACCGGTGAAGCCCTGCTGCAGTCCTGAGCTATCTGCCCTTCAACGACTAAGAGAAGATCCAGTCCGCAGTCTTCTTCCCTTGAGCCAGGTGGGGATAACCAGCTCATCTTCTTCAGTGAGAGGAATCCCTTCGTGGTCGAAATCGCTGCACACTGGTGTAGTGGTCTGGATAGCCACCTGAACAGCCTCTCCTGTTTTTAAGGAGCGCACCTTTTATTCATTGTCGCTGCTGCCGGCCTCATCCCTGTATGGTACAGCCCCCCTCATCTTCCTTCTTCGTGCCGAAGCTCCAGGAATCGTGGGTCTGCAGGAAACTACCAGGAACAACTGCCGTGGCACCAGCTTCATTCTTTGAGAAAGGTACTGTGTCCTGCTTGAGGAATTTGGGTGAATCCCCATTTCTCTTCCTTAAGGCTTGTCCTTACTTTTCCCTCCTTCTTATAACTTTTGCTTCCGAACATTGACAATATCAAAGTATTCTTGGCTACGTTGAATCGTGAACTGTCCGACTTTGTGATCCTCGACAACAGGCACCCGGTGTCACTTGACTTTGGCTCCGGCCCTTTGACTCTTGAATCCCTACCTATGAGTGTTCTTCGATTCTGTCTGCCTAATATATTGCATATGATTTTTGCCCCCAACTCTCTCTGGGTATCTCAGGTGCTAAGTGTGTTTTTGCCCCAGTAACATTTCTTGCCGCGGATACGCGTTTGTTTAGTAGACCGAACTGTCAAAAAGTGATCGCAATCGTATTCACGGTAACGTGTCTTGTTTCATGACACTGGTCCTTTTAAACACAGGGTACTTACCTTGATTTATACCATACAAAGTGAGCTTGTTAGTTGTAGTGTATTTTACGTGTGGTTTTGAATTTAATAGAAGTGTTGTGTTTATAACAAATGGTTTAAAAAATAAATGTACTTATATTTTTTTACCTGAAACCTTGAGTTAGTGTTTGCTCGAGTCACAGTAATTGTAGTCCCGTTGTGTAATCTCTGCTACTGCTCATATACTCTTGAGATAAGCCTGGCTGCTCCGCTACTGCTACCACTTTAACATATTAGTACAGGCTTGTACCAAAGGTAAAACTTGTATTGCCACCTGTAGTCTTAATTGTGTGTAGTGGTCCCTAAGGGCACTGCACAGGATTCTGCCTAACACATAGTCTTCATGAATGCAGGAATTGCCCAAATCAATGCAGAAAACATATGTAACTTGATCAAAGAGATTGAGAACGCCCTGCGGGTGTAACTGAGACGAGGTCCACTGACAACTATATCACCACCCACGAATCCTGTTTACAAAATAATATAATAACTATTGTTTGTATTTTGGATTTATATACAGGTTTTTTTAAATATCACAAGCCTATCTAGGAAGCGATGGAGCACTGAACATGTTGTTGAGGTTCTGTCAGTTAATACAAAAACAAGCTCTTATTAACCCAAAGTTTATTCACATGTCATTCATCCCTGTAAATACTTCCAAGTACTTTGAAACACTACGGTGCAATTACACTATAGATTGCAACGCCACTATTGTAATATTGTAATACTCAATATGTAGCAGCCTCTAGGTTACAACTCTGAAACTGGAATGGTTAGACCTAATATCACCTTCATGCATATGCAGGGAACATTGTTTATAACAAGACCTTTCTACCTCTTGCTTTACTGCCCAGCTGATAAACATTTGCAGAGTTTCCTTAACAACACAAACAAACTTAGATTCAAAGAATGGGTGAACAATTCTATTGACAGCAAAGGTCACACAGTAGATGCATTTTTCACACTAGACATCACACTTGACACCACTACGCCTGCCTAGTTGGACACCCATTTGATACTCAATAGAATAGAATTAGTTGGTTTATATGCGCCTTCAGACGTGTTCCTAAGTTAAGCTCAGAAATAACATTCCCACCCATGGAAAGGGGGTCCAAAAATACCTTTTCAAAATATAAAAAATCATGATGCTGCCACCTCTTCTAATTTGATCTCAATGCACTCCCCTCAACAACCTACATTCGGAATTGGGAATAATTCTAGATGCAATGGCTGTAACTAGCACCAAGTGACACAAGTAGACCACCGACACACCGACTCACCGAGGCCCTAGACCCTCTAGCACCTGCAAAACCCTTCAAAGCCACACCAAACAAACTCGCTGCAATATGGTTCACATAATGGGTGAGAGAACTAAAAAAAACAACCATAAAATGGAAATATTATGGAGAGAACACTACAACCGATAGGACAAAATAAAATACCAAAGCCAACTCAGATTATACAAATCAACAAAACTTAAAGCAACAAATAAATGTACACTACAATAATTGAATCGGCAACCAACCCACAAAAAGAACTTTTCAGAATCATCAGAGATTAAAAAAAACATCATCCTGCAACAGAGTCGTCATCCCAACACAAGCATTATATAACAGCATTACCAACCACTCATGATCAAAAATAGAAAAAATCCAACAGACCGTCAACACAAACCGCGCTCATACAACCATTATGGCTGAAGCACTGACACATGGCGAACCATCAACTACAGCAAGACTCACCTGCTTCGAACCAATAACCGAATCCAGCACACCAACTTCGTAGGCTCTCCAAGTGACCTATGCTTCCTGGACCTCTTCCAAGAAATCCTCAACCACAAAACCCCAGCGACTCAGTTCCGGCACCTAATTAACCTGTACCTAGACAGGAATTGAACCAAACTCCTTCAAATCAGCATACATCAAACGACTGTTACAAAAGTATTTGGAAGTGCAGAAGATCCAAGAAACTACAGGCATATATCCCTCTTTCCCTACCCAGCGAAGATCTTGGAGAGCCATGCATACAAAATCCTACTTAAATACGTTGAAACAAATGGAATACTCCACCACTTGCAAGTTGGCTTCAGACCAATGAGAGGAACAGAATCTGCACTCCTATCGCTATGGGATGACCTGAAAATAAATGCAGACAGATCTGCACCATTCAACACAATTAGCCACACAATACTAATAAAAAGATTCTTGGAATGTGGCATACAAGAATCTGCCTTAAGATGGATTACCTCCTTCCTCACAAATTGAACCGAAAGAACATATCTACCACCTTTTACCTCCAACACCAACAACCTCTCCTACAGAGTTCTACAGTGATCCAGCCTCTCCCCCTACTCTTCAACATCTACATGTCCCCCGATGAAAATCCTTTGAACCCACAGACTGACCGCCTACAACTACGCAGATGACACACAACTGATTGTGAAGATAATCACGACCCAGGAACCACACAACAGCCTCAACAAGTGTTTTACAGACATATACAAATGGATGACAATGAACAACCTCAAATTGATCCTGGCCGAAATGGAAATAATGGTATCACCCCCCAGAAAGCAATGCAACCAATCCACAACTAGACTGGCCGGCAGACATGGGAACACAACCGGAAACTTCCAATGTGGTAAATAACCTAGGAATACTCACGGACAACAGATTATCCCTGAATCGCAAGTCAACGCAATCACTAAAAAGTGTTTCTCTATCCTGAGACCACTCAGGGCGTTGTTCCCATATCTCTCGTTTCCACACAGAACCCTTACAATCTTATCCCTTATATTAACAAGAATTCACTACGCAAATAGCCTCAACCTAGGAATGCCAGAAAGACTCAGCACAAAACTCCAATGGATCCAAAACACTGCAGCCAGGATTCTCCTGAGATTAAACAGAAGAGACCACATCACTCCAGCACGGAGAAGCCTTCATTGGTTACTAGTAAAAAATGGCATCAAATTCAAAGCCCTATCCATTGCCCACCGATTCTTACACAGACAATGAGCCGGATTCCTCCAGGCCAAGATCAGCCACTACCAGCCAAGAAGGGATCTAATATCAAGCAATGACCTACAAATAGAGCCAAAACAATATGAAAAGTGGAAGTTTGGAGGGACAGCATTCTCACGCCTAATTTCTAACCTATGGAACACCATGCCCAAAGAAATTAGAAACACAGAAGACCACCTCACCTTCAGGAAATGGCTAAAAACATGGTTATTCAGTAGCCAATGACAAGCGCAAAGGGACAATGGCAGCAAAACATTAAGGGACGGAAGAAACGCACTAAGGGACATGGTCACAGATAACAATGGTGAAATCAAGGAGGACCAAAAATACCTCACCGCTCCCACCACACCCTTCCCCCAGTCATGAGACACAGCCAGAGAGATTGGTGAAAAGTAGTCTGCCCCACAACAGACAGACTCTGGGAAAGACACCCCATGTGCAAATGTACACATTCAGGAAAGCCCAGCCAGGTCAGGCATTTAATGGAAGCATTACACTAACCATGTCTCACCTAGATAAGTAGGTCAGCTCAGTCGCGCACCATTTCTTCAAATTTATTACAAAACCAGTCGAGGGTCCATTTAGCAGCCAACCGTACAACAGGCCAAAGCTCAATTGCACCGACTAATCCCTGCAGAGTAAATAGTAACAGACTAGGTACAACCAACCCTATGTCCTGTGGGGGAAGTTAGCCTCCATGCTTGGAGAGGAGGTGGGGCAGTCCGACGGACCACAACCAGGAGTGTTGGAAGGTACCATTGAGCAGCAACTGAAGACAGGAACTGTCAAAACGCAGTTATGTGCTAACCAATCCCCTCCTTTTCTGCTCCTCCAACGTAACCTACACACTAAACATGACTATAGGCTAGCCACACTACACATAGACACACCTAGCATTAATCTAATTCTCGACCCTCAACTAACTCTCTGAGAGTCTTGACATAACCTTGGAGGGAACATACCAATGCACATAATCCATAAATCCATCCTCAATACACACAACCGCACGCCAACACAACTCAATATAACACCTAACAGACATCTTCTACACTGAACCCCCCTTATGGATACAACTATACAGTGCACATAACCGTACCTCCACCCTAACCGCATATGACCCACATATAAACCTCCATATGACCCACACACCCAACATAAACACGTTAGCTCACATCCAAGGCACTGAGTCCAGCCCCTATGGTTACAACAAGCGGGGCCTCTCAACCAACTCCCACATGCAAGACTGCACACAGACACCAATTTCTACTACTACTGAACCTCCTCACTAAGACACCCCACCCTCTTCTCTTACAGAGCCACGTGAGCGCCTGGAGACTGCCCCTGGGTGGTAGCAGTGCATGGTATAAATCAACATGACAACATAACAAACTAAATGATTTGATGGAGACAATTTGTTGTGTAATGCACACCTTTGAGGATACCAATAAACTATTGAACGGCAAAGAGATGCTTACTTCAGAGTTGCAATATCACAGGAAACCCGCTGACTTCTTTAACCTTCCATATTCAAGAAACAATTAAAAGGATTCAGGATCACATTGTAAGGGGATTCAATTCAACACTACAGCTAAGTCAACGCCTAGTCTATAATACTGAATGAAAACCCTTATTGATATATCTTTAGGTCCAGTTCATGCGTTCTGGATGACTACCCCTATATAACACCCCTCTCTTGGAATCCCCCTGACCCCACTGAGCCAAGAAGTAGTTCTGTTTTGCAAGTTTAAAAGGTTTATTTGATAAATTAAAATATATATATATATCACACTTTATAATAAATTAATAATTGACTAGCACACTTAATCTGATATGATAAAGATTAATAACGGAGAATCTGGCACTAACACGCTTCTCTATAGTCAATAAGGAGTTGACATGAAATGGATAAGGTAGCACACTGGTAAATAGGTACAGAAGTATAATGTGGTAGAGAATGCTTTATAAGGTTCAAGGAAATGCAAGGTTGAATGAATGAAATGCAGTATAGAAAACAACTTGATATGATTTCAGCAAAACAATGTAATCACTTTTCTCTGGCAATCCCCTTCCCCCCTTGATGCAAGGCAAGGAAATGGAAGGAAGCACACAGTTCTCAGAAATGCAATCAACTGTAATTCAGTTCAATCCAGCAAACTTAGACTACATAAGTTTGAAAACACAGGCCCAAATTGCTTTGATATGTGCTGGCAATGAATTGAAAAGTATGCTAACATACTTTTAATTCCCTTTCAGAGGTTCAGGGTGATTGGTATCTAGTTAATATTAGTCCAGGCTCACACTAGCAATGATTCAGGAATGATTAGCAGGTTAAACGAATTTCTGGCAAATGGAAGGCAAGCAGCAGCAGTTTTTACATGTGAAGAAATTTGCAAATCGCGGTAAAATTCGCGAATGCGTGTTCCGCGATTGCGGTAAAACTATAGGGGGTAGGAATGCGGTTCTAGGTTCGTAGGAAAGCCACGATTCTAAGCTTTCTAAGGAAAGTTACTGCAAGTCTCTAACCCAAACGGTTACAGAGTTATGACCGATTTAATAGAGGTCGGTTTGGTTTTACAAATTTTAAAAGCTCAAAATGACAAGTGGCAGATTTTGCAGCTAAAATGACAGGTGACAGCTAGGAGGCAGTTCTACTTAGGTTAAATAGATTGAATTATATGATTTTAACTAAGAGAGGTGTTCTGAGTTTTGCTGAGTACTCACAAGAGATTTTGAACCGGAAAGCGACTTGGTCACGGACTTCAGTCTGGTCAGGTCTTCCCGGGTTCTGCTCACAGCGCCTGGCCTCTGGAACTGCTCACAGCATCGGGGTCAGCACTCTGGATACAATGGCCTGGTCTCTGCTAGGCACCGGTTCTCTGGGTCGGGTCCTGCCTTCTCTTTGGATATTTCTGTCACCGGGTTCTTGCAAAAGTTCTTGGCAAAATTCAGACGGCTCGCCCGGCTGTCTGAAGAGTTCAGTTGCAAAAATATTTTGAGGCCTGCTGACAAATACTCTTGCTGGCAGTGGCCTTTTTGGTTAAGGTTCTGAAGTCTCTGTTTATCTTGGAGTCTAAGTGTTGGCTCTTTGAAGATTGATGGAGGTAAGTATGGATTTTTCCGGCAGAGCGTCCCGCTGCAGATGGAATTGAAGGTCCCTATCTGTCCTTTCTGTCTGCTTTTATGTGTTTAGAATGTGGGTGTGTTCTAGCATCACTGACCCTACCTCTCTCTCAGCTTCTAATTGGTCAAACTTCCATTTATCATTTGATTGGGGGAGCTAGGTTGGGTCAGAGTGATGTCATTTTACAGCCTGCAGAAAGTCCACTCCTCCTGTCAACTTACACACAAATCTAGATTTGAAACAAATACATATTTGCAGAGGTACATATTGTTTTAAAATCATATGCACCCATCATGCATTACAGGAGGTATCCCCTGTTCAAACTCTGCTCTTCCTGGGAGCTTGCATTCAGAAATGGCACATATTTCACTTTTTAATTGATTTTTCAATTTCTGACATTGACCCAACTTTACATACATGTGCGCAGGGAGTATGGACATTAACTGATGAAGTTTCAGATTTTTAACATGCATACATTTAGAGTTATATCCACTTTTCCGCTGACACCCCCCTGAACATACCACCGGTTCTAAAAACCTCTTAAACTGTGGGCAGAAAAATCACAAGAATTATGGTATCATTTATAAAATTTTCACATGTCCGCTCTATGAGTTATTCATCTTTTTAAAGTTATGTTCTGGCTCCAAAGGGGTGTGGTTTACCCTCAGCACAAGGTTGAATTTCTGGTTTTTCCAGTTCTGCCAAGCCAGCTTGCTCTCACAGGCAGTGCTCCTCCCCTTTCCTCAGGAGGAAGCCACTTTTTACGACCATTTTACGACTCCTGCCAATAAAACCTTTGCCTGAGCCAGGACAGGGCTTTGTTCACTTTCCTGCAGAGCACAGGTAATTCAATTATCAGATAGATGGCATATCCTTAGTGTGGCCAGCAAAAAGGCAGATGGGCCTGGGAACACAGTTGTGACTCAAGTTTCACTCCTGATGGGGGTAGTTGCCAGGCAGAATTCAGTTCCTTAAGCCAGACTTTCAGCTAACGGTCATGTTTTTTTGTTGCTTTTTAAATTAACTTGCAATTTTACACATGCAGCTAGAATGCTGATTCTAAGTTTAAACTATGACATTTCAACAGTTACAAAGGCATGTGACACCAAACATAGGTCACTCATTTAATCTAAACATTTTCGATTTTAGTGTCTTTAAATCCAGTGCAACTTAAACTGCTGACTCCATAGCAGTTTTGTTATAAGCATTGTTTTGGGCTCTTCATTTCCCAGATTTTGTAAGCACACAAAACCTCATTCTGCCAAATGTCTGCTGGTGTTCAGTGAATATTTTGCACATGTTGCAATGTTTAAAATAGACACTTTGGCTTGCCTTCAGAGAAACACAGGGTGGTTTTAAAACGCCGGCTTTTGGATAGTGGTGAGTACTGGTACTGCACCCATTTTTGGGATTGAACAAATGAATTCCCCACAATTCTAAGTTGCATTTGGCAATCAGCATTGCCATTCCCAATGGTTTCAGACTACTGTGCGGGTAGTCCAATGGTGGTTTTAAAGCGCTTTGAACCTAACCGGCGCTACGGTTTTTCCTTTGGCAACCCATTTCCCTCATGGCAACCCAGACTTTCATTCTCGCACTGGTGGGTGGCAAGTGAGGCAACCATTTCGGTGGGCGCACAAACTGCGCAGCTTTCCTGGATTTCGGCGCACATGTGGGTTTTCTGCCATCTTGAATTTTCTAAGCCCACAGCACCAAATGTTGTAGCATGATAGCTTAAACGTGGGTCAGGACACCCAACAAGCCCCCCCACGCGACTGCACTTTGAATTTGAGTCGATGGGGAGTCGCGTGCCCAAGGGTTTTGACCCACGCACCGGTCTGTCCGCATAATCTTCTTCCTACTCTGTAGATGGCACAGTTCATCATCTTCTTCTCCATCCGGTACTGATCGATCGGTTCTCCTCGCCGGTCCTGATGGGAATATTGGGCGGTCCACTGGGCCCATTGCGTCTCTGCTCGCGGTCTCCGGATCGTCCTCCTTGGTCATTCTCCATGGTTTCATCTCTCCTAGGATGATAAAGCAAAAGCGGCAATACCTACTCATAGACGTTTTTCCACCACTGTTGAGATAGTGGGGCAGCATATGCATTTCATCATAACAAAACATTACATTCTTATTTTGAAAAAAAAACAGTATAACTAAGAGACAGTTTCATGCAAATCACAATATTTTAGAGACTAGATGTGGTATGTTTTATGGTTGGAACTGAATTAGTCTGAGACAGTACCCGCTAGGATTCCAGAGGATTCCTCCAGTTGTTGCAGAGTGTGCCTGGGATGGCAACATTTCAACTGGTTTATGTGGACCCACTTGTCTTCCCCCGCTGCCAAAGGACCTTTGGGGATGTGGATTTTGTAGGCCACAGGGGAGATCTTGTCGATGATCTCAAACGGTCCCTTCCATGTAGGCAAAAATTTGCGCTGCTTGGCCTGGTTCCTTTGGAAGTTGTATAGATAGACCCGGTCCCCCACCTGATATTCCTTCCTGGAAGTTTTCAGGTCATAGTGGGTCTTCATGCTATCAGCTGATCTTTCTAGATTCCGCTGAGCATAAGCAAAAGCATGTTGGAGGTGTTTCCTTAAATTCTCCACATACTCATGAGTAGTGGAGGCATTTATCAGTGTCTGCTCTTGGGTCCTGTAGAGCAAATGCTGAGGAAGCACCATCTTGCGCCCAGTCATCAACTCAAATGGTGACATTTTGGTTGCAGATGAAGGGGTAGATCTGATGGCCATTAGGACCAGAGGTAATCGGATATCCCAACTTGGCCCAGAATCTGCCACAAACTTTTTTAAGATGCTCACAATGGTTCGGTTATATCTCTCCACTGCCCCAGAAGAAGCTGGTCTATAAGCAATATGCAGCTTTCTCTTGACAACCAAGTATCTCCCACATCGTTGTCATTACTTCACTGGTGAAGTGGCTACCTCTGTCTGACTCAATCCTTTGAGGTAGACCAAAACGGGAAAAGATGTGGTTAATCATCAAGGCAGCTGCCGTTTCTGCCTTGCAGTTTGGGGCTGGGAGACATTCCACCCCCTTGGTAAACAAGCATGTCACAGTCAACATGTACTTATTCCCCCTAGCCGAGCGAATCACAGGGCCTACAAAGTCGATTTGTAAATCTGACCATGGCAGTGTCATTCCCCTCTTTTGTAAAGGCGCCCGGTGCGTGAGGGATGATGGCTGAAATTGTGCACACACAAGACACCCCTTCAAGTATTGGTCGAGGTCCTGCCCCATGTGTGGCCAGTATGCAACCTCTCTTAAGATTTCCAATGTTGTGTGAAACCCCCTATGACCGGCAGTGGCCGCATCATGGGCGTGACTTAACATCAGGCTTCGGAATGAGGTAGGAACCACCCACTGATCGTGACCAGCTTTGGATTTCCTTACCAGCAAACCGTCTTGGATTCTGAACATTTTTGGACATTTCATCAACACTCTTAGGTCCTCTTTCCCAGTGTAATCGGTATCCGTCAGGGGAAAGTTCTCAGGGTCCTCAAGGTGCTGGTAAAATTTACCAATTATTGGATCCCCCTTCTGAGCGGTAATCAAATCAGCATCAGGGGTCTCCTTGCTCCATTGTGCAATTGAAAGGTCGTTGTGAGCATTTGTCTGGGACCTAGTGATAGCAGTGACCTGGATTTCCCCCAATAGGGACTCAATCTCAATTAGATCCCCTTGGATGGCCCCGGTTTTGGCCAGCTGATCAGCTAAGTCATTTCCAGTTTTGTCTGGTCCCTCTACTTTGGAATGACCCTTGATCTTTTTCCAATAGATGGTCATCTCATTCGAGGTGACCAAATCATCAATGTTTTGGATCAACTTCCCATGTTTCAAGGGTTTGTGGTTAGCACATAACATGCCTCTGGTTTTCCAATTAACCAGGTGCTCCACGAACCCGTTCCGTACATAATCCGAATCTGTGATTATGACCAGTTCGTGGAGTTGATGCTGGACAGCAGTGAGGATGGCCTGATGCACAGCCATCAATTCTGCCACCTGACTACTTCGGGGACCAATTTTGTATCCAGCGGAGGGTTCTGGGGACTCATTCACCCATGCATTCCCTACGCCAGCCACCAGTTCTTTCTCCCCGTTGTTGTCAACATGGTAAGAGCATCCATCCACATACACAGTGGGCATTCCCTCACACTTGTCTTCTTCAAAGACTTTGTGGGGGGAATTAAGGTATGCCTCCATGTTGTCCTTTATTTTTAGACTTTCGTCCTCGAGACAGTTTTCTCTGGCACAATCATGCAAGTCAGCCAGACCTTGCGCGAGGGGACTCTTCTTGTTTTGGCCATATCTGACCTCCACAGGAAAGCCTTGCATTGACAGAATCCAGGAAGTAATTCGGGAATTACTCACATTTCCGGCCCGGATTCTGTCACTTTGGAGATATTGCAGAGGCTGGTGTGGAGTCTCCACTATGATGTGTTCCCCCTGGATAAACGGGCGGTAATTCTTCAATGCCGACACCGTCGCCAGGAGTGCTTTCTCACAATCGTTGAATTTTTCCTCCACAGAGGATAAAGTTTTGCTCGCATAGGAGATTACTTTATTGACCTTGTCATGCTTTTGATATAATACTGCCGTCAAGCACGTATTAGAGAACCCTGTCTCCAGGAAGAACTCCTTGTTTCTGACCGGGTAAGCTAGGCAAGGCGCTTGTGAGAGGCTTCTTTTGAGTTGTTTTACTGCCTCGGCTTGTTCTGGACCCCATTCCCTCTTGACCCCCCCTTCAGGAGATGAATCAGGGGTCTGGTGATCTCTGCGTAGCCCTCAATGAACTTTCTGCTGTAATTAGTCAGTCCAAGGAGGCTCCTTAGTTCCCGCAGAGTTGTGGGGTCATTCAGTTTCTGAAGTGCTTCCACTTTCTTTTCCTGGGGACAAAGACCCTGAGGAGTAATCTCATGCCCCAAGAAGTTAACACGGGTTTTACACCACTGTGCTTTCTGAAAGGAAAGTTTTGCTCCGGCGGCCCTCAACTGTGTCAGAACATAACGGATCTCCGCTATGTGTTCCTCAACAGTTGAGCTTTTGATGAGGACATCATCTACATAAGCCAGGTTACCCCTTGCACCCAAGTCGGGCATGGCCTTGTGTAGAAAAATGTTGAATTCATTGCCGGAGTTGAGGTATCCGAAGGGAGTCCGGGTCCATGTGTACTGCTGGCCCCCAAAGGTAAAAGCCAGCTTGTATTGGTCCTCCCTACTGACAGGCACGGTCCAGTATCCATTGGTCAGGTCTATTGCAGTGAATACCTGTGACCCCTGAATCTGGGCCAGACCTTGGTCAATGTAGGGCAGAGGCCATCGGGAAGTATGGACCCGTTTGTTGAGCTCCCTGAGGTCAGCGCAGAGTCTCCACTGGCCGTTTGGCTTCAATATTCCCAGCACCGGATTATTGAAGGTGCTGTGGACTGGACGGATTATTCCCCGGGACTCAAGGTTCTTAATTATTTCAGTAAGGGACTCCATTGATGCGAGAGGCAAGCGATATTGCTTCACAAACACAGGAGTCATGCCAGGGTCCGTGGGGATTGTTGTTGTGTGGATGTCAGTGCGACCACAGTCATAGGAGTCTACCGGAAAGAGATCTTGGAAATCCAAGAAAACTTGTTTCAACTTTTGCTTTTGTTCCAGAGTCACACAGGCATCAGCTAGGTTGACTCTCTCTTCCACCATCTGCCTGAAGCCTGGAAAGACTTCTGGTTTGGCTATTTCAGCGGCCTCCTCCAGCTGGGTGGAGAAGTCCCTGGTCAGAGTGCTGATTTGGACTGGAGGCTTCAGGTGGGAAAGGCAGCCCTCATGGACCTGGAAAATCACCTCATCCCTCCTGAAGTCACAAGTCACATCTTCCTTACCATAGGGGCAGGAAGTGTACACCAGGAAGTTCCCCCCATGCCGGGTAAAGATCCTGTCTGGTGTTGTATTGTCATCACTGTCACTGTCAAAACAGTCCTTGGGGATTGGTCCTAACAGTTCATTTACTAAATCGATGGAAAAATGTCGGTCATCAACCGCCATTCCAATAATGGTGCCTGCGGCTAGAGTAATACTCTTTAAGTCGCTGTTATCCACCTCTATTGGAATGGTGTCATGTTCTATGTTGACTAATGGTGTTGGGTTTACCCCCAACCCTTGCTGTTGGAGAGAAGCATTTAGATGTATGTAAGCATCAGGGTTTTTCAACTCTTGTCCCCTTTTAACTTTCACTTCCAGGGAGAATTGTCGGGTCCTTTCTGGGATGGTGACTTCCTCTTTAACCTGAATTTCAACTGCATAAGGTAGTAATTGAGCTGACCTAAATGCTTTTTCTGGATCATCAAAGCCCATGGGATTATCCGCTAATCGGGACCAAGCTTTGAAGTTTATTAGGTCCAAACTAATGGCAAAGCGATTGAGAATGTCACTGCCTAAGTAAAAGGCGGCAGGGACGTCTCGCACGACCCAACAATTGTGGACTATGCTCTTGTTGCCAATGGAGATTTAGAGCATACACCTGCTTGGCAGGAGATGTTTGGAATTAGGTGCTTCCAGGTCCATTTCCCATTTGTCTATCAGTTTGAAGGTGGGAATGGCTGGATCTTTTGGGAGTTGGCGAAACATGGCTTCGCTGATGAAGCTCTTACCGTTGTTCACACACGCTCGAGCGAGAACAGAGTCCTTCTCATCATTTAACTGAACAGGGATGAACAACTGCTCTCCAATTTGCTGAATATCAGCCAGGCTCTGAGCTGATTTCACATCTTTCTGGACTATAGGAGTGGGAGTTTCAGATTGTGGATTGGTATAGAATTTCAGAGTGTTTCCTTCCAGCGTGGAATACCACCTTAAACTGGAAGGAAGGTTGATTTTCAGAAATAGAGAGGACCCCCCATCACTAGTCTGTTGTCCTACTGCTATTACTGTCACGTCTGGAATCTGGTTGTTCTGGAAGTGAAATTCTACTTGGTCAGATTTTTGTTCAACCATGTGGCATGTGCCGTTTAACCTAACATGGTTGACACTCTGTTTTAATTGTATTGGTCGGCTAGTCTGGGTCCAGAGGACCTTGTTTACACAATCTATTAGGGGTGACAACCTTCTCAGGAGGTCATTCCCTAGTAAACAAGGGGTGCCCTCCGGGGTCACAACTATGACCGGGTGTTTCAACTTATGTCGCCCAATTTTAATGTCCAAGTCTGCAGTCCCCTCAACGGGAATTTCCTTCCCGTCAAAGTTCTGTAGTTGTCCCGGAAGAGAGGTGAGAGGAATTTGGTAATTCTCTCCCCTTCCTGCATTCAGTTCGTCAAAGGCCCTTCTGGACAGAAGGGTAGCTTGAGATCCAGTGTCCACCAGTGCCGAGATTGTACCCTGCCCCTGTACTTGTACCGGGGCATAATATCTTCCCTCCTTCTCCTCAAGGGGGCACAGGTAATGTACATTTTTGGACAACTGGTGGGCTAACTTTCTGGTTTTGGACATTGCTAGCGAAGAGATTTGGGCAGAATTCTGTGGAGAGTCTTGGGAATCTGAAAGAAAAATTTGGCAACTGGAGATCAGAGCCATTGTGGGTTCCCCTGGTTCCAGTTCTGGGCCGCCCCCCCCTTTTTGGAGGCAGTCCCCAGTATGGGTTTGAACCCGGGGATTTTCTTGCTGTTGGTTCTGGGATGAGATGGTGGGCGGCGGTAGCTCAGTCTCCACATCTCCCCAGTCTGGATTTGCATTCCTAGGGACCCATTTTTCTTTGGGAGGAGGTCCCCCCTCTCTGAAGGAGAAGATCCTTTTCTCAGGATCCTCTGAGGATCCCTCTCCCTCAAATTGGAAGATCTGTACCTCCTCCTCAAACTGAGTCTGTTTGGGTCTTTTGTTTCTCCTACCCCCCCTCTGCTCCTTAGGAGGCAGACTTTCAGGGGCCAGAGATTTTGTTTCCGGTTCCTGGGTTTCCAGGGGCTGTTTACAAGTGAGGAAGGAAGCTTCCTCCAAGGCTTTACACCCCCCTTCCCTTTGTGCCTCCTCCCTGGGAACCGGTGAGTTATCGGGGTGCTGCCCCCGTCATTGTTCTGGAGCACCAGGTCCAGAGTTGGGTGCGTTCTGCGCCGGCATGCTGATCTGAGGGTTCTGCTGCGCCCTCAGTATATGACCCATATCCCGCGCCATGTTTTGAACCTGGCGCTCTAACTGGGAAACCCGCTCAGGCTGATACGGGGCCCTGTTTTCTCCACTGGGCTGATCCCGGGAAGGGTAGCTATCCCTCCTCTGGTAATACCCCGGGTTGGGAAGATTTGGGTACCCCTCCACCCTTGGCCTCCCCTCTCCCGGATTCAGTGGTCTGGGCTCAGGGAATTGGGGAAAGAAGGATGGATGGTTTTGGGGCTGAAAGTTGGGTGGATACCTGGGGAAAAAGTTCTGCCCAGGATTTGGAGAGTTTCTGCCCTCCGGTGGGAAGTTAGGAGGGAAGTTCCCTGGGTTAGGTGCTTGGCTGGATCCCCCCCCTTGGGCTGGAGGAGTCCACACATAACCCAGGATGGGTCTGTTTCCCTTGTAACGGGGACTTACATAATCAGGAGAGCGAGGGACCCCATTTGTGGGGCTGCCTCCCTGGCTCCCTGTCTGTGACTGGCCCGAGGACCTTCTGGGCCTAGCATTATTAGGTGCAGGTAGGTTTTTAGGCCCCCCCATCTCCAAATCTAAAACGGGGGTGACCTTTACCTCTGCCACCTTGGCAGCAGCAGGGGTGGTGTTGGCTTTGGGGTTTTTCTGGGCATTACTTTTGCTATCTACCGGTTTCTGCACCTCATAGATCCGGGTAGCCTGTTCAATGACCCAGTCTAAAGATCTTTTCTCGTGAAAATCCCTCACGAGCTGGGTCATGATATATTTGGGCAAGGCATGGAAAAACGTATTAATAAATTCCCTGCTATCTGTGCGCACCCTTCTTGTGGTCTGTGCAAAAGCACGCTTTAACTCCTGCACAAATTCTTGTGGGGCCTGATCCTCCCCACATTGCAAATTGTAGGCTGCCTTGCGAGCCTCTTGAGGATTTCTGTGAACAGAAAAATGTTTCAGGATGGCCGCCTTATATGTGGACCATCTTAAATGATTTTGGTCCTCCAGCCCCGCAAAGAAACTGGAGTATTCAGGGGAGAATGTCCACTTTACATATTGAATACAGCTTTGGCTGTCCTTCAAATGGAAAGTCTCCATCATTTGTTCAAACAACTCTAAGTGCTCCCAAACAGAATACTTAGCGTTCTTATGGTAAGGCGTGATGACGCTCCTGATCGCCTTAATCTGCTTTAAGGGGTCCTTAAGCAAGGCCCTTTTTGCCTTATTGGCCTTTTTGGTTCGGGTAACCCTTGTCCATTCATCCTCGGACTCAGAGGCACTGCTCCCAGAGGTTCCCGTCTGATCTTCCAGGTTTTCCCGGATTCTGCGAGCCTGGGAATGGCTGGCAGAATGTGGGGACCTGGTCTCCTGTGTCCTGCGCAGTTCAGAGGAGTCTTCAGATTCCTCCTTGCTGCCAGGATTTGATGGGTACCCCCTCCACTGACCTAACTGGGCAGAGGTTTTCAGGCTGCCCTTAATGGGCCTACTCTCCTGGGGTTCCCCACTGAACTGTACTGTACTTGGGTGCCCATACCCGGATGCCCACCCCTCCATTCCTGAGTGGTACTGGCCTATGAGCCCCATACTTTTAGCTGGATAGTAATCTGCCATCCCTGTGGCCCTGTGCTCATGTGCACCAGGGGACATGGGGGTGGCAGAGTCCAGGGACTGAGAGGTATGAGGGCCTCTGGTACTAGGGCTCCTGAGGTTATGCTCCGGAGTTTCCATTTCCCAGCGAACCTCATCTCTATCCGCCCCTGCTCCCTGTTGCAATGCAAGAGCCTGCATTTGTGCCTTCAGTTCCTCTGTTAAGGCCTTACTCGACTCTATCAGTTTCTCCTGCATCGCTACCTGTTGCTGGAGCCTATCATTGTGTTGACAGAGGGCCTCATTCTCACTCTGTGCTTCCTGGTTGGTCCTGGAGAACTGGGCCAGTCTTTGCTGCAGGAGGTTTACCTCCTGGGCAATGTCCCTATTGGCCTGCTCCTTTCTTGCTAGAGCATCTTCCACCCTTCTGGTGTGCTCTACCAAGTTCTGGTTTTCTTTTTGGAGATCACCCAGCCCCTGGAGGGCCAGGTGATTTTCTTCAATTTCCTTTTTTAAGTGGCAGACTTCCTGGCCTATGGCGTCTCTTTCCTGACTAAGAGCCTGCATTTGTGCCGCCAGGTCGTCCCTTTGCCGTTGAAGGGCACCAGCTTTTTGGCGCTCCTCATCAAACTCTGCCTGGGTATCCAGGTCTTTCAGAATCAGTTTATTGCTCTCCTCTTTCTCTCTGTCTAGTTGGATTTGCAGGGTGGCTACCTGCTCTGTGCATGCCCTGTTGAAATTGATCTGTTGCTCCAGCTTTTTCTGGTTCTGCAGTAAGGAGTCCAAACTGTCTTGGTGCTCCTTCTGCAGGGCCAGAAATCGGGTATCCTGGTCTGTCTTTTCCTGTTGTAGGATGCCCATATCCTCTTTTATTTTAATGATATATTGCCTACTATCATTTTCTGCCTCCTGGCTCCTCTGCAGCCTCTGCTCAGAAGAGTCCAGGTCAGATTGGGCCTTCTGTAATGCCATCTGTTGCCTATTTGCCAGATTTTGGCTTTCAGCACATCTATCCTGCATGTCTCCCATATATAGGTACAGGTATGCTGCTATCCTGGCAATCTTATTGTGTTCCTCTTTGGCTTTAGGAGCCATATATAGTTCACTCAGGGCCACATGTAAGGGACCCTGATCTCTATATATATCTGACCCTGTTTCAGTGACCTGTTGTGTGATGGCCTGCAACCACACATCCTGGCCCTGTTCGGTCCATTCACCTCTCACAAATAGCTTATGCAAGAGGTGCTCTCTGGCTATTTTCATGTCTACTAAGGTCGTCATTCTAGAGATTGGTCTCTGTCCTGACTTACAGAAGTTTGTATTTTATTTTTGCAGAACAGAACTTTTCTTGGAGTGTCCCTTTTGAGGAATGCTTCACAGCGTAATGCAGCGTGGTGATCCGACCGGATGTATGTATCCCGTCAGTTCGCACACTGTATTAAGCTGCACAAATGGTAAATCTAACCCAACGTCTCGGCTCGAGCCCCCAGTTCGTAAGGGGATTCAATTCAACACTACAGCTAAGTCAACGCCTAGTCTATAATACTGAATGAAAACCCTTATTGATATATCTTTAGGTCCAGTTCATGCGTTCTGGATGACTACCCCTATATAACACCCCTCTCTTGGAATCCCCCTGACCCCACTGAGCCAAGAAGTAGTTCTGTTTTGCAAGTTTAAAAGGTTTATTTGATAAATTAAAATATATATATATATATCACACTTTATAATAAATTAATAATTGACTAGCACACTTAATCTGATATGATAAAGATTAATAACGGAGAATCTGGCACTAACACGCTTCTCTATAGTCAATAAGGAGTTGACATGAAATGGATAAGGTAGCACACTGGTAAATAGGTACAGAAGTATAATGTGGTAGAGAATGCTTTATAAGGTTCAAGGAAATGCAAGGTTGAATGAATGAAATGCAGTATAGAAAACAACTTGATATGATTTCAGCAAAACAATGTAATCACTTTTCTCTGGCAATCCCCTTCCCCCCTTGATGCAAGGCAAGGAAATGGAAGGAAGCACACAGTTCTCAGAAATGCAATCAACTGTAATTCAGTTCAATCCAGCAAACTTAGACTACATAAGTTTGAAAACACAGGCCCAAATTGCTTTGATATGTGCTGGCAATGAATTGAAAAGTATGCTAAAATACTTTTAATTCCCTTTCAGAGGTTCAGGGTGATTGGTATCTAGTTAATATTAGTCCAGGCTCACACTAGCAATGATTCAGGAATGATTAGCAGGTTAAACGAATTTCTGGCAAATGGAAGGCAAGCAGCAGCAGTTTTTACATGTGAAGAAATTTGCAAATCGCGGTAAAATTCGCGAATGCGTGTTCCGCGATTGCGGTAAAACTATAGGGGGTAGGAATGCGGTTCTAGGTTCGTAGGAAAGCCACGATTCTAAGCTTTCTAAGGAAAGTTGCTGCAAGTCTCTAACCCAAACGGTTACAGAGTTATGACCGATTTAATAGAGGTCGGTTTGGTTTTACAAATTTTAAAAGCTCAAAATGACAAGTGGCAGATTTTGCAGCTAAAATGACAGGTGACAGCTAGGAGGCAGTTCTACTTAGGTTAAATAGATTGAATTATATGATTTTAACTAAGAGAGGTGTTCTGAGTTTTGCTGAGTACTCACAAGAGATTTTGAACCGGAAAGCGACTTGGTCACGGACTTCAGTCTGGTCAGGTCTTCCCGGGTTCTGCTCACAGCGCCTGGCCTCTGGAACTGCTCACAGCATCGGGGTCAGCACTCTGGATACAATGGCCTGGTCTCTGCTAGGCACCGGTTCTCTGGGTCGGGTCCTGCCTTCTCTTTGGATATTTCTGTCACCGGGTTCTTGCAAAAGTTCTTGGCAAAATTCAGACGGCTCGCCCGGCTGTCTGAAGAGTTCAGTTGCAAAAATATTTTGAGGCCTGCTGACAAATACTCTTGCTGGCAGTGGCCTTTTTGGTTAAGGTTCTGAAGTCTCTGTTTATCTTGGAGTCTAAGTGTTGGCTCTTTGAAGATTGATGGAGGTAAGTATGGATTTTTCCGGCAGATCGTCCCGCTGCAGATGGAATTGAAGGTCCCTATCTGTCCTGTCTGTCTGCTTTTATGTGTTTAGAATGTGGGTGTGTTCTAGCATCACTGACCCTACCTCTCTCTCAGCTTCTAATTGGTCAAACTTCCATTTATCATTTGATTGGGGGAGCTAGGTTGGGTCAGAGTGATGTCATTTTACAGCCTGCAGAAAGTCCACTCCTCCTGTCAACTTACACACAAATCTAGATTTGAAACAAATACATATTTGCAGAGGTACATATTGTTTTAAAATCATATGCACCCATCATGCATTACAGGAGGTATCCCCTGTTCAAACTCTGCTCTTCCTGGGAGCTTGCATTCAGAAATGGCACATATTTCACTTTTTAATTGATTTTTCAATTTCTGACATTGACCCAACTTTACATACATGTGCGCAGGGAGTATGGACATTAACTGATGAAGTTTCAGATTTTTAACATGCATACATTTAGAGTTATATCCACTTTTCCGCTGACACCCCCCTGAACATACCACCGGTTCTAAAAACCTCTTAAACTGTGGGCAGAAAAATCACAAGAATTATGGTATCATTTATAAAATTTTCACATGTCCGCTCTATGAGTTATTCATCTTTTTAAAGTTATGTTCTGGCTCCAAAGGGGTGTGGTTTACCCTCAGCACAAGGTTGAATTTCTGGTTTTTCCAGTTCTGCCAAGCCAGCTTGCTCTCACAGGCAGTGCTCCTCCCCTTTCCTCAGGAGGAAGCCACTTTTTACGACCATTTACGACTCCTGCCAATAAAACCTTTGCCTGAGCCAGGACAGGGCTTTGTTCACTTTCCTGCAGAGCACAGGTAATTCAATTATCAGATAGATGGCATATCCTTAGTGTGGCCAGCAAAAAGGCAGATGGGCCTGGGAACACAGTTGTGACTCAAGTTTCACTCCTGATGGGGGTAGTTGCCAGGCAGAATTCAGTTCCTTAAGCCAGACTTTCAGCTAACTGTCATGTTTTTTTGTTGCTTTTTAAATTAACTTGCAATTTTACACATGCAGCTAGAATGCTGATTCTAAGTTTAAACTATGACATTTCAACAGTTACAAAGGCATGTGACACCAAACATAGGTCACTCATTTAATCTAGACATTTTCGATTTTAGTGTCTTTAAATCCAGTGCAACTTAAACTGCTGACTCCATAGCAGTTTTGTTATAAGCATTGTTTTGGGCTCTTCATTTCCCAGATTTTGTAAGCACACAAAACCTCATTCTGCCAAATGTCTGCTGGTGTTCAGTGAATATTTTGCACATGTTGCAATGTTTAAAATAGACACTTTGGCTTGCCTTCAGAGAAACACAGGGTGGTTTTAAAACGCCGGCTTTTGGATAGTGGTGAGTACTGGTACTGCACCCATTTTTGGGATTGAACAAATGAATTCCCCACAATTCTAAATTGCATTTGGCAATCAGCATTGCCATTCCCAATGGTTTCAGACTACTGTGCGGGTAGTCCAATGGTGGTTTTAAAGCGCTTTGAAGCTAACCGGCGCTACGGTTTTTCCTTTGGCAACCCATTTCCCTCATGGCAACCCAGCCTTTCATTCTCGCACTGGTGGGTGGCAAGTGAGGCAACCATTTCGGTGGGCGCACAAACTGCGCAGCTTTCCTGGATTTCGGCGCACATGTGGGTTTTCTGCCATCTTGAATTTTCTAAGCCCACAGCACCAAATGTTGTAGCATGATAGCTTAAACGTGGGTCAGGACACCCAACAACATTGAACACCAGCCAAGGTTTGAAGACCCGTTCATCCTGCAATCCAGGACAAATGCCACCCCATCATGATTGTGTAGCTGACCAATGTGTTAGAATCTTTGAAAGAATCTTCTGAACAATGTCACAGCGGCCGGAAACGACCATTAGAAAAAAAAGAACACCATCATCTCTGGCATTGACAGATTTCATAAAGCTTCTCTGGAGACTGGTGTTGTCCCTGATATTCTTAATAAATCCCATTCCTGGCCTACATATGCCCAATTTCCAATATTCATTCCATAGCACAGCAATTGGAAAGAGTGTGATCAATCAACGTCTGACCTATAGTGGGTAAAATAACTCAATAAACAATGATCAGCCAGGGTACAGAAAACCAAGGAGCACTAAATCATCCCTTCTATTTTTGAATGAGGTAAGCTTAAATGCCTCAGATGAGAAGGCTTTATCAGCACTGATCCCAATATATGTCCTCTATGGCACAGCAAATTACAACAGCTGCCTACACCGACCTCACCAGACAATGGGTACTGGGGGATTGCTGCTGTCATTATGTTGCTTTCTTTAAGATTTGATAATGTCGTATCTAATACATTCACATTCACAGATGAGCATCCCTAATTGGCAGCATTATCACTCTACCTCCTTAATGTCTCAAGGAAACCCTTTATTGTCAAAGCCTACTCCTCATTGTTCCAACTGTATGCCAAAGACTTGTAGATTGTGTCATTGACAAACAAGCCATCGCCATCTGCATGGGTAAAATCCAAGACTGGCCTATTGGCCATCCGCCTTGCTTCAGTTCCGCAAAAACCAAAATACTCTTCATAGAGATGGATTCACTGCAAATCCTAGCTTGCACATGCCGAGCCATCATTCGCAGACCCCATCTCAATGAGATGTGCTGTGGCGCTAGATGCACTTGCTCCATTGCGCAATTCATTGTGCTGCACATATTCACAAGCAAATCCCCCAAAATTCCCCAAAAGATGCACAATTTAGTGGCCATTTAATGCTGCATCTGGAAAGATGTGCATGTTTCGGGCACATCAGTCAGTTGAACACTTGTTAGGTGCAAATGCCAACATTAGCATCACTTTGCACCAATTATATGTGCATCTCAGCAGATGCCCCAAATTTGAGTGCATCTAGCATGGAAAACAGAAACATTGGGCCTCATTGTGACTCTGGCGGCCGCGGTATGAACAGTGCCTGTAAGGTACCGGCACCATTCATACCGGGCCACCACATTACGGGTTTGCTCGCAGGTGGCGGCATGCACGTCTGGTCTGGCCAGACATGCATACCGGCAGCCGCGAGCAGACCAGGATGCTAACAACGGACCAGTCACTAACGGGTACATTGTTAGCATTCTCCCCATTCCCATTGAGCCCTATGGGGGTTCAGATGGGAATGGGGACGTGCCGGGTCCGGGTCCCGAAAATGGGATTTACTGGGCCCGCAAATGTCAGAATGGCCCGGTAAATCCCATTTTTCGGGACCAGGACCCGAGTTTGGGGGTAGCCATGCCACTAAAAACGGCATGGCTACCTTCAACCTCGTAATGAGGCCCAATGTACTTTAGACCATTTTTTAAATGTTCATTCTCTTTGTGCCTTATATGCACTATAGGTTTGAGAATAAGACAATAATGCATATGTCTTAAATTCAGCTTCACAGTGAGGTACTTTGTAATGTGGATCTCTATCCTTGGGGGTAAGTGCATACCATTTAAATTACCCAGGTGGTAGTTTTGGGTTAGCCATTTGCGAACGTGTACCTGCATCTCTGTGCTGTGCTTTTATAATTAGTTGTTTGAGTGCACTTTGGGCCTCATTCTAGGTTGGCCGGTCTGATAAAAAAGGGCCGGTATTCATGGATACCAGCATTTTACTAGACCAGCCGACTACAAGAATGCCGGTGGGGCACCTGGGTTACCTGCAGCGGGAGGTAAGGAAGGTGCCCTTGCGCCATTAAAAGACGTCATCAAAGCAAACCCCCTCATGGAGTCCTATGGGACTCCATGAGGGGATTTATACCGTCCCTCTGGCACCCGTAA
The DNA here is from genome assembly GCF_040938575.1 of Ambystoma mexicanum. Taxonomy (NCBI): domain Eukaryota; kingdom Metazoa; phylum Chordata; class Amphibia; order Caudata; family Ambystomatidae; genus Ambystoma; species Ambystoma mexicanum. The sequence goes on along the minus strand of NC_090925.1, from coordinate 530,082,166 downwards.
TCTGGCAGCATTCCCGCCGGACCGGGAGCTGGAAACGATAACTTTTGCCAGTATCCTGGCGGCTCTACCGTCAGGATATCGGCATAGTTGGAATGAGTCCTTTGTGCTTCTTTGGTTGGACAAATCAGTTGCACTCTTTTCTGGGCCAGTTGCCCGACATTGTGAAAGAAGCAAATGCTGAAGGCCATTTTTCGGAGCAAATCTGGTGGTTTTCTGAACCAGGATCTTTGGGCACCTTTGATCACTTTCGGTGCCACACTCCATGTGCATGCTTTATTTCATTTGTATGCTTTCCATCTATATCTCTGATATGTGCACTTCCATGAAAGAGGTGTATTATTTGTGGTGCATTTGTGGCACATCTCAGATTTGTGCACGTTTTTGGATTTGAGACTCTGACCCGATGAGTAAGTCATGGAGTTTACCGGTGCCAGAGTCAACACTACTTATTCCATGGGAGTAATATATATACGCTGTTTAGGAACCTAATGTCCATTTTCGAGATGCAAGTTTGTCCAGCCCCTTTCAAAGACAGTGATGTCCGGGATATTTATTTTGGGTTCATTGGTCTGAAGCTCTGGAACACTCGTCCATTCCAAGAAAGGATAGTGTAAAACCACCAGAAATTGTAAACAGCATTCTACTTATAAGAGCTTCATGTCAGGTTCCTCAATCCTCTAAGGTCTTGGTCCTAACCTGGGGCTGGTGGGGCGGTGAAGTGTCGAGTCGCCATGGCTGGGGTATCCCCGAAGAAAGCGTTGCATGGAAGCTATGCTGGTTGCAAACTGAACCATGTTAATGCAATTCATGAACCCATATTCAGAAGCCTGAACGCATGTGCGCAATGGACATCTTAACACAGCACTTGAACCAATGAAAGAGGTTATGCCCCCAGATCTGACATATCCTGCAACTTGATAACTTTTTCTGTGAATGCTTGTGGTGTACCCTTACTACTAGACCATCCACTTTTTCCCATCCCCTACTCTCAAACCTACCATTTCTGCATCCCCAATACTCGTGGTTTGAAGCAGCTTGTCTATTTTGTATGATCTACCAATAAGTAGTACAATGAAAGCACAGATATACAAATGATTTAATGTAAGTGCCATGTGAAACATGTTTACAGAAGGGAATTAGTTAGTGGTCCTAAGCTATATATATTAAAGTATAGATATTAAAATTGAATAATCTTGAATCACAATCAGAGTAAGAGATGAAAGGAAGTCAGTTCTTGGGAAATTGTTAAAATAGTTACATGTTTAACTCTTTCTTATTGGAAAGCATTGCAGGGGACACCCCGAGAGTAAATTCCATAGTTTAGGGGCTGGCAACAGATGGTAATTATTTGTGCTCTGTAATATGAAGCGATGTTTGATCCGGTTAGTTGGCAGATTGATAAGGCGTGTGGCTGTGGAAGCCATCAGTAGACTATGATCAGCACTGATAAGCGAACCCTAATAGTATGAATTGGAGCTTCATTCTGTCCAGGATCCAGAGGAACCTCCCTGAAAAGGAAACACCAACGTTTTCGCTGAGCCTGAAAGCATCATTTCGTCCTGCTGGAGATGTTCCAGCTGCGCCCATGGCAGTCCTGCGCGCGTGGAGCTGGTACAGTCATGTCGGGTGTTTATCAAGACCTTGACCACTCAGGCCGCTCACACTTGAGAGAATGTGGTGAAAGATTCTATAGGCTCCTATCGGGCATGTAGTGAGAGGCACAGCTCCTTTGGAAACCGCATCAGCAGTAATTACAATCTGCACACCGTGGTGATGCCCCGCCCCGATTGATGATCTGTAATGAGAGTGCAGGCCCACGCTGATCTCGCAATCATTGAAACCAAAACATTGTATGAGCAGTATTCCAGGCTTGGGTAGGGCTATCCTCCCTCTTACTAATGTGTGTACCCTAGCTTTGGTATGATGCTCACCTTTAGGAACTGGTGATGTCTGCATTCCACGTCATTATGTAAATAAGACCAACCCAAGGAGCTGCACCTCCTGACAGCTATGTGCAACACAAATGTTCTCATGGCCATGTGCCACAGGTGTGAACTGATCGAAAAACACACAAGCAACAGCCTTCAAAATGCTAGCGAATAATGCATTGTTTGAATTGTGGTATGCAAACTACCTCTGTTCCCGAAGATAAACACAGGTTTAAAAATAAATGCTAATCGCACATGCTTTTAGTCATCTAAGAACTGTGTATAATTATTTTCATATTTATAATAGCGATCAATGCCATCGGTTAGGCGTTTCCTCCTGTTCCGTAGTGTTCACATGCCATACAGATCACTCTGATTGCAATAGACATGACTATACTGGCACGAGCAAGGCCAAATGGCTGTCACGAACTTTAGAGAGAAAAAGCTGCCATTCACCACAATATACTTTGCACCATTTGCAAAGACTTCGCAGTTCGCAGAGACCTGATCCAATTCATTATGGATGGGAGAGGAAAGGAAATCAGAATGTAAATGCAATCAGAATTAACCTCCCAAATGCCGGGAGCAACGATAGACGATAACAGGATCTTATAGACACCGGCAGCTGGTGACGTTGCAAGGTGGTGAGGCTGGTGACGTTGCAAGGTGGTGAGGCGTAACCTTTGTCCCGCGAATTTTCGAGTGGAGCAAGTGACCACGATCTCCCTAGGGAGGTACGTGGCTGCCCCTCACCCCCTAAAAAAATATTTCAAATTTGGTTTGCAAACTGCAATTAAGTGCCCAAATTCAAACAAACATTGATTAAAAAGCACTAGGTTTTAGGTACTAATGATGGTAAATTATTCTAGTTATTCCGGCGTTTGACAGTGCAATGGTGTATTTTAAATCGACCTGTATTTAGAATAGGTAGCTGGTACTTTGTTGTATGCACAAGAAATTCATTCTGTCATGTCTTCCTCTCCCCATCTCCCACACACGTGACACGTTTCTTTTTCTCTCCCTGTCTATGATCACCTTCTCCGGTGCCTCTCGCTCATCGCCTTTTCTCCCCATCTCCCCATGTCACCAGTCGCAGCAGAGCTTACGTCATAATTGAGACATGGTTGGTTCTAAACCTTGAGCTTCAGGCTCGATCCGATCCGCTTTCAAGGTGAATGACCCAGCTGAGATCCTATGTTTATCTTGAAACCTGCCTGCCAGTCTGCTCCCTGAATGTGACATCACAGGCCAGATTAGCTCTTTAGGGATTTTATTATGGGCAATGATCAGTGAAACGGTGTCAAGCCCATCCCAGATGCGAATTTGTTGTTCAAGAAGCATTGCATATAAGCTGACAGTAAGTGTTTGTAGACGTTTGCTGTTACTGTTTCAGTCCAACTAAGGGCCTCATTACACGGATGGCGGAGAACCATGGCGCTATTAGCGCCATGGTTCATGCCGGTAAAATACCAGCACCCCCTTGGCGGAAAGGGGAATTACCGCCCCATTCCAAGGTTGGCGGGGCGGTAATTCCCCCTTCCACCATTTCCCTTCCCCATTCCCATTTTTGCCCCATAGGGCATAATGGCAATGGGGAAGGCGCTAATTACGGTACCGCAAATTGCGGTACCGTAATTAGCTCCCTGGGTCCCTTTGCGGGTTGGTTTTTAACGCCTGCAAAAAGCAGGCATTAAATTCCCCAACCCGCAAAGGGACCTCGTAGTAAGGCGGTAAGGATTTACCGGTACCGGTAAAATGCCGGTACCGGTAAACCCTTACCGCCATCCGTGTAATGAGGCCCTAAAACTATAAAAGTAGCCCCATGCCAAAAGCGGCTAAAAATGGCCAAAGTCCCAGAAGCCAACATCACACGAAACAAGTACTTTCAAATGCACACAGGTGACTTCAAATCTCTGCATGTTCACAAGCAGTTAATGCAGATTAGCACCTGGGCATGGGGGGGGGGGCCGCGATCTTGAACTGCCCGTACAAGCCCACGTTCCATGCTGCCTGATGGCCAGCTCCCCCGCCGCCACCTTACCCCCCGCACCCTCTGTCTCCTTTTTTTGTTTCCCCCCACTTACCTTATTTCGGCAGCGGCAAGTGCCGCAATCGAATGCGCTCCTTCCCATTTCCTCTGCCAGGCTTGGTAAAGGATTTTCGTTTTTTTTTTTAGCCCCATGGGCTGGCAAAGCCGTAGCCCGGGATGCTAATGGTGTTAAGCCCCCGTCCCAAGGGCTGGAATGGGGGTTAATGACCCAGAACCCTTGTTATCTGTCCTTGCTTTCGCTCAGGCAGTTAACTTGGTTTGCCGGGCCGTCCACCCCTGTTCAAGCCCTTGCAACAAGGGCTTAATGACACATTAAAGCACTGTTACATTGAGAAATTATAAGTTTGCTGTCCGGGAATAGTGCTGGTAAAAATGGTGGTTGTTCCATCACTGTCACCTTTCTCCATGCGCGGGAGGCTGGAAGTTTGGCGGAATGGATTCCCGGATTTACCTCCAGCCGAATTGGCAGAATTTCTGCCAATCCCCTCCATGGATGGACTGGGGATTGACCGCTGTTGCCGGCACCTGGAATATTCTGGAATTATTGGGATATCCGGTTCAGTAAGGGTAGGTCCGTTTGCCAGTATCCTGCTGGTAGGGCCTGTGGGATACCAGCAAACTTGTAATGACCCCCAAATGATCGCTAAATGATAAAACGATGTTCTGTCGTAAAAATCGCACTCTCCACCCCACAGGGGAGTTGCTAGGTCTGGAAAAGACCAGGGGCTAAGCTGATGTCGGAACTGTTGGGACTGGGGGCTAGCTAGTCTTTTGGCTGTAGCTCCTGAGATTCTATCAGGGGCTATAGCCCCTTTAGCCCCCCCCCCCTAGCAACGCCCCTGCCACCCCAGGTGCCTATGCAAACAATCCGGCCCCAAATAATGCTCATGTCATGTCTCCCTCTCTCCAGCTCCACTTCTCTTGCTCTGCATGTAGCTAAACCTTTTGCTCCATCTGAACGCTGCTGCGGACCGAGTGCGACTCTCTTCTAGGCCCGGTCCACCCAGTCAGCTAAGCTGCATTTGGGTAGACGTCAAGGGAAGAAGCACTCCTGCAACGGGCCCTTATTTTTAAATATTATTTCCAAGATGCCCGATCCACCCAATGAACTAAACTGCGTTTGAGCAGACCTCATGTGAAGCAGTCCCGCAGCTGTTAAATAATCAATAAACATGGTTCCCAAGTACGGAAAGCAGTCTGGCGCTAAGAGCTCTTTGAAGCCTCATCGTTTGGGGGGGGGGAACGGGGTTGCAACTGGCATATCCACTGCACATAAACGTGGCTTGCCCAGGCGGCCCTGACAACGTGAAACAGCCAGGGGGGGGGGAGATAAACAAACGCGGCGCAGGAGGGTCAGAGAGCAGGAGACAGCAATAGTGAGGGGCAAAAAGCCACTCGGGACTTCCTAGTGGTTTCATCCCCCTCACACAATAAGGCAACTGACACACATATGGGACTTCAGTCACTGATGAGGACTCGAAGTCCATTTGCCTCTGTGTGGTGCAATTTGTGTTGAAGAGGAGGCCCACTCTGGCTCAACTGCTTTTACTTGGCTCTTGTCAAAGGGAGGAATGAGTGACCCATTCCAACCACGCCCGTGGCTGAGAGCCCCTCACTGAATCAGCCTACTGCTCCCTGCTCCGCCTCAGCACAGTGCGCGCAGAAATGTTCTGGCCCGCCCATCCATCCATTTTTATTGGCTGCCTGACAACCAACAAGATTTAACGATGTCTGTTACCATAGGATGATAGACAGTTACAAGAATCACTGTGCTGTTTGCCCATCACTGCGAAGACCCTGTGAAACCAGCCCTACTGTGACAAGGCCACACAGACCAAGAAGAATACAAACCCACGACTACACACTCAACCCGAGAAGATGGAGTAATGAGGCTGAAGCCTCGGTATCCAAAATCACCGCTGATGGATAAAAATCTGTCAGCAAGAAGAACAACAAGCGCCCAAGAAATAATGCGGACGGGTGCGATATCTGTGGTGCCTTGCCAGCAGCCTAGTACATGTTTCTGCTACCTGCGCAGAGCCCCCCCCACACCTCTGTGCTGCATATGGAGAAATCTTGCATGGCATGTGACGTGCCCCTGCACATCATGTGATGTGCTTCAGCCAGGGGCGTTGCTAGGGGGGGGCTAGGGGGGCTATAGCCCCTGATCTTTTGGTTGTAGCCCCGGATAGAATATCAGGAGCTACAGCCAAAAGGCCAGCTAGCCCCCAGTCCCAACAGTTCCGACATCAGCGTAGCCCCGGGTCTTTTCCACACCTAGCAACTCCCCTGGCTTCAGCGAAGGACGGAACAGTGTGTGTGTGTGCGTATGAGTGTGTGTGTGTGTGCGTGTGTGTGTTTTTTTGTTTTGTTGAAAAAGAAACACTTTAGCCAACCTCTGGTAGGGGAGGGAGGTGGCACCCTCTCAACCTAAACATCCAGCCTCCACTGCTTATAGACTGGTTCAGCCCCTTCCAATCCAGTATCAGACGTTTCAGTATTTTATTGAGCTTTAAGATCCAACCAATGGGCATTGTCATGACTCGATGTATTTTACAATATTCAAGTAATTACCATTGGCACCTTAGAAAACAGTGAAATACTTGTAAATAGATGTTAAACAGCCACCCCACTAAAGCCATCCAGATGGCTCATTGTGGCAGGCAGCTTGTTCAGTGCCTTGGTTGGTGCCATTACAATAGTCTTGACAGATCCCAGGACACGTCTACAACTGTAAGAGACAACAGCTGCTGTTACAACATGTCAATAATACTGTTACAACATGTCAATGATGCCTTCAAAACATTTTCCAGCTCTGGCTCGCCTGCCGTGTTGCTCAGTGAAGACATTTGGCCACAGGTTTCCATCAGAATGAATGTGTAATTGGATTAAGATGGTTCAGCTAAATGCTCTACTGTTGTATAAAGGCCTGTAAAGTCTTACAAAAAATATTAGTTGTTTAAAGGAACCGTGTTTCCAACGAGGTTGTTATTTTGGAAATGGAAACTAATCAGCAATATGCTTATTTTGAAGCCACTCATCGATAATACACCTATGGTGAATGCTATGTTTGTGGTGCACCTGGAATTTTGGAAATCCTCTTATCTATATTGAGCCTGTCACTGGACAGACTACTGTAACTATTCCAGAATGTTATTGAGTGCTGGCTATGTAGCCTGGGAAGATGTGCCACATCTGCCATGCATTGCTCTCACTATGCTTGCTTACAGTGGAGTAGCCGGACAAGTAGGCAGTTCTCTCCATTATTCATGAATCCTTTGATCAAGTTAGCCCTGGCTTCAGACCTTTCATTCAAGGTACCTATTGCGTTCTGCGCAGTCAAAGTATTTTAGACCCTCCGCTGTATTGTCTTTTTCAGGACCATCCATTTAGAATTCCTTTCCAGTTATGGTGCCACTTAGTTTAGGTAGGCTTGCAAGACTGTAGTAAATGAAGTTACTCTGTCTCAGGTACCATTTTACAGATATCTGAATTGCATAAATACAGCAACCCCGGCTCCCAGGTCACGACCACTGAGTCTACTGGTCTAAAGGAATCCCCATAAACATCAGTTGCCTTGTGGAGCTTGGCAGTGCCTAGAACGGGGGAAGCGCGCTATGCACCACGCGCCCACCCGTCGCCAAACTATATACCCCATATCCTGTTCCAATAACCCCCAGAAATAATGCAAATAAAAATAACATATTGAAAGAAGAAAACCTGAACTTCATACTCATGGTCCTCATTACGAGCATGGTGGTAGCCGTGCCTGTATGGCAGGCACAGCTACCGACATGCTTGCTACCGGCACCGCCTCCCACAATTGGGCAATAACTGGCCCATTACGAGATGAGTGGGCCGGTAATTGCCCATTCGTGGGAGGCTGTAATGCCGGGCTCCCGATCCCCATTCTGCCCAAAAGGGCAGAATGGGGGTGTGGGGCATGGTTGCAACGGCACCGTTCGTAACGGTGCCGGTGCAATCACGAGTTGTGCTCGAGGGTGCCGCGCAGCCCGCCAGGTAAGACCTGGCATGCTGTCAGGGACCCGCGAGCAGAACTCGTAATGTGGCGGCCTTACCAGCACTGTTCACACATTATGTTTTTATGTACCAGTATAATACCAAATCCATATAATGGCATTCATGTTCCATCCTTCCCTTCTGCAACATTGCTTGTTTCCAGCTCTTAGGATCACACCTTACACCCTCGTCCACGTGCTCGGCTTCATCACGCACCACACTTTCAGAAACACAAGCTGAAGCACACTCTGCTTCCGGCAAAGCCCCTGGTCTTGCCACGGTCACTGGTCCTGCACTCTCCATCTCAAACAAATACTCCTGCCACTACATTTTGGTCACCCCCACCGTATTACTGCTGTTCACCACGCCACACCACTTTCATCCACAACTCCACCTTCATCAATCCTTGTTGCATCACACTTCTCTAAATACTGGTCTCACAGCATCTACATTTTCATCACTGCCATTTGGTCCTTGCTCCATTTCCTCCGTTCCACAGTCACCACATTCTTCCTCCCTTCCTGGACTGCTTTAGTGTTTTTGAAATACTTTGATCGTCCTTTTCACACATTGAAGGTTTTCCTCACCCTTACTACTTCCCCCACAAAGTCTGTACTTTGTCTCTGCACTACCTTCTAGTGTGTACGGGTATCATTGCACTGGCTCTGCTATCATGCAATGTTTCCCTTAATGCTAACTCCATCTCTCTCAGACTGTGTTCTCTCCGGCAGCCAGTGCGCATACACTTCTAAATGCAAGGGCCTACCTCTCATTCGCTCTAATGGTGGTACTCCCATCGCTACCCGCAGAATGTTTCTGCATGCCATCAGCATATCTCACCTTGTCATCTTCCTATCCATGCTATTAGCATGCACTAACTAAGTGCTTTCCCTGATAATACGATTCATCTGTTGCATTAGACTGTTGGCCCAAGGATTACATAGTGATGTCCTGCAACTCGTCATCCCATTCTCCCCTGAGTAGTCCTCCCCGAAAAATGTTTGTTCACAACTGTAAGACACTATTGCCCTATGATACACTCTCCCTCAAAAAAGCTCTTTTATGAAACAAATCACACTTAACTTCATTATGTTGTCCACAGCCAACTTCAAACCACCTGGACGCAGAATCCACCAACACCATTGCAAACATATTTGCCTGACCTAACAGAGACTTCATTGAATCTACATAGCCTGTTAATGAAGCGGGTATGGCTTCAGAACTACGAGGGGAACAGCGTCAACCTTGTGCTCATTGTGGACTACTCTAAAGAACAAGGCAGATGACCATTCTGAGAGTGATCTTATCCTTCTGGTCAGCTTAACAGCCTTTGATACCATTAGTCACAAGCTCCTACTAAAAAGATGGCAGATATTAGAATATTATGCTGTATAGCCTTCCTCCGCACCAACAGAACCCAAACCACTACTATGACCCCCTACAGAACGGAGCCATGTTGTCTGGAATGTGTATTACCCTATGTTTCCACGTGGTCACCACTCCTTTTAGACATTTCCTTGGCCCCACTACTGGAACTCGTCAGCCTCTCCAGTTCTTGTACTACAACTATACAGCCAACACTTGAATTATCAACAAACCTGCAAACAATGCTTCAATTCACTTTCCAGACCTAAAAGGATGTCTCACGCATGTAGACGCATGGAGGAAGACAAAAAGACTAAAATTCAACCCTTCCAAAACCAATCTCATTCCTTGAAGTGTACCCCGTCAAAGACCTCCTCAGTGTCTTTGCCCATTGAGTTAGGCCAATGCACAGCACCATCTTCAAAGAGAAGGAACCTAGGAACACCAATGGACAGTACCCTTACACTGGAACCCTACGTGAGAGCGATTATTAGAATCTGTTTCTACCAATTTCACATGCTGCAACAAATATTGCCACACCTTTCGGCTACCCGAAAGGCGATGGCTTTTATATCCTGAGTTCTAACAAGACAGGAATATGTAAACAGACTTTAGCAAGGACTCCCGGAAACACCTCATGGAAAAGTTGCAAAGGGCACAACACGCAGTGACCAGACTACATACCATGGAAAGGACCCATCTTGCTTCACAGGGATATTTCAGCACTACACACCCACCAGGACAGTAATGTCTCCCTAATCCTTCGTTCAATGGGAAATATAAGGAGGATTGTATTTCCTCTTATTGGCTACCAAACTTTCACATTTCCCATCCAACCATCTCCACATGGAATCAAACCACCTGACATTCAGGACACAATATGAAGCATGGCTTCACAGCTAAAGTGAACTGCACATTCAGCAATGAACTCAGACTTACCCAATGGGAGCAACCGGCTTCCATATATTTCACATCATAAAGGTTACAGGTGCCCAAACGACTAGCTCAACTGAACGCTTCCACAAAGGAGTTGATTCTGCTGAAACAAGGCAAATACACCATGAACATTACCGAAGAAATTACCTAAAACAGTCCCCATTCCTTCAGCCCACCTAGGCGTCCCTCACTAATTACTGATAAACCTCCCGATTCTTTACACACATTCACCCCCCCCCCCCCATTAGACCACCTCCATGGTCTTCCTGAGAAATGTTCTGGTGGAAGAAGTTCAGCAATCAAGAAGGCAGCGGTTGCTGATTATTAGGTGAAGAAGCTTTGTCAGCATCATTTGATAACACTGTGCAGAGCCACTCAAGACATCGTTTTAGATGACTCCCTTATTCACACTCTAAATACTCTGACAGCATTATCACAACGACTTCTTACTGCATCAAAGAACAGCTGATTGGCAGCAAGGCCACTCTACATTCTTCTGCAACATCACTGCACAGAGTTGAAGTTCACTGTAGCAGGACCTTTGAATGCACTATAAAAAATAATGTTCCTAAAACGTTGACAAAAAACCACACACACCAATACTTGGGAGTACACACGCGGGTGATTATGCTGCTGAACGTGGGTGATATCTAGTTTCCAACTGACTGGCACTCTGGGAAACTATTAGTACCCTGGGTAAGACATGTCACAGACATACATTAAGGACAATTCTGGACAGATGCCTCTGTTTAGAGCTTAGTTTGTCATTTCAGGTGCAGCGTTACAGCTTTGCTTTGGTGAAATACCATCCAAGACGATATGGAACAATTTATAAATGCTCGGAAGACTCTGTTGGCAAATGCATTAATCACACCAACGACACTCTACTTTGCATTTTCACGTGCCTATACTATGGCAAAATCTTAAAGCATAGGATTCATATACTGTTATTAATACTGAGCCATAAAACGCCAACGCATGTTACCATTGCAGGCACAGTATTAAAGATTTTGGATTGGTAAACCTCTATCCAAGCCAACCTGAAATAAGGTTACAGTAACTCATGAGCTCATTGGGGGAGGGCAGCTTGTCAAATGAGATGAACACCAATGGAAGTAACATGCTGAAGCATATGGTGATGGAAAGAATAATGCAAAGCCATGTGTGGAACTCTGGGAAAGAAACCATTTTTGGGGACGTTCATATATGCATATCTGAACTTGCTTCTTTTTTCCAGCAACCCCATTGGTTCAGAAATAGTCACATGGTTACACATAAAAAGGATATCCTCAAAAACAGTTAATTTGGCATGTTTCAATCAATACTGTACATTTGATATGACACACATACACCACAGAACCCTTTATCACACCAGCATGGACCACCATAACCCCAACACAACACAAATATAAAAATACTTGCCCTACAAAACTGATGAAAAGACTCAGACAGCACACATGATCTAACACGAACAGCAAAGTGAACCTGTGAGGTAAATGTGTGTCGCTTTCTTCCCGAAAAGCTTCACATGGGAATGAAGCGGACATGGTATCCTCTATGAAAAAAGATTTCAATACTACACTTTAACCTAAGCAACTGAAAATGAACAATTCGATGGGCATTCAAATTAGACATAAAAAGAAACCAGTTCATAAAACATATATAGACTGCATTTTGGGTACATGTGGGATATTTTAATCGTATACTGGATGTTTTCACACGACCTAAAGGGACCTCCTCTAGTTGATATGATTAATGTATTGGCCATGCTCAGATGTTTTGAGGACTTTTATTCTGGAATGTATGCTCGTATCAAACAGTTTTTTAAATTTGTAATATTCCCTTTGTTCATGTGTTGAACTCTGAACATTTGATAGTGAGTCAAAGTCTTCCTTTTGGAAAATATTTCATGGATTCTGAGACACTGGGCCTCATTACGACTATGGCTGTAGCCGTGCCGGTAATTACTGGCACGGCTAGCGTCAGAGTTGTTTTTTTACCGGCAATGGGAAATTACCAGGGCATTCCGGCCCCTTCCGGACCCGGTAATTGCCCATTGCCGGTATTTATTACTTCCCATTCCCATTTGAGCCCCATAGGGCTCAATGGGAAGGGGGAGGCCGGTAGTGCCGGCACTGTCAATACCAGTGCCGGCGCTACGGGGTAGGTCTGCTCGCGGCTGCCTGTACGGCCGCCTGAACAGACCTGGCAGCCGTAATGGCACCCGCAAGCAGAACACATAATTTGCCAGTCCGGGAACTACGGTACCAGCAAGCTTACTGGTACCATAGTTCCCGGACCGGCAAACTTGTAATGACCCCCTCTGTCCTGAAGGCGGTTTCAGAATTAATACCTTGGTATAAAAACAGTCAAATATTAATTTATAATTTCTTTCCTTTTGTATGCAAACCTCGGTCGTAAACTTGCCTCCTAATTTTATGTTGTCAAATGCCAAAAGTTATGTCTGTAGCACATATTGTATACAGACAAACAACTGTACGCAATGTTGGACTATTTGCTTGGTCGTGCTTCACACAAGAATTGTATTTCATCCTTGATTATATATTGTTTTCCTTAAAGGTCTCAACATGTATACGAGCTAGGTGAGATGCTGCTGATCTCTTTATATATATCCTGCTTGAATAGGAAATATATTTCATTCAAATACATTTGTGTTCACCAAATATGCAGTAATTAGGTACTTCCAAGTGCCTGTTCTCTTTTCACATGCTTTCACATATCAGAAGCGATATCTGAGCTCTAATTTTTTGGTGTAAAATGTTTCTATATCTATGATTATGAGCAGTTGATGTTACGCTTTAATTTATAGATTTTGTTCAATGTGAATTAATGTTTTTTGCAGTATGGCTTTATATAAATAATACACTCATTAAGATAAAATCAGCATATTTGCTGAGTGATTCTAGGGTGGACTGGATACCTGGTTCTATCAGTCTGTCGAGTGGTACATTTGGATTTGTAATGCATTTGGGGCTTGTAAGAAACCAGAGGGTGTCTCACCTGCGAGTCCCCAGGGATCTCTCTCTCAGGTGGCCAGGGCACGGCCATTGCCTTTGGATCCAGACCCTGGGGGTGGACCAGTGCGGGCGGATCACCTAGGTGAGGGATATTTGGGGAGTGGGGTTGAGGCAGCCGATGGTGAGGTGTGGTATTCCCCCCCTTTTTTGCTCATCCACCCCATCCTATTTCTTTAGGATTCTCCGAGGTCCCAACTCCCACCCTTTGTATACAAACACTGGGCAGAGGAAGAGGGTGACAGAAAGTAACAAGACTAACTCTCATATATCATACTGGGCATGGCCCGCTAATCGGGTCAGGCAAAGTCAGGCACTTGACTTTAAGTGCATACACATGATACCAATTATCTCTCCTCACACGGATAAAATGCAGAACCTCGAGACACACTGAGCAAGGCGGAACACAAGAATGAGCAGGACTTCTGGGGCGACGGCAAACCTACTGGAGCAGAGCGACGGACTAAGGTAAGAGACCAGTGGGTCGAAAACTCAAGAGTTCCTGCTGGAGTTAGTTGCCTCAGACAGGCTGCAAAAGACATGTGGAGAAGGCCAAATTCCACATCAGAAGGCTGCATTGTGTTTCAAGGACACCAGTGACCCTCCCTGGTAAACGACACAGTTGGGGAGGCAAGGCCAAGCCTGTGGTACTAACCCTTACTCGTGAATTAGAAATCGTAAAACCAAGAAAGAAACGCACACAGCCGGTGAGTTGGCAAGTGACATGAGAGACCATTGTGTGTTAAAGAAAGTTTGAAGTGGCAACATTATATCACAAGTGAAGGCTACACACGTGTGGATGAAACGCGAAGAAAGGCAGACCTGTAAATGAACTTTGAAGTAAGAATAGCTGTGGAATCAGCAATACTGAGTAACAGAGTGTTGCGGTGAAAGGAAGTAGCCCACTCAAAAATCTCAGTGAATTGGTGCATCATTTGTAAATATAAATCAAATTAACTGCAAAAGCTAAATAAGGAAAATTAACTCCTAGCGAAGGGGAGAGTGAAAGTTGAACCTTGAACTTTTAGTCAAAGTTGTCCTGCGGAGGTCTGTAAAGAAATCCATGCACATTTGAAAGTCTTCGACATCCGAAAGCGGTCTGAGCCCGAATGAGGGAGAACCGAGGTGTAATAAGTTTGGGGAAGGAAGCCCAGCAAGTTTTTGTTGAACTTTGTTGTCAAGAGGTCTGAGCCCGACAGAGGGGGACCCACGTGAACTGTGTTTTGAAGAGGTCTGAGCCTGACAGAGAGGGACCTACGTGAACCTATTTTTTTAAACATTATTTAGAAGTGGAAAGAGAGACTTTAACGAGGAAGGCCACATTTTTAAACTGTTTATTGTGTTGAAAACCCAAGCCAGAGTGTGTCATCCTGCCTACAGGGACGCCTTACTCCGTATGGTCTAATGTTGGTAGGGGAGCAGATTCAGCCACATTTGTTATTTTGAACACTGATTCTTCCTTTACATACATTTCTCCTTTATAGCCTTTGTGTACAATAGATAGGGCAGGCCTTAGGTTTTTGTTAGCATAGGCCATTTTGATTTGACAGACTCCACTAGGACTGTTTTGTTTATCATTTGATGGCCGAGACTACTCCCATCTTCGTTAGAGGGCAGAGTAGGAGTTTTCCAAACCCGTAAAAGACAATAAAGGATGAATAAATTGTACCTATTGTGTCAGTGGCATACTTGTGATACCATGCCTCCCCTACAGGCTGTAATTAGATAACATTTATTTTTCAAGCACTAACATTGCAAAATCTGTTAAGTTTTTGGATAGCCAGCCTTTTTGTTTGGAGCTTTAATAACCAGTTGGATTTCTGCATCAATTGAATCGATGGGATTATGACATAGGGTAGCATAACTGCCTTTGTCGATTAAATTTCTTATTATAGTACTATTTCTAAAACCCTCAATCCATCAACTATCATGGAAAGAAGACAGACTACAATCTTGTCTCATTAAACGCAATTCTGAGACTGATATGTCGTCCTGGATGTGTGTGTGTGCCAAAGATCCAGCCAAAATAAATGTTAATTTCCCACTGCATCGTGAAACCTGTATATTCTTATTTACATTCTCTTAAAACAAATACATATTTTGTTTTTTCGGTTCATTTTCATTTATTAGTGCAAGGCTTGGTTATTTCATGTATCAACACTGGGAATACGGTTTTGTTAGGGCTTACCTGAAGGGAGTCTTCAGTGGGGTGGGCAGGTAGATTTTCAGGGCTAAGAGGTTTGATCGCATTACCCCTACCCTTGTTTAACTGCACTGGCACCGATAAGGATTTTGAAGCGAGTCCAGATAGCCTGTTTGGTGCATAAAGCTGTATTTTCCTACCCTCCAAGTTACCTGGCCTCAGGGTTGGTCATCTCTGGTGGCTCAAGGGGCCTTCACGGCAAGAGACCTTGCATCTGGAAATTCCTCAGATGCCAGCTTGCGTCAACCCTAAAAAATATTCTCTCTCTGGAAGCGCTGTGACCCGTTGGAATGCTAGTCTATCATGGATATACCAGGTTCAAGATTTGTTTTGTTTTTAAAACCATCTGAAGACTTGGTTATGGGAAAAAGGTTTAAGCACATATGGCCACTATTACAGAAACTTTGCACCACTCCATGAGCAATCAGTATGAGTAAAAAAAAATGGATCTGGTCAAATTATATATTCTGCCGATCAATTATTGCAACAGGAGAATATTTGTCCTAGTTGTAGCACTAGTAGGGACTGTGCCCCGATGCAGAGATAGATTGAAATAATGTTTTTTGCACTAGGGCAAATTGCACTGGGTTGTTTGGACACTAATGCAACAGTTCTGTAATTTGTCCCTCAACCTGTTCTGGATTTATTAGACTATTGTTTCTGATGTTTAAGTGCCTCGTTATGAGTTGGGCAGTAGTGGTTCTTGGAATATTGCTAGAGGTATAGTCCAGTGGTGAGTGTTCAGCAACGTCTACCTATGTTTATCCTCACCTAAATTATGGAGGCACCAAAAAATCATGTTTACTGTACTGCAGTTAAATGTGGCATGTCCAATGATCCCCCTGACCACTTTGTAATGCATAAAAGGACCATTATTGACCTTTTTCTAGATTTAACTAATATACCACTGGTGGTATTCCGGAAGTACAACTTCTGCCAATGTTGTCCTCTGTAATGTGTGGATTTGAAGACCTACCAACGGTGAAGGTGGTATTTACTACCAGTGGTATTCTGCTTTATAATTGCAATCTTGTTGCAGCTTTGTTATGATAGAGGGATTGTTCTCCTGTTTCCTTTTGTTTTTCTATGGCCTTCATGTCTTTTATATCTGTTTTTATTGTATGGTACTTAGATGAGCATGCATGCTCTATTTGTGCCTTATAAAACAAACACACAAATACATAAACAAAAAATAAATAAATACATAAATGCCTCGGCTCTTGTGTCTGATATACTATAATGCTTGCTGCCCTTTGGATGGTGCTGGAGCTAAACCAAAATCAGCCTGAGAAATCGGGAAATGCCCTGGCATGTGATACACCTGGTGTATATAATTTCTCCTCTCTTCTTTTGAACAGCTTTAAAACTGAAGGTGTTTGATTTGCTGCACCAGTCAAACGGTACAGAACACCACACCGATAACTACAACAGCGACGACCTGGTAGTGAGGCGCGGGCAGCCCTTCAAGGTCCGATTTACCTTCAACAGAGGTGTCAAGAAAGAGGACAAGCTTCAATTTGTTGCTCTAACAGGTAGATTTCCAAATGCAGAGAGAGTTGAAGTACATCCTCTACACATAGTGAATCACTGGCCCACACAGATAATAGGCAGACCATCTCAGTCACACACACGAGCACGCGTTCGCACGCGCACACACACACACAACGGCCAGACAATCTGCATGATGTACTTAATTTGTTTGTATAAAGGTAATTGCATGTGCATTGATTATACTGATCAGAAATCTAGAACATGCATTTAACTAATGTTTACTTTGTGACAAAAAGACCTTTGTACATTCACCTCTTAACCATTAAATTATCAATACAAGCAGGAAAACTCATGAAGAACATCTACTGTATATCAGCACCACATTATATGTGTATTACACAAGTTCACCTGACAGTCGGCCTAATGTCCTAAACACATAGGCAAGTAACGGTTATTTCACAAAATGTCGCAACATATGCTCCTGGAGCTCATGGCTTCCAATCTACTCTCCACTACATTCCCAGTTTACATGTACTGTCAAGCACACAGAATCCTGACAAACCAAACCATCTCTATCACACACATTTGTCTCACACTGGCATGTCACACATGGGTAATCTGCACAGCAGTTTTCTAGCCCTCACACATAGGTCATCTCCATCAAATATGCACCTCCCACTCTGTTGTCACCATCAAACAGTCAACTTGCAGACAAGCGAAACTTCATTATGCGCTATCTTTGGCCCACTCATTTCTCAAGGAGGCAGTAGACATCACACATTCAACATTTGGATAGCTAAGCTCCATCACTCACACCCCCCCACATAGGACATCTCCATCAGGCATTCACTTAACGGTCAGATAATGTTCAATAATCATAGAAAACAAACAGAAGCAATATAAGTGTCGCAATTACCAGATAACCATGAACTGGCGTATTGAACATATCTGGGTTCTCTTTCACAGGATCGTACCCATTGGAGGCAGACAACACCCATGCCGTCTTTCCTCTTACCAGCTCCCAGGACATCACCTCCTGGGCAGCAGTGAAAGACGCTGATGAAAAGAATGGTCTGGTTGTGAAGATCTACACTCCTGCCACCGCCGTCATCGGCCATTACAAGCTCTCTGTCAAGATAAGCTCCAAGAAGGGAAAGACGTCCACCTATAAACTGGATGGCTTCACTCTGCTTTTTAACCCTTGGTGTCCAGGTAAACAAGCAATTTACAATTCCTTAAATTGTACATCATTTCTTCAAAACAAAAATAATGTCATAAGGTGTACTAAGGCTGTGAAACCTTAAAGCACTAATCCAACAGGCAGGGAAAGAATAAGGGAATTTGGCTTTTTTTATATAATGTGATTGTAATATTTAAGTTAATAGAGCTTCTCATATTGAATCATTGATAATGCTTACAAGAAGAGGGTCCTACATTTTACTCAAAATATTAAGGTATTAAGGTGATTCTTCTCATGTCTTTCTTGTCTTTTCTGATGATTACCAATATATGTCACCTGATTGTATTTGCCCGTTCTCACAAATTGTACCCCTTTACTTTAATTGACTTCTCTCTGAATCTATGCCCAATTAAACATAATATCCAACCTCCCAGGCTATACCCTTTGACCCCATCTGTCCTATTGTGCAGCATATGCGCCTAAACTGTACATTTCCTTCCTTCCTCTCCATATTACATTGAGATCATTGGTATAATGATGCTGTTGGTGTTGGCAGACTTCTCGGACCTCTGCAGCCCTGTGTTTGTTTTGTAGCTCTTAAGGTTCAGTATTGTCAGTAAATCTAGGATTGTTGAACAATACCTAATATTCAGTTATACATTTCATTAAGAACCGGTGCATATTTTTTAACCAGAACGCTTCAGTGTCCATTTTTGGGTGAAGTAATATTTAAGTTGTTGCATATGCACCTACAGAGATGCAAACATTAAAAAACTTGAAATATTCCAGAATTGGTACTTTCGCACCAAAATCAACTATTTTGCAGTGGCTCCACAAAAGTAAATGTTTAACCTTTCAAAGTTTTTAGAGCTTCTATGTTAATACACCGCCTATTGTATCTCCCAAATGTGTTACTGCTTGGCGTGTAAGGGAAATATTGCCTTTAATTATTGGAAATGTTGCATGGATATTATTCTTAACTTTAGTCTATTTTTGAGTCAATGACTTTGCAATCCCTTGCATTTCTTTAATTCATAACTGTTTGTATAATATATCTAGTTTCTTAGTTCTTGTGATATACGTTTTTTATTTGTGTATATATGTATTCAAGGAAAAAACTTCAGTTGCCGGGACGTTAAGGTGAGAACTTAATGCAACAAAACTCAGAAATTCAGCTAAAGACACCTTAAATTTGCACCCCCTGTTGTGCAGCCTATGGCCACAATGATGACATCACAGATGACATCACTGATGACATCACTGATGACACCACTGATTGGATTACAAGCGACAACGCTAATAACATCATATATGACATCAATGATTATTTAAGTAATGGCATCAGCTATAAGATCACTCTAGGTGTTTGCCCATATTAATACCACTCTTGCGTTTCCTCATATGTGATATTAGCATTTTAGAATAGTTCATAACAATGAGTACCTTGTTTAAAACAGTAAACAGCTACACGTGTATCATATCACTACTTGTGAAGCTTTCTTTGTAGTACTCTGGTAAAAGATGATATCTGAATTATAAATAGTACACTGCTTAGAATGTTCCTGTTTGTAGCAAATATATTTAAGACATGTTCACTATAATATAATCTGTATATACATTTACAAAACAATTAGTGGAAATAAATTGAAAGAGACACATGTCGAAGCCTCATCATGTACTATGTTTTAAAATAAACCAATGTAAATACTCCAATTTTTCATTGTAAGAAGAATGTGTACATATATACTCTAAATGACATGAGAAGTGCTTTAAAACAAGAAACAACTATGTGTTAGGATATATTTTAAGATTTCCATGGAGCGTATTGGAAAAAAAAGTGATCAGTACTCTAAGTTTATATATGTATAGAAAAGAAAGTTTTAAATTCATCATTTGCTTGAGAACATGAACATAGATGTATATTTCTTTCTGTATGTCTTTTGTAAGTGATTAACAAATTAATTAAAACAAAACATACAGTGCAAAGTAAAAGTAATCTTTAAATAGTATTCAATTTTTTATCACGTTGACTTTTGTGTATGTCATAGATGATGTTATCAGTGATGTCATCTGTGATGCCATCATTGTGGTCATAGGCTGTGCAACAGGTGGCACGAAGTTAAGGTGGCATTAGCAGCAAGGGGCGTGGCTACAGAGCCATGCAGTGAGGACTTGTTTCTTACGGCTCCTGCTGATCTAGCATGATCCTGCCCTTGCAGATCCTGCCCTTGCACACAGCTCCCGGGTGTGCTGACGTCTGCCCGCGAATCATCCGTCAGGGGAAGAAGGTCAGCACACGTGTTTGCAAGTGGAGAGCCATCGAGAGCTTTACTGCCGAGAACGGGAACATGAAAGATCATGACCTAGCAAGTGACGGCAGAGTTAAAATGGGGGTGGCGCGAGGCAGTAACTTGTGAAGGCATGGTGGCAGCGTGGCATGTGGCAGCCCCAGTGCGGATGTTTGGAGTACACGGTGGCCCGACTGACTCCCGCAGATGGACCGTGGAGGAGGCAACATTTGCTGAACTGAGTGGCAGTGGTAGGCAGAGCGGTCGCTGCTGCACATGCGGGGGTGTCGCAGGAGGCCGGACGACGGAGCCCGGAAATCCATGTGAGGGACCGAGAACAAAGTTCACAGCACGATATGGCCGGAGGTTCTAAGGAGCATTGCGGTGAGTTGAAGAGGGACGGTGCTGGCCCCGTGAATGTTCTGCTTTAAAGACTGGCAGCAGCCACATAGATGACACAGAGCGTGGGGCTTGCAGCTGTAAGGGATTTCAATCAGGCATACACCCAACTCTCACCTAGCATGTAGTGCGCAAATGAAACCCTTATTTATTTTTGTCTATAAGTTCAATATCTGAATGATATACCACTCGTATCACACCCTTCTCAAAATGCCCCCCCCCCCGGTCACACTGAACCAGGAATCATGCTAGTTTGTAATGGTAAATATTTATTTAGAATTTAAAATCACAATATATTTTTAATAGGTAACAGCAATCACCAATGGGGTGACAAGAACAATGAATAATCTCTTTAATGCAAAGGAAATCCGGTAAGGAACACAAAAAGAATGCAGCAAAGAAAAGAATACTTTTGGTTTAGAACAGATGGCACTGTAGTTAGAGGTTCCCCCTGCAAGACCCCTCAACCCACCAATAGGCAATTTAAATAGATGTGAGGAGAGAGCAGGTACTCAGGAATAATACAGACCAAACAGAATATCACTCCCACCTTCCCCCCTTAAACACGAGAAAAACGGATTTGACCTTTCAACTGTCAAAATGGCTTTGAACTGGCTGAGCAACAACACTAAATGTGTTAAAAAATGCTTAAATTATTATAAATTTCTACGGGAGCCGCTTTGAACAGATGCAAGCAATCAAAAGCAATGATTTAATCAAAAGGAAAACAATTGGAATCTCAAAGGCAAAGTGGTAAAAAATGTAAAGACAATTCACAAGTGTAAAACTTTTGCAAAATGTAAATTTGCGGCAAAATTTCACTATGCGATTTTTGTAGGTATCAGTGAGAGTTGAAATTTCGTTTCTATCTTTAAAACTGAGGGAGTTATAGAGGTTTTAGTGAGAGGTATTTTTCAAAAAATAAAGATACAATTTTGGACAAGAACTTCAGTTTAAAACCAGAAAATATGGATTATGCTTTTACTCAAGACTAGAGCATACAGACTAGACAACCAGGTTGGGACGAAGTAAGCTCTGAGATTGATTCATGACTTCAGTAACAGATCCCCAGCGCCTTCCCCAGCGGAACCAAACCAAACACTCGAAGTGGGATTTATGGATAAGAGTTACACAAATAAAAATGACTATGAAAGTGACGCTTAAGCAAATAGACAGGATAGAATAGCACTAAAGATTTTGACACTGTTACTGGTTATGAAAGTAAGGATAGTTCAGAGATTAGGGTGGAACAAGATAAGGCAAGGTATACACTAGTTCTCTAGCGTCCTGTTGACAGACTCCGCAATCCAATGGGATTTGAGATTTTTGGACAGTCAAGATTCTGGTCAATGGATCGGGTCTATCAGGGAAGGACAGCACATCGGCTAATATCAGCTACGCCGGTTGCCGGAACTGCATGGGATATGCCCTTCTTGTTTCTGGATATTTCAGAGCAGCAGGATGGCGAGTTCAGCAGGCAAGCATGTATTGTAGCAAGCCAGATAGTTTCAGGATGCTTTCCGCCACCACAGCTCTTCACTGGGTTGTGAGGATTAGTTGAGGATTGAGGCCTTGCTGAAAATGGTTCAGCTACTGCTTGGTCTGGTGATGGGCATCTGGATCTAGAAGGATGTTGAAGGCTGGATGTTGAATTCTGGATGAAAGTGCTTCACTGGAATCAGAAGAGAGATTGTGTATGTGTTGTCAGATGTCCCTATTCATCCTGTCAAATGACATCACAAAAATGGGTGCATGGGCCGGCTTAACTAAACTTGCCCCTGTGAACTGGGATTGGATCAGAGCCTCATCTCCGCCTTGCATCCGAGTAATTGAATCAAAGACAGATGATGTCAAGTTTATGGTTTGGTTTTTACAATACTTAGGGCCTCATCACGAGTTGGGCAGTAACGCCGGCACTATTACCGCTGGTTCTATTAGCCATACCGCCAAACCTCCCGGTGCTATTAGCGCCAGATCACGGGTTTGGCGGAACGGTTAGTGCCCATTCCCCATTGGGCCCATTCGGGAATTCCTCATTCCCCATTGGGCCCAAGGGAGAAAATGTGCGCTCTTACCGCCGGTGGATCTCCCGCCGGCTGTAATAGCGCCGAAAATCAGCAAATTTGCAGTGGATTTCCCCCCAGCTCTCAGCTTGATGAGGCCCTTAGACACCTCCCCTAGCCACTAGTATCAAAATCGAATTTTGGCCTAAATACATATTTATATATTTGTAACCACTATGAAAATCACATATAAGGATTACATATTTTATGGAGTATCTGTTCATCAAAATCCCACAGCTGTGAGACCTAGTTTCGCTTTTCTGCAGCATTTTGTCCATTTCACCATGAAAACATTTTCCAAACTTTCTCCAAATTTCCACAAATATGTGTGTTTACCATAGGTATGTGTGTGCAAAGTTTAACAATTCTAGCATAAATACAGTTCCCATAAAACCACATATATTGCCATTCCTGTGCAGAATATGCTACACAGTTCCGAGAAATTTTCAATTGTAGGGCCAAAAATTAAATGAACAAATCTGCCCGTTTTATATTTTTCACCACTCCTGATAGCGAGTTATAAATCTCTAAAAATGTTCACTACATATTCTTAGCAGCAAATGGTCAGCCTTTTGTCTGTCTCTGGAGGCAAGGAGCTGCCCCCACCTTTGGGATTTCCTTCTGTAAGCCTGGTTTACGACTTCTGCACATGTCCGTTTCCTGGCCTGGAGAATCTGCCATTCTTCAGTCCCTGGCAGCAGACACCAGTCTGGCGTACCCCGCAATTATCATGTGTCAGTGAGCATCTGCTGAGAGCCTTGCCCTCCCCTTGGGTGGAAACCTGTTTGTCAACCCCTTGCACGCCCAGCCAGCCTAGGTTAATTCTTGGTTTCCTGACCTGAAATCCAGCATAAAACAAACTTGTTGCATCAGATGACATATACAATTTACATTCTTAGATTTAAACCAGTGGGATCAAAACAACTGAGATCCATGTTCCTTTCAGCAACAGTCCTTTTATATTTGCTAATCCGGCAGATCTTTAGTTTTAGACAACTTTAAAGTTTAATCAGGAGAGCCCATTTGACAGGGGCTGTCACTCACAGGTAGCCCAGTGTGGCGGCACACAGATTTTTGACAGGAATTGTCATTCACAGGCAATCCAGTTTTGCTGAGAAGGTGTTTTGCTCTTAACATTTCAGGACTTTGTAAATTCACAGTGCTCATTAGATTAAATGAATTTTAGCGCCAAGCAAGATTTTCAGTGCTGGAAAGTGTTATGTACAGGCATTTTGAAGTTTCAGCAGCAAAGTAAATGTCATTTACAGGCAAATTTTGTAGTTTCACTTGCAAAGCGCTGCCTCTCCCTATGTACTCTATGGGCCTCATTACACGGTAGGCGGTAAGGGTTTACCAGTACCGGTAAGGGCACCGGTACCGGTAACCCCTTATCGCCTTACTACGAGTTCCCTTTGCGGGACCCAACCTTAACGGCTGGTTTTACCAGCCGTTAAAGTAGGGTGCCGCAAAGGGACCTCGGTGCAAATTACGGTACCGCAATTTGCGGTACTGTAATTACCACCTTCCCCATTCCCATTATGCCCTATGGGGGCAAAAATGGGAATGGGGAAGGGCCTTGGTGAATGGGGAATTACCGGCCCCGCTCACCTTGCAGTAGGCCGGTAATTCCGCCATCCACCAAGGCAGACATGTTAAAATACCGGCGGCAACCATGGCGCTAACAGCGCCATGTTTTGCCGCACATCGTGTAATGAGGCCCTATGTTTACTTGTCATGGAGCACACTGGCACTTTTTCTGCAGCATGTGCTCTGTTCCACCACACATGCACCATGGGTGGCAGGTTGTGCAGCTATCTTTGTGTGTTGAAAAACGTGGTTTTGGAGGTTTTGGTGCGCACAAGGGTTTTGCCACCATTTTACTGTTTCTCGCACCATAGATAGCATAGTAAGGTTCATACTATAGCAGAGTAGGTCAGTACATCCCACAAATTCCCCCTCCCAACTTCGTTTTGACTTCCAGTCGAGGGGGAGTCGGGCGAGTGGGATGTTCTTTTCTATCCATGTGGAGAAATTCAGTTGCTTCTCCCATCAGCGATTGAGGCGACACGCCGGTTCGGGTTGGGATCGGACGATACTCCGGATTCCTTGGGTTTTTCCTCCCAGTCCCCAAGTGGTCCTCCTTGGTGATTCTTGGGATTTAGTGCCAATTCTAGAAAACAGAACATAACATGGTTATGAAAATTTTCCCACCACTGTACCCACACATCTTCGGGGGATCTCAGCAGTGGGAAAGACACTTGCATTCCCTAACAATTGGCAATATTCCCCGTCCATATTCAGTGATGATTTACTCATTTTCTCAGGTGTACTCAATGAATATTTAATAATTTTTCTAGGTGTCTGGATTTTCCCACTCTGGGTTTCTGGTTAGCTCTTCTATCTGCCGCAAAGTATGCCTGCAGTGGCAACTCTTTAGCTGGTTTATGTGGACCCACTTGTCTTCCCCCTCTGTCAACCTACCTTTGGGGATGCGGATTCTGTAGGCGACTGGTGAGATTTTGTCCACAATTTCAAAAGGACCCCGCCAACTTGGGAGGAATTTGCGCTGTTTGGCTTGGTTCCTTTGGAAATTGTACAAGTAGACCCGGTCTCCTACTTGATATTCCTTTTCAGTTGTCTTAAGGTCAAAGTGGGTCTTCATACTGTCTGCAGATCTTTCTAGATTGCTCTGAGCATACGCAAAAGCATGTTGAAGGTGTTTTCTCAGATTCTCAACATACTCATGAATTGTGGAGGCATTTATCAAGATCTGCCCTTGGGTTCTGTAGAGCAGATGCTGGGGTAGCACCATCCTTCGTCCAGTCATCAACTCGAATGGAGACATTTTTCTTGCAGAAGAAGGGGTCGATCTCATGGCCATCAGGACAAGGGGTAATCGAATATCCCAACTTGGCCCAGAATCTGCCACAAACATTTTTAATATGCTCACAATAGTTGTATTGTACCTCTCAACTCTACCGCTAGAGGTCTGTCGGTAGGCAATGTGTAGTTTCCTTTTTACCCCAAGTATCTCCCACATCTTTGTCATCACTTCGCCAGTGAAGTGGCTACCTCGGTCTGACTCAATCCTTTGGGGTAGTCCAAAACGCGAGACAATGTGATTGATCATCAGGGCAGCTGCTGTTTCTGCCTTGCAATTTGGGGCCAGGAGACATTCCACCCAATTAGTAAACAAGCATGTTACGGTCAACATGTACTTGTTCCCCCTAGAGGAGCGAATCACGGACCCGATAAAATCGACTTGCAAATCTGACCAAGGCGGTGTCCTCCCCCTCTTTTGGAGGGGAGCACGGTGTGTGAGTGATGTTGGCTGAAATTGTACACACACAAGACACCCCTTCAAGTACTGGTCTAGGTCCTGCCGCATGTGTGGCCAGTATGCAACTTCTTGCAAGATTTCTAATGTCGTATGAAACCCCCGATGACCGGCTGTGCCCACATAATGGGCGTGACTTAGAATCAGGATTCGGAATTGGGTAGGGACCATCCACTGGTCATGGCCAGATATGGATCTCCTCACCAACAAACCGTCTTGGATTCGGAACATTTTTGAACATTTCATCAACACTCTGAGGTCCTCTTTCCCAATGCAGTCGGTATCCGACAGGGGAAAGTTCTTAGGGTCCTCAATGAGGTGATACAACTTACCAATTATTGGATCCTCTTTTTGAGCCGTAATAAAATCAGTATCTGGGGTCTCCTTACTCCATTGGGCAGTTGAGAGTTCATTGAGAGCATTTGTCTGGGACCTAGTGATAGCAGTGACCTGGATTTCCCCTAACAGGGACTCGATCTCAAGTAGATCCCCTTGGATGGCTCTGGTTTTGGCCAACTGATCAGCTAGGTCATTTCCAGTTTTGTCTGGTCCCTCTACTTCAGAATGACCCTTAATCTTTTTCCAATAGATGGTCTTCCCATTCGAGGTGACCAGATCATCAATATTTTGTATTAGTTTTCCATGTTTTAGTGGTTTATTGTTAGCACATATCATGCCTCTGGTTTTCCAGTTAACCATGTGCTCCATGAACCTGTTCCAGACATAATCTGAATCAGTGATTATGACCAGTTTGTGGAGTTGGTGTTGGACAGCAGTGAGGATGGCTTGATGCACAGCCATCAGCTCTGCCACTTGACTACTATGGGGACAGATTTTGTACCCAGCGGAGGGCTCTGGGCCATCATTCACCCATGCATTCCCCACGCAGGCCACAAGTTCCTTTTCCCCGTTGTTGTTAACATGGTAGGATCACTCATCCACATAGACAGTGGGCATTCCCTCATACTTGTCTTCTTCATAGACTTTGTGTGGGGAATTAAGGTATGCCTCCATGTTGTCCTTGATTTTAAGACTTTCGTCCTTGAGACAGTTTTCTCTGGCACAATCATGCAAGTCAGCCAGACCTTGCGCGAGGGGACTCTTCTTGTTTTGGCCGTATCTGACCTCCACAGGAAAGCCTTGCAACAGAATCCAGAAAGTAATTTGGGAATTACTCACATTTACGGCCCGGATTCTGTCACTTTGAAGATATTGCAGAGGCTGGTGTGGAGTCTCCACTATGATGTGTTCCCCATGGATAAACGGGTGGTAATTCTTCAATGCCCACACCCTTGCCAGTAGTGCCTTCTCACAGTCGTTGAATTTTTCCTCCACAGAGGATAAAGTCATGCTCGCATAGGAGATTACTTTATTGACCTTGTCATGCTTTTGGTATAAAACTGCAGTCAAGCATGTATTTGAGAACCCTGACTCCAAGAAGAACATCTTGTTTTTGACAAGGCAAGCTAGGCAAGGTGCTTGTGAGAGGCTTCTTTTGAGTTGTCTTCCTGCCTTGGCTTGTTCTGGATCCCACTCCCACTTGACCCCCCCTTGATTGATCAGGGGTCTTGTGATCTCTGCGTAATCCTCAATGAACTTTCTTCAGTCCAAGGAGGCTCCTTGGCTCCCGCAGAGTTGTGGGGTCTTTTAGTTTCTGGAGTGCTTATATCTTAGTTTCCTGGGGACAGAGACCCTCAGGAGTTATCTCATGCCCCAAGAAATTGACACGGGTCCTGCACCACTGTGCCTTTTGGAAAGAGAGTTTTGCTCCGGCAGCCCTCAGCTGTGTCAGAACATAACGGATCTCCGCTATGTGTTCCTCCACAGTTGAGCTTTTGATTAGAACATCATCTACATAGGCCAGATTACCCCTTTCACCCGAGTCGGGTATGGCCTTATGCAAAAAGATATTAAATTAATTGCCGGAGTTGATGTATCCAAAGGGAGTCCGTGTCCAAGTTTACTGCTGCCCCCCCGAAAGTAAAGGCAAGCTTGTATTGGTCCTCCCTACTGACAGGTACATTACCCATTGGTCAGGTCAATGGCAGTGTATACCTTTGACCCCTGTATCTGGGCCAGCCCTTGGTCAATGTAGGGAACAGGCCATCGGGAAGTGTGGACCCGTTTGTTGAGATCCCTTAGGTCAGCACAGAGTCTCCACTGGCCGTTTGGTATCAAAATCCTCAGCACCGGATTATTGAAGGTGCTGTGGACTGGGCGAATTATCCCACGGGACTCAAGGTTCCTAATTATTTCTGTAAGGGACTCCATTGATGCGAGAGGCAAGTGATATTGCTTCACAAACAGTGGAGTCATGCCAGGGTCCGTGGGAATTGTTGTTGTGTGGATGTCGGTGCGACCACAGTCATATAAGTCCACCGCAAAGAGATCTTGAAAATCTAAGAAAACTTGTTTCAATTTTTGCTTCTGCTCCAGAGTCTCACAGGCATCAGCTAGGTTGACTTTCTCTTCAACCATCTGCCTGACGCCCGGAAAGACTTCTGGTTTGGCTATCTCAGCGGCCTCCTCCAGCTGGGTTGAGAAGTCCCTGGTTAAAGTACTGACTTGGACTGATGGCTTCAGACGGGAAAGGCAGCCCTGGTGGTCTTGAAAGATTATCTCATCCCTCCTGAAGTCACAGGTCACCTCTTCCTTACCATAAGGGCAGGAAGAGTACACCAGGAAATTTCCCCCATGCCGGGTGAACATCATGTCTGGTGTTGTGTCATTGTCGCTATCACTGTCAAAACAGTCATTGGGGATTGGTCCTACCAGTTTGTTACCTAAATCTATGGAAAAATGTCGGTCATCAACCTCCATTACAATAATGGTGCCTGCGCCCAGAGGGATACTCCTAAGGTCGCTGTTTTCCACCACTGTTGGAATGGTGTCGTGTTCTGTATTGACTAGTGGTGTTGGGTTTAACCCCAACCCTTGCTGTTGGAAATGGGCATTGAGGTGAACATATGCGTCAGGATTTTTTAGTTTCTGTCCTCTTTTAATTTTTACTTTAAGCGTGAATTGTCGGGTCCATTCTGGGATGGTGACTTCCCCTCCAATCTGAATTTCAACTGCCTATGGCAGCAATTGAGCTGACCGAAATGCTTTCTCTGGGTCATCAAAGTCCATGGGATTACCCGCTAATCGAGACCAGGCTTTGAAGTTTATTAGGTCCAAACTAATGGCAAAGCGATTGAAAATGTCATTGCCTAAATAAAATGCAGCAGGGGCATCTCGCACGACCCAACAATTATGGACTATGCTCTTGTTGCCTATAGAAATTTTGAGCATACACCTGCTAGGCAGGAGATGTTTGGATTTCGGTGTTTCCAGGTCCATTTCCCATTTGTCTATCGATTTAAATGTGGGAATGGCTGGATCATTTGGGGGTTTTCGGAACATGGGCTCGCTGTTGAAGCTCTTACGGTTGTTCACGCACACTCGGGCGAGAACAGAGTCCTTCCCTCCATTTAACTGAATCAGGATGAACAACTGTTCTCCAATTTTCTGAATGTCAGCCAAGCTTTGAGCTGATTTCTCATCATTTTGGACCATAGCAGTGGGATTTTATGATTGTGAAGTATTT
Source organism: Ambystoma mexicanum (assembly GCF_040938575.1). NCBI lineage: Eukaryota > Metazoa > Chordata > Amphibia > Caudata > Ambystomatidae > Ambystoma > Ambystoma mexicanum. The sequence continues at coordinate 530,052,285 of NC_090925.1, read as the reverse complement.
CCTTCCAGTGTGGAATGCCACTTGAGACTGGAAGGAAGGTTGATTTTCAGAAATAGAGAGGACTTTCCATCACCAGTTTGTCCTACTGCAATTACTGTCATGTCAGGGATTTGGTTGTTTTGAAAATGGAATTCAATTTGGTAAGGTTTTTGTTCAACCATGTGGTGTGTGCCATTTAAACTAACATGGTTGACACTATGTTTTACTTTAATGGTCAGTTAGTCTGTGTCCAGAGGACCTTGTTTACACAATCTATGAGGGGAGACAATCTACGCAGGATGTCATTCCCTAGTAAACATGGTGTGCTCTCTGGAGTCACAACTATGACCGGGTGTCTCACCTTGTGTCGCCCATTTTTAATGTCTAAATCCTCAGTCCCCTCGACAGGAATTTCATTCCCATCGAAGTTCTGAAGTTGTCCAGGAAGAGGGGTGAGAGGGATCTGGTATCTTTCCCCCCTTCCTGAATTCAGCAGATCAAAGGCCAAGTTTGACAGAAGTGTGGCTTGGGATCCAGTGTCCACCAGTGCCAAAAATGTAAATTGCCCCTGTATTTGGACCAGGGCATAAAATCTTCCCTAATTTTCCTCAAGGGGGCAAAGATAATGCGCAATTTGGGTCAATTGGTGGGTTAACTTCTTTACTTTTGATTCTGACATAGGGGTCGTTTGGGCAGGATTTTGTTTGGGATCTTGGGAACCTGTAAGAAAAAGGTGACAGTTAGATATGGGGATATTTTGGGTTCCCCTGGTTCTGATTCTGGGCTGCCCCCCCCCTTTTTGGAGGCAGTCACCAGAATTCGTTTGGGCAAGGTGATTTTCTGGCTGGTCATTCTGGGGTTCAATGATGGGCGTCTTTAACTCCGTCCCCACATCTACCCAGTCCGGATTAGGATCTCTCGGGACCCATTTTTTTTGGGAGGAGTTCCCCATCCCTGAAGGAGAAGATCCTTTTCCCAGAATCCTCTGAGGATCCCTCTCCTTCAAATTGGAAGATTCTAACCTCCTCCACAAAATGGGTCTTTTTAGTCCCTTTATTTCTCCTACCCGCCCTCTGTTCCTTAGGTTGCAGACTTTCGGGGGCAGGAGACTTTGGTTCCGGTTCCTGGGTTTCCAGGGGCTTTTCACAAGTGGGGAAGGAAGCTTCCTCTAAGGCTTTAGACCCCCCTTGCCCCGGTGCCTCCTCCATGGGAACTGGTGGGTTGTCGGGGTTCTCTCCCCGTCATTGCTCTGGAGTACCAGACCCTTGATTTGAGGGGTTCTGGGCTGCCATGTTCATCTGAGGGTTCTGCTGTGCCCTCAACATGCGACCCAGATCCTGTGACAAGTTCTGGACCTGGCGCTCCAGTTGGGACACCTGCTCTGGCTGGTACAGAGTTCTCTGGTCTATCCTAGTTTGATCACGGGAAAGGTAACTGTCCTCTGGTCTATCCTAGGTTGATCACGGGAAGGGTAACTGTCCCTTCTCCCATAATACCCATGGTTGGGATAATTCGGGTACCCCCCCCCACCCTTGGCCTCCCCTCTCCCGGATTGGGCTGTCTGGGCTCAGGAAAGTGGGGAAAGAAAGAAGAGTTGTTTTGGGGGTTAATGTTTTGCAGGTACCGGGGAAAGAAACTCAACCCGGCATTTGGGGGATTACTGCCCTCCAGGGGGAAGTTTCCTGGGTTGGCAGCTGCCTGGTTGGATTCCCCCCCCCTTGGGCTGGGGGGGTCCACAAATAGCCCAGGATGGGTCTGCTGCCCTTCTAACGGGGGATGATATAGTCAGGGGAGTTAGGGGTCCCATTTGTGGGGTTACCTCCCTGACTACCTGTTTGGGATTGGCCTGAGGGCCTTCTGGGTCTCTGGTTAGGAGGATTTTGCACAGAAATATTTTTAGGCCCCCCTCCAGATCTAAAATGGGGGCAACCTTCACCTCCGCCACCTTAGCAGCAGCAGAGGTGTTGGTTGGTTTGGGGTTTTTATTTGTACTTTTATTTTCTACCGGTTTCTGCACTTTGTAAATGCGAGTTGCCTGTTCAATGACCCAGTCTAATGATCTCTTCTCATGAAAGTCCCTCACCAGCTGGGTCATGATGTATTTAGGGAGTGCATGAAAGAAGGTATTAATGAACTCCCTACTGTCTGTGTGCACCCTCCTGGTGGTCTGCGCAAAGGCACGTTTTAACTCTTGTACACATTCTTGTGGGGCCTGGTCTTCCCCACATTGCAGATTGTAGGCCGCCTTGCGGGCCTCTTGAGGGTTTCTATCTGCTTGGAACTAACAGCAACCAGCAGGTGAAGCACAAGCCGGTTAAAGTGGAGTACAGGAGGCAGAACAGCGGCAGTAGTCAGCCTGACCCATAGCAAGCACTGAGGGGAGACACACTCCCAAAATACCAATTGTCAGAGCATGCGTTGGGAAGACTGTGCAATCCAACATCCTTGCAGGCGCAAGTCATGCGAAGAGTATGAACACTGGTTTATTCACATAAACCCTAACAAAGAATAGGGGAATACGGACAGGAGCAGTTCAGAAATAAATACCAGACTGAATGAATAAACCCCAGGAGGGCATCCAGTAAGGGTCGGCTGACATAGAAGAGCAGGGGGTCCAGCAATGCACATGAGGCCTCAATCCAAGGTGTGGGGCCACACGCATGAATGACTGGGGTACAATATAATGTGGGAGTAACCTCTTATGTGATGTCCACAACTGCAGCACTGAACATGGACCGTGGGGTGACTGCCAGCCTCCAATAAGTGCTGGAGGGCCCTGAAGTGGGGGTTGGCACTGAAATTACCCCCAGGAGCCCACACAATCACACATAAGGCACCAGGATCCCCCAACCCTTCCCAGAGGGAAATACATTTGGCACCACAAGTATAATGCACAAAAGCGCATTGGGCCACCAGACAACGTGACGCAGACTAGCTGTTACGGGAGGGGCTGGTGGTGACGTTTATCTGTAAGACCCATTGTGAGTGCTAAATCAACAATATTGGAGGCTGGGAGTAAAAAAGGAAGACTTCACACTGGGCAGGCCGGTGACCAACAGCACGGAGAAGAGGAATGCAGAAAACCAGCAAGAGACGAGCAGGCAGACACTGGGAGATCCAGTTATGGCATTCAAGTCTAAAACGAATGTCCAAACTGGCCAAGCTGGACACGTTCGCCAAACGTACAAATTCAGTACAAAGCACCATTCCCGCGGCCCTAGCACCACAAAGAGAGCAGGACCTAATGAAGGGGGACCAACAGGTTCTAGCAGCAATCGCAACCTTGAAGATTGCCTTAGAATCCAAAATGGATGCCATCGGCCTAGATGTGAACCTCCTGAGGCAAGATATCCGGTCGCTTGCAGAACATACTACTGCCCTCGAAAAGGAAGCCACAGTAAATGCGAAGAGGCTGAGGGACAGGTAAAAAGGAGTTGCGATACTGCAGCAACACTGCAGAACCTCGAGGGCAGGGTCGAAGATGCAGAAGGGTGGGCCAGGCGCAACAACGTTAAAATCATCGGACTCCGCAAAGGTGCAAACCCTACTAACATTGTGAAGAACATGCTGCTACAGGAAGTGGTCCAGACGCCCTCACTCAAGATTTCACTGTAGAATGGCCACACATGTCTCTGATGTGGAAACTGCCGCCAGGAGCCCTGCCAAGGCCCATAATAGCCCAGATATTAAATTACGTAGACAGGGAAAAGATCCTCGAGCATTTCCAGAAAGCAGGCACGATTCAGCCAGCATCGGCCAGCAACACTGCTTATCCGGACTACACCCTGCAAGTACAGAAACAAAGACTGCACTTTACAAAGGAGGAGAGGAGGCTGTGAGAGGTGAACCTTAAGTTCATGCTGCTAGAGTCGGCAAGACAAAGTCATAAATAAAGGTCAGGCCATCTTCAACATCCCTGAAGATGCATATAGGTGGATGGACATGAAAAATGCGCAATCGGAAGCGGACAGCCAAACAGTAGGCGCGGGGGAGACAAGCTGAAGGAACTATGGGAGGAGTAGTAAAGAGATGACCTAGCATGGCCGACGGGCTGCAACGTCATGCGACCTCCACAGGAAGACCTAGGCACCATCACTTTTGCGGATTGTAGGAGCCAGCAGCGTTGACTCAAGCTAGGAGTACGCTGCAAGGAAGCGTCCTTCACCTCAAGATTGTTTTTTGTTTTTGGATACTAGCTTTTAAGTATCCGCATGCTGCACTCCAGGCACCAGGACAGGCAACTGGGGCGGGAGTGAGACATAGGGATGCCTGAGCATGAGGTACTTAGCTGGGAAATTGTTGGGTGCGGTACAGGAGTTGGGGTAGTTAGCAGGGAGTTAGCCTATAGATCCACATCAGTTTTGTATCACTACCACATCACATCACTCTTCCTTGGAACAGTATCCCACAACCACCAGCTCAGTTTCCTTGCCACAGACACGTCACATCTCAAACCATAAACTACACCTGAATTACTCAGCCATCCGCTGTAAACACTTACCCGGGACTTGAAACCCTGGACCTGGTAGCACTTATGTTCTAACATTATGACTGGGCAGGATTTTGTTTCACTGGCAATGCACTACACACTTAAATCAGGTGAGGACTCTGGCGATGCCAGCTCTTGTAAGTGGCAACGATGAGCTGTTGCTTACAACTTAAACCGTACTCTACACCTGGAATACTCAGCCTTTTGCTGCACCTAAAAATGTCAGACAGGCACAGCACTAATAGTACAACCTGGTTTTGACGCTGGATCCTTCGGGTTCATAGAGTACCTAACCACGTAGTTAGGAAGTACTTGTAATTCCCACAGAACTGAATGTAACTGCTTATCGAGAAGCAATTGGCCGCTCAGGTAGACACAGGAATGAACTGTATATTTGCAATCTCTTAGCCCAGTAATACGCATAGACTGTTACCACTAGAATTGCCACTACCCTCTGCAGCCCTGCCATGACTACACCTAAACACTCATCATTCCAAAACATAGGGAAGCTAATAGCCTGGAACAGCAGGTGGGAAACGGCCAAACTCCACATTGATTCTTTTGCCAAACCAGAAAGAGGTACAGCCATGCTTGATGAAACAGAATTGAGTCCACACTAGACTGAGAGGTTCCTGGAGTACTAAAGCACCAAACCTCTATAATATGGAGCAAAAGTTAATTCGTCAGGCACAGAAAGGTAATCAGGAACAGGGCACCTCTTGGAACTGCACGGATACTCAGACATACTTACCAATATGCTGACTCACACCTCTGCACCATAAAACAATTGGAATGTGGCTAACCCCCATGATTAATTTGTCCTAGCTGCACACATAATTATACAACACTGTTAGGGAGAATTCTCCTATAAGGCTAATTTCCCAAACCTAGTGAGTCCCCCAGCAGCTCTGCTAAGAGTGAGACTCTTTTACTCCCACTCTTAGGCATGATTTGAGGTATGTCTTTGACTTGTTATGTGCTTATGGGCTATGGGGTTTCTTTTTACTCCATAGGGTATCAGCTGTTTTTTGGTATGTGTGTTACACAGCACCCTCAGGGGTGTCACAGTGACCCCCAAACATAGACTCCATACCCTGGGACTGACTACTGTCTCCCAGGGCATGTAAAGTCACGATTGGCTTTACTAGTCCAAAATTGTGAACAGAACCAGTACAAACCATCATATTGTAGAAGTACTGGTAAGGGGTAATTCGATTACCCCAGGGTCTGTTTTCGAGGGGGCACTGTCCTGTCCCCCCTTGTCGAGTTCCTGGCTGGTGGAATTTTCTGTATGGGATTTCCCATTGATTTTAAACGCACCACTTTTTGGTGCAATGTTAAAGATACTGCCGGTTTATTTATTTAATATTAAATCACCGGTTGGGACTTTTTGCCAGAACTCGATTCTAAAATGGCGTTTGTGTCCGTCTCTGAAACTATGACCAAGGTGGAGCCCTTTGTTCCACTATTTTGGCGGGCTTCTCCACAGAAGCCCTCCAAATGGCGCCACTCTGTCTGGGTTCCACAGGAAGGGTGGAGGGGGGAATTGGCACCCTGGACTGCGCCGTCTCGGCAACCCAAGTTGCACTCTACACTGATTGGCCCAGTGATGAGCCGCCTGGCTCACCACTTAGCATGTGTGATTGACAGCTAGGCTGATGAATGGGGGTTTTGCTGCATAAAAGCAGGGCCTTTGGGACTGGAACTTCGGAAGTCGCCACAGGACCTAAGAATCCAAAGAGGGACGAAGCTGAGCCATCTGCAACAACGACACCACCGGTGAAGCCCTGCTGCAGCCACCTCACCACTTTCCCGACAACAAGAGAAGACAAGAGAAGATCTTCTGCTGGACGAGTCTTCTTCCCCAGAGCTGGTGGGATCAACCAGTTCGCCCCTTTTCGCCTTCCAAAGATGTCTCTTAGTCGAATCGACCGTGCAAAGCACCCTGTCAACCGGATAGCCAAGCTCACCACTTTTCACCGCAAATAAAAGGACCGCACCTTTTAATCGGGAACTCCGCGGCTGGTTTCATCCCTGTGCAGTGCAACAACTCCACGTTTCCTTCTCGACGAGATCTTCTCTTCCCCTGGTCGGAACTACAAACTTCAACCACTGCCAGGAACAACTGCCCCTGCTGGAGCTTCCTTTCTCTTTAAGGTACTGTGTCCTGCCTGGCCTCCCTTTCTACAGATTGCTAAAGGTGACCCTTAAATCCTTGGCTTCTAAACTGGGTTGGCTCCAGGCCTTCTGACTATATCTTTTGAATCACCCCAACCTCTTTTGAACACTCTGCAAAGACTTTTAGTGCACTTTAAACCGTGTGATCCTGGGCACATTTCACTTTGCTCCATTTAAAGTGGGCCTGGCCTATGAACTTTGGCTCTACAGTATAACCTGCCTTTCACCCCTTGCTCTGAACTCGTAAAAGTGTTGGGAACTGTTTTATTTCTATGCTCTGCCTTTTTCTCTCCCTTTAACTGAATTATTGGAGTGCCATCTAGGTTACGCGCTCACATCTGTTTTTACAAATAGTGGTGTTTTGACCTAAACTTGTTTGATGATCATTAAGGGAGGTGTGTATACTTTACCTGCCTGTGTTTTAACTTGCTTTTGATTGAGTGCTAGTATATGCCATAAAGTGTGTTTTAAATAAATAATTATATACTTTTTATACAAAGCTCTGGTCAGTGTTTGTTTGCTCTACTGTGTTTTTGACCCTATTGTGTATACTCTACATACTGCCCTATTCTTCTTGAGAGAAGTCTGACTGCCCAGCCACAGCTACCAGGTAAATCTGGGTGGTGCAGACTGCTACCAATTGGGTTTACTGCTTACTCCTGTAGCCTTAATGTTTTTGCAGTGGTCCCCAAGGGAACTGCACAGGATTCTGCCTAACAACCACCATGCACACCTCAATGAGCTTTAGAACACAGCTATCCCCTGGATAAATGTGGCCTAGCTGCACACCTAATCTCATATATAAGCACCAACTTTTCTAGAATGCATCTACCCCCAAGACGATTTGTCCTGGCTGCACACATACTACTGGTCTCACACACCCTTCACACTATCTCTAGAGTTAGATTGCAGCTACCCATCAAGAAAATTCGGACTAGCTCCACAAATACAGAATGCACACACGCAATACTTACTACCCTACTTTCTCCACTGACATGTACTACGATTCCCGAGGGGGCTCAACCCACAGCATGTTGAGATCATACAAATGGATTGAGGCACTATACAAATGTCCAATAACATAATGTAGCATAAAAGGACCCCAATACCACCAACTCATTCTTCCTCTGCACAGTCCCCCTACTACCGCACCTCTCTCTTTCTCTTCACATTCAACCACTACCACCATGTCATTCTTCCTTGTCACAGTACTCCACTACTACATCACCCTTCCCTGCCACAGTACCCCCCTACCACCACCTCACTCTTCCTCGTCACAGTCTCCCATTAACACCAAGTCACTCTTCCTCATCCTTAAAAAGTGAACAATAAACAAACAATAAACAGTACCCCACTACCACCAACTCACTCTTCCTTGACACAGTTGTCCACTACCACCATCTCACTCTTCCCTACTTCCCCACCTAAATCCTCCTCATCACAGTTCACCACTACCACACCTCACTCTTCCTCATCACAGCCGCCCATTCTCACTCTCTTCCTACCACAGTACCCCACAACCACCAAGTCATTGTTACTTGGCACAGTCCCCCACCACATCACTTGTTCTCATCACATTCACAGTCTCCCATAACCAACACTTCACTCTTCCTTGTCACATTACCCCACTACCACTACCTCACTCTTCCTCATCACAGTACCCAACTACCACCAACTCACGAATCCTCATCACAGTTCAGCACTACTACACCTCACTCTTCCTCATCACAGCCACCCACTCCCACTCTCTTCCTATCACAGTACCCCACTACCACCAAGTCACTCTTACTTAGCACAGTCCCCCACTACCACCACATCACTCTTCCTCGTCACATTACCGCACTACCACCACCTCACTTTTCCTCATTACAGTACCCCACTACCACCACCCCACTCTTCCTAGTCACAGCTTCCCAATCCCACTCGCTTCCCTATCACAGTACCCCACTACCAACAAGTCACTCTTACTTAGCACAGTCCCCCACTACCACCACATCACTCTTCCTCGTCACATTACCGCACTACCACCACCTCACTTTTCCTCATTAGAGTACCCCACTACCACCACCCCACTCTTCCTAGTCACAGCTTCCCAATCCCACTCGCTTCCCTATCACAGTACCCCACTACCAACAAGTCACTCTTTCTTGTCACATTATCCCACTACCACCACCTAACTCTTTCTCATCAGAGACCACCACTACCACCACCACACTCTTCCTCATCACAGCCTCCCACTCACACTCTCTTCTTCATCACAGTACCCCACTACCATCAAGTCACTCTTAGTTGGCACAGTCCCCATTACCACCACCTCACTCTTCCTCATCACAGTCCCCCACTACCACACCTCTCTCCTCCTCTTCATAGCCACCCACTGCCACCACTCTTCCTTGTCACATTACCCCTCTATCGCCATGTCACTCTTCATCATCACATTACCCCACTACCACCACCTCACTCTTCCTTGTCATAGTACACCAGTATCACCAACTCACAATTCCCCATCCGTCTTCCAATACCACCACATCACTCTTCCTCATCACAGCCTCCCACACTCTTCCTCATCACAGTCCCCCACTACCACCACCTTGCACTTTGTCACAGTTCACCACTACCACCACCTCACTCTTCCTCGTAACATTACCCCACTACTACCATGTCAATCTCTCCTCATCACAGCACCCCACTACCACCAACTCACCTTTTCTTGCCACAGTACCCCACTACCACCACATCACTCTTTCTGTGCAATCCCCCCCACTGCCCCGCCTCACTCTTCCTCATCACAGTATGCCACTACCACCAACTCCCTCTTTCTCTTCAGTCCCCCACTTCCACCACATCAATCTTCCTCGTCAAGGTTCCCCACAACCCCACCTCACACTTCCTCATCACAGTCCCCAACTACCCCACTTCGGTCTTCCTCATCACAGTCCACCACTAACACCACTAACCCCACCTCACTCTTCCTCATCACAGTCCCCAAGTACCCCACTTCAGTCTTCTTCATCCAAGTCCCCCACGGGCCCGACCTCACTCTTCCTTGTTACACAAAACCATTAGTAATCTATTGTTATCTAGTGTTGTGAGAAACTCAAGGGCATCCTCACATCTATTCAACCTTGTGTCCCCTTCTCGGGTCGCCAGGGCAAGGCCATCACTGGGGGTGGAGAAGCGTTGGAGGATGACCTGGGTGGAGGGTCCTCAAGGATTGGGAGTGGGTGCCCACAGGCGAGACATGGTATCCTCCTTTCCCTATTGATGATTAACCTAACCCTCCCCCAACCTCTATGGGCTACTGAAAAGCCTCTCCCCTTATTTTCCCACAATATATCTATGATAGTACTGGGGCGAGGAAGAGGCGACTAGGAATAATAAACACTAGTCACTTATTTCACCACTCTGGTTAGTCTAAGAGTGAGGGCTCTTTGCTGCAGAGGTCACAGAGCGGGAAGAGGTGCCAGGTCGGGCTGTTTCCAAGCAAGTACAGACTCTTTTATCTGCTCATCAGCTCCAGTGTTGCTCGAACACCAGAGTGTCACAGCGGTAGAGAGATACCCTTTTGGAGCCGTTGGAGTCGCAGGAGGCCGGGCACTCACCTGGCGTATGAACAGAGAAGACCGCGTTGGGCACGGATGCGAGCAGAATAACTAGTGATTTTCTGTAAGCATGGAAACCCAGAGGCCACTCTATACGCGATCACAAGTTCAGAATAACTTTGTAGCGAGTGAAGTTTTACACAAAAAAAGTCCTTTTCATTGTTGAGCCAATCCTTCAATGAGCCAAACTAATGTGATAAAGTACAAAGCATCCATCCTTTGTTGAACCAATTAACGTACTCGGCAAGCGAAAGACATGTTAAGAACTTTGTTTTCACTACAGGAGAGTGTGAGTTTCTTTGTATCGGATGCTAAATGAAAGTGAACAGCCTGGAAGGGCGACTGAGGGGCTAAACCAACATTGCCAAAGCCAATAGACAATAATTAAGGAAAGGCTTCAAAAAGGAACAAGTACTGCCAAAATAAAGTGGGAAACCAAATAATATTAATGGAAGCTGCTGTAAACATGAACTGTCTAACATATGAGAAAATGGTTTGAACATACATTGCCACGGTCAGAAGAATATGAAGAATTGTGTTGACTAAACCTGAATAAACAAACACTGGTAGGAGCCAAGAGAATATGTTTAAGTGCAACAAGTGAATGGTGACAAACCCAAAAGAGAGCCATGGAACAAGCCTAGGGATACTGGTTGCGCGACCTGTGGTGGGTGAACCGTGTGGTCTGATTACTGCACCTGGACCAGTGAACCCTAAATTGCAGAAACCAAAAGACATTGTGAACCAAGCCAAGGAGAATCACTGTAAGCAAACGGGTGATGCAATCCCGAACGAGGGTTCAGGTTGACCTAAAGTTGTGTTGAACTTTTGAAAAGACTAAAAGAAGTACAAGTGGCTAAGTTAAAGTCTAGTGGAAGGGAACCTGAGATTGAAGGAACTGCCAAGGTTGTCTTGAGAACAAAGCCTCAAGATTCTTTTTTTCTTTTTAACTGTGTTCCCTTGAACTTGGGGAAGGGAACCCCAAGGATATGTGGAACTGCTTTGAACTTGAAAAAGGTAATTTGGAGACTTTTGTGGAACTTTCTTGAACTTGGGGAAGGGGTGCTAAGAAGGAAGCTAGGAGCTGGAAGAAGCAAATAACTTTATGTTAAACTCCATGTAATTGATTATTAAAATCCCTACACGTTGTTTAGCTTTAGTTGTGAGGGCAAGCTCAGGTTTTGGATGCAGACAGACTTTTAAGTTGAACTCTTTGACTCAGACGTACCTTAGTTTTGTTCAGGTAGGGAAATCCCACCTTAGTATAGGGCAAGTTAGGCCTTCTACCATCCTGACATTTGATTTAATAAACCGTTTTGTTTTGAACTTTTAACCTCTTGTCTGTGTCTTGCTTAATGATGCCTTCACAGTGTATACAGAAAAAGATTAAATACTTGATAAACCTGATGTTGGTATCTGAAGAACATATATTGATAACAAATTATATGACATCAGTTATGTTATCGAAAAAAAAAGTCAGAATTACAGCTGGTGGGAGGTACAGCATAACAAAACCCTTGAAACTGAGTGAAAAGCCATAGTTAAGGGAAAGTTAAGGTGAATAAGTTCATTACAACAAAGCCTTTGAAATTCAGTGAGAAATCTTTAGTTGGAGCACCCTTAAGGTGACACAATGTGATGCAATGGAACCCTTGAAATTCAGTGAATTTCTATTACTTGAAGTGACTATAAGGTGTCGATTTAATGCCACATAAAAACCTGAAAATCGGCAGGTGTTGGAAGCTACACCACCTTAACCATGAGCCCCCCATTGCGCAGCGCCTTAGCACTCTGGTGACATCAGAAATTACATCTCTGATGACATCACATAAGGCATCATCAATGAACTCACTGGTAAAGTATAGAGAGATGCAACATTTAAAAAGTGTGTTTCTGCATATATGGTTGGATTCAAGTGTAAAGCTTGATTGGAGTTTAAAAATAAATACTGTGCCAACCATGATATTCTTACACACCAGAGTTTCTCTGTATTAAATGAAAATTTACCGTAATGAGATACTCTAGTACCTTTATCACTCTGTTCAAAAAACATTCACCTGTGCAAAGAAGGCTTTTTTGTAGTACAGTTATGACTTTTCACCAGATCACCAAAGAATACAACATACATGATAAGGAACATTTTCCAAAATCATAATGTCTTCATATATAAGATGAGTAGCTAATGTACAGGACAGACAAACAGTGTAATCATTGTAGTGCTGGGGCTTAAAGTCGACATTTCGCAACATGTTTTGCACTACGGCTCTCATGATCCAGCGCGTTACACTAAGAGGGACCAAGAAGGGGGTCTCATACCTGAGTATACCCTTATCAATGATGTTCACACATTTGAAAACTCAGGCCGATCTGTTGATCTGTGGTATTTTTTATGGTTTTTTATTTTTCCATTTCAAGTTTGCCCTCCCTTTGGGGGGGTTCTATGTTTTAAAACTGCTTCATAGATGGAAAAAGCATACATTTTTATTCCATTTCTCTATCCACAGGATTTAAAAATATATTTATTTTGTGTTTATGGCCAACAAAAGATCCCTTTTTAGTTTTGCTTCTTTGGACTCAAACTGTGGCCTGTGTTTTTATGTTTCTCAGGACGCAGTGTTGGGTAAAGCCATAGTGTTCAATTTGGCTCTCCTGTATTTTCAGAACCAGTCTTCCTCATATTTTTATGGAGACTTTGTTCAAAATGAGATTGTTCTCCTGTTCGAGAGGATCATACTCCCAGGCTTCCACCGAGTTTCCAGAATTTAGCCACTCGTCTGGTAGGTATGGGAAAGAAAAAAGCCAACCGGTTTCAGTGGTGTTACCAAAATGTTACCACTTTCATCAGGGCTAAGCAGGCACTCTTTTCATGATGTGTCTATTGCAAGGTTTATTTCTATTTTGTTTGGATTGTGACAGGAGACCCTACCTGCAGATGGAGAGAGTGGGATAGGGGGAGAGGGTGAAAGACAATTGTACAAAATTGTGAGTAAATCTTATAAGTGTGATCTACAAATTCAGGTAGGAGGACATGCTCCTATGGTAATGTCTTACCCAGTGGTGGAAATCCCCAATTGTATCAATCCATGTGGTAGGGAAGGTGGCCTGCAACTGTCAACAATGTTAAACACTTACATGGTGTGAGGGAAAATGATTATCAGGACTAGAGTAGCTAATGTACAGGACAGACAAACGGTGTAATCGTTGTAGTGCTGGGGTTTAAAGTCGGCATTTCGCAACATGTTTTGCACTATGGCTCCCATGATTCAGCACCATTGCCTATACTGTATAGGGCTAGTGGAAGATGTAATGTAGGAACACTGGAGATCCAAAGGTTGTAGACTCCCGCTGTATTGAATCTGAAATTGTAGATTCGTACTTGCAAAGCCAACTTTCGAGGGGATTGTGTCCTCCGACGTATTCCACATCTATGACAGTAATCACCACAGCTGTGCTGCCTCGGAAAATATTTCGGCGTATGGGTCCTGCGTCGATGAAGTCGATACGTTGTCCTCGAGGGCCTGCATCGAGGGTCGACGTCACCGGATGTTATATCTAGGACGCACAGCGCCCGTAGCCTCAGTTCAGTTTTTTCCGCGAACGTGTTGGCCTCGGAATCTCGGCATGCTCGATTCCTCTACTTCGATTGTGAAAGTTTGAGAATATGTCTTCGTCTTCTTCTACCCCGAAGTCGGGCTTCAAAAAGTGTTGGGACTGCAGTGCCAAAATGTCCATTACGGACCCACACAATGTCTGCCTCTGGTGCCCTGGCGAGAGCCGCGCCACCGACGACTGCGATGACTGCCAGTCCCTGACATCGAAGGCCTTGTGGGAGCGGAAGAAGAAATTGTCGGTAGGTAGGGTTTCTAAACCCCTTAAGTCTAAATCCTCTGGGCTTTCGACCGACGATTCAAGGGGTGACTCTCTGCGTCGGCGCAAGTCCAGGGGGTCTCGGTCACGGAGTAGGTCCCGCCATTCCTCTGCCTCTTCTAGGAATTCTTGGAAGCGCCGTCATGGGTCACCTTCCCCGTCCTCGTCTGAGGACTCCGCCAGACGGCGGGTTGCTTGTCCCACCAAGCATTCATCGCCGGCGGAATGGGACGCATTCCGCCAGCAGATGATGGTGATTTTCGAATCGCAGGGCACCGTTCCGTCTGCGCCTTCGAGAGAAGCCAGCAAGGAACACGCTAGAGCCACCGCTCGCACGCCTTTGGGCTCGGGCGGTCAGCACGATCATCGGGAGCCGTCGAGGTCCTGATCAGACAAGGTTGATTGCCAGAGCCCTGCCAGGTACAGGTCCCGGTCCTCGACGCTGTCGAGACTGTCAGAGCCTGTGAGGCCTTCTAAGAAGGCATCAACGCCGTCGGCGCCATGTCCCTCGAGGGACTCTATCGAGGCTCCGGCTCTGAGGAGGTCGTTGACGCCATCAGCGCCGAGGCTGTCGAAGGACACGCTCGGGGCTCCAGCCTCGAAGCCGTTGTCGAAGTCATCGGCGCCTCAGTCGACGTCGATGCCAATTCCATCGGCCCCCTCGACGTCTTTTGAGCCTGAATTACCAGAGGTGCCCCGGAGGGCGGTGAAAACTCTGAGGAAGGCCCTCTGTAAGTCGGTGAGGCCTGTCTTTGAGTCCTTCTCTGGTCATCCCCCTAGGCTTGATTTATTCCAGCCTTTGGACTACATTTCAGAGGTGGAAGAAGGGTCGGATGAGGAGGGGTTGTGCCTCCTGAGGTTCCTGATAACCTGTGTTCTGGTCACAGCCAAATGTCAGTCCTTACATGACGCCAGTGGTCTGGACACCTCTCCGGAGGTTGAGTTTGGCAGGCCTGAGCCTGGCACACATGCCGAGTCCTCGTACAGGCGTTTCATGTCGAGGGTGACTGAGTACTTGGGGTGGTCTGCGCCACCTGTCGATTTTCTGCAGGATGATCTGACAGATATATTTCACCAAGGTCCGCCTACTGACCCGGTGCTGCCATTTCATATGGCCATACAAAGAAGGGTGGCAGCGGCTTGGACTGCTCCGGAGGGTCTCCCGGTAGTGGGTAAGTCGCTTCCAAAAAAATACCGTCCAGCCAGTGGTGACCCCTGCTACTTGCCTACGCACCCCACTACAGAGAGTTTGGTGGTGCAGGCGGCTACGGCCCCAGCGAAGCAGGCTGCGTACCCTACCATCCCTCTTGATAGGGATGACAAGCACTTTGATGGTTGGGCGAAGATAGTATTTTCATCTGGGGGTATGGCTTTAAAGGCAGCCAACTCTGTTTGTGCCTTAGCAAGATTCACTCACACTCTGTGGAATTGTGTGTCTTTGGCGGCTGAACATATTCCCGAAGGGGAGGAACGGGATGGCTTTCTAGCCCTCGTGCAGGATGGCAAGGATGCCATGTGTGAATCCGTTCAGTTGGGTTTGGACGTGGCAGACCGTGTCAGCCAGTCCATGGCGGCGAGCACCGTGATGCGCAGGTTTGCGTGGTTGCGGAAGTCGAGGTTTGCTCCTGATGTGCAGTCCCGGCTTCTCAACATGCCCTTTGATGGTGTCCATCTTTTTGGCAGCAAGGCTGACGAGAGCCTTGAGAGGTTGCAGACCTCCAAAGCTGCAGCAAAGTTGTTGAGCGCTGCAGTACGTCAACCTCCGCCTTTTTGTCCTAGGGGACAGCAATGGAGGGGAGTTTCCTTTCGATACTAATCTTCCTTTGGTAGATCGAGTGGAGCTGCCAGTCAAAGGGGCCAACGTAGGAGTACCGGAGGTGGAAAAAAAGGTACTCGAGGTGCCAAAGCCACTCGGGCAGTTGCCTCCTTGCCCTCAGGCACTGCAGCAGCCGCTTCCGCTCAATCATGAAGCCATGGCCCAGGGTTCGCCAGTTGGGGGAAGGCTGGCACAGCATCTTGTAGAATGGCGTGCCATTACTTCAGATGTGTGGGTTGTGGAGATCATCGCCCACGCCTACTGTCTTCCTTTCCGGCAGAGGCCTCACGACATTCCACTGGGGAAGCTCTCTTTGAAGTGTCTGGATCCGCTCCTTGCTCAGGAAATCCTATCCCTGCTGGAGAAAGGCGCCATAGAACTGGTGCCTGTAGCGGAGAGGAACAAGGGATGGTATTGCCCATATTTTCTGATCCCGAAAAAAGATGAGGGATTGAGACCCATCATGGACTTGCATGGTTTGAACAAGCTCCTCAGGAAGGACAAGTTCAAGATGGTTACTCTTTCTCAAGTCCTCCAGGCCCTTCAGCTCCAAGATTGGTTGGTGTCTCTCAACCTCAAGGATGCTTACTTTCATGTGCTGATTCACCCCAAGCACAGGAAGTACCTGAGGTTTGCGGTTGGCGACTTGCATTTTCAGTTTCGGGTCCTGCCGTGCGGATTGACCTCCGCCCCGAGGGTCTTCACCAAGCTAATGGTGGTGGTGGCAGCATATCTCAGGAAAGGGGGGATTCACGTCTACCCCGACCTGGACGATTGGTTGATCAGGGCGCGTTCTCCCGAGCAAGTCCTGGATCATCTGTCCGTCACCTGCCACCCCCTTCACAAGCTGGGCTTCTCCCTCAACTTCAAGAACTCTCATTTGACACCTACCCAGCAGCTCCAGTACATCGGAGCAGTGCTCTGCACATCCCCGGGGCAGTGTTCGTCTCCTCAGGTGAGGGCTCATCACATTCTGCAGATAGTGGACAAGTTTCAACATGCCCAGAGTCTCGAGTTCTTGAGGTTGCTCGGCCTCATGGCATCCTGCATTCTATTGGTGCCGGAGTCCTGGCTGCAGATGAGATCTCTGCAGTGGGCTCTCAAGATGCAGTGGTCGCAGTACTCCGGCAGGATGTCGGATCCCGTTCAGGTGCCGCCCTCGGTTGGCCAGGATCTTCTGTGGTGGGCCGCCGAAGGCAATCTGATGAAGGGAGCACCATTTTGGCTACCCTGGCCGGATGTGACGATCGTGATGGACGCACCCCTCACGGGATAGTGAGCACATTCCAACGAGTTGACAGTCAGCGGTCGTTGGTCTCTGTCGGAGTCCAGACTCCACATCAATCTGTTGGAGCTGAGGGCTGTCAGGCTAGCCCTGAAGGCTTTTCTGCCCTCTGTGCGGGGGAAGAATGTCCTGATTATGACAGACAATGCAGTGGCCATGCACTACCTAAACAAAAAATGGGGGGAAGGGTCACTCCCACTGTGCAGAGAGGCGATGCAGCTCTGGTTCTGGGCCATCCATCAGGAAATTTCGATTGCGGCAGTTCATCTGGCCGGCGAGGAAAACGCGGCGGCGGACACTCTGAGCAGGCAGAGCACGGTCTCTCATGAGTGGGAGCTGGCTCAGGAAGTTCTTTTGTAGATCTTCGCTCTTTGGGGGACCCCACAAGTGGATCTCTTCGCCACCAGTGTCAACCGGAAATGCGAAAGATTCTGCTCGCGGGAATTCCCTCTAAGAGAAGCCTTAGGGGAGGCGTTCATAGCGGAGTGGTCCTTCCCACTGCTATACGCGTTTCCTCTAGTCCCCGTCATTCCGCAAGTGTTGCGGAGGTTACGGAGGTTCGGTTCCCAAATGATCCTCATTGCTCCGGCATGGGCCGGGAGAGCGTGATACCCGGACCTTATCGACATGTCCATCTGCCCTCGACGCCGTCTTCCCTATCGAGACGATCTGCTCTCACGGGAGGGGGGTCGGGTTCTCCATCCTGAGGTCAAGTCTCTCAGCCTTCATGCTTGGTATCTGAAAGGTTGAGGTATAAGGATTGGGACCTCCCTGAAGACGTGATGGAGGTGTTGCTTTCGGCCAGAAGACAAGCAACAAAATCCCTGTACCGTTGCTGTTGGAGAAAGTTCTGCGACTGGTGCAGGGTACAGAATGTGGATCCTTTTCAATGTTCAATTCCAGTGGTTCTGTCTTTTTTTGCTTTCATTAATCCACAAGGGCCTGCAAGTGGGTACCATTAAGGGTTACCTGGTGGCGCTGTCAATATTTAAGCGCTCGTCTGAGGAGTGTTCTTATTTTAAGATTCCTTTGATTTCTCAGTTTCTAAAAGGGCTAACTAATGTGTTTCCAACGTCACCTTTCCAGGTGCCGGGATGGGATTTCAACTTAGTTCTAAAGTTCCTAATGGGAGCTCTGTTTGAGCCCTTACATTCTTGTCCATTGAGACTGTTGTCCTGTAAGACTGTATTTTTAGTTGCGGTTACTTCCGCTCGCAGAGTGAGTGAATTGCAGGCACTTTTCTCCAAGCCACCTTTCACAGTGTTCCATAAGGACAGGGTTGTCCTTAGGGTTCATCCTTCTTTTCTTCCAAAGGTTGTGTCGGAATTTCATTTGAGCCAGAAGGTAATTCTTCTGGTGTTTTATCCTCCTCCGCATCCTGGTAAGGAAGAGGAGAGGCTCCATAGGTTGGATCCTACGAGAGCTTTAAGTTTCTATCTCTCACGGATGTCCCGTGTCAGAGTGGACGATGAGCTCTATGTTGGATATGGTGGAAAGCATTTAGGTCTAGCTGTTTCTAAGCAGACCTTGTCCAGATGGATCATTTTGACTATCTCTGAATGTTACCATTTGGTGGGTAAGGACCGTCCAGTAGGCTTACGGGCTCATTCTACTAGGGGTGTGGCTGCCTCCACTGCTCTGCACAGGGGTGTCCCCATTCATAATATTTGTGAAGAAGCCACATGGGCCTCTGTCCATATTTTTGTAAGACACTAGTCCCATGACTCCATCCATGGGCAAGATTTGGCCTTTGGTAAGGCGGTCCTCTATTCAGCAATTTGATTGGGCATTCTAAAATTCTAAATTCTTTTTCTTTTTCTCACCTCCAGTTGGTACTGCTTTGGGAGTCTGTCATAGTTGTGGAGTATGTCGGAGGACACAATCCCCTCGAAGAACAAGTTACTTTCTTACCTGGTAACGTTCTTTCGATGGGATGCTCCTCCGACATATTCCATATCGCACCCTCCCAGTCTGCCCCACTACAGAATTTCTTATGCGATTGCAGCTTACGTTTCTGCAAGGCTTTCTGCAGTCATACTGGCAGGAGATTGGTGCCACACGTTCTGGGAAAAAACTACAACTAAGGCCGAAAAGATTTCCGAGGCAGCACAGTTGTGGTGATTACTGTCATAGATGGGGAACACGTCGGAGGAAAATCCCATCGAAAGAACGTTATCAGGTAGGAAAGTAACTTGTTCTTCTGTAGTTCTGCATACAATAATTTACAATACATATCTTTAAATACAGTCCAAAATATTTCCCAATGACTGGTCTTACAAGTAAGTCTTACCGGTAAGGTCATTGAGGAGGTGATAGGAGGTGTCCTATCTGATTTTTGATATGATGCCTTCACTGGTGCCATCTGACATGTCGTAAGGGATGTCATGTGTAATTTAATCAGTGATGCAATTTGTGATGTTATCAGTGTGCGTAGGGGCTGCGCAATGGGGGTCTCATAGTTAAAGTGGAGTAGCTTCCAACATATGCCGAATTTCAGGGGTTTTGTGACATAAAATCAACACCTTCACGTAAATTCAAGTACATTTTCTTTGTTCAATGAATTTCAAGGTTTTCGTTGCATCCAATTGTTTCATCTTAAGGGTGCCTCAACTGAAGATGTTTCACTTTTCACTGAAAAAACCTTAGTTAAGGTACACTTAAGTTGCTCAGATTTAACACAACAACCCCCTTGAAATAAAGCGGATGTGGGAAATCATGACCAGCTTAACTCGGCGCACGTCCGTTGATGTCTCCCATTATGCTATATCCCCATAATGCCATTTTGTATGTCTTTGTGAATCCCTTCTCTTATAATATGTATGTGCTCATAGGCTTTGCAATGGGAACACACCGAGTTAAGCTAGTCATGACTTCCCACATCCGCTGAATTTCAAGGGTTTTGTTGTGTTAAGTCTGTGCAACTTAACTGTGCCTTAACTATGTTTTGTTAAGTGAATTTCAAGGGTTTTGTTATATCATTGTTTTTTAGGGGCCACTAGCCGTGGACTTGGCCGGGTCCACTGTACATGTTCCCCCAATGTATTTCTTTTGGACTCACTGTGCAGCCATGGCCTTTAGCCGTGGCAATTGTACATGTCTTTCGGACCCACAAGCCAGGACCAGTAAGCACACCTTTGGCCATGCCCACTGTATATCTTAAAACACTACGGGGCCAGTAGCCATGGCCTTTGGTGATGGCAAGTGGCCACTGCCTTCGGTCGTGTCTACTGTAAATTTTTCCCCAATGTGTTTCTTTTGGACCCGCTAGGGGACTACAGCCTGCAACTGTGACCACTATACTTGTCTTTCGGGCCCACTGACCACTACCGAGCCACTAGCCATGGCCTTTGTCTGGGTCCACTATATATGTCCCCCAGTATGGTTCTTTTGGACCCACTAGGTAGCCACAGCCATGGGCCCACTAATCTGGGCCTTTGCCCATGGCCAGTGAGCACGGCCTTTGCTCACTACCTAGGGGCCAAATGCACCCCTTGACATGTTGCCCCAATAGGATATCACTTTAGCTGTAAAACTCCACTTTTTTGTATTCATCTCATTTTTTAACTCTCTTTTTTTAAAACGTGTTTCACATAATCGTGGTTGGATTAGCAATGGGCTAATATATGGGAAAATAATCACGGTTATCATACATGTCACACACTTTTATTCACAATACAGTTTTCCACCATAAACCCGAATATGCAGAAATAACACAAAATTTGAAAAAATAACCTGAAAATATAAAAGCGTTTGAGCTCTGAACTTGGTCTCCAGTCCCCCCAACTTCCCAATTTCACATGTTGTCCTCTTTCTTTCCCCCTCCCCTACTCTATCCTGATGCTATTTCATCCTTTTTCCTCTTCCAAAAGGCATTCTTTCCACTTTTCGTGTTTGGTGATTCACAAATATTTAAAAAATATTCACGAACATCTCTTGCATCAAAAAAAAGCCTTTTGGCTTTTTTCTCTTTGTGGAAATGAATGGGACCAAACCAAAAACAGCATTTATTTGCTTTCTTAATAACATTTTCATTTTTTTATTAATCTTTCCCAAATGTACAGTCATTTGGGGTCTTGACAAACCGTACTTTTTTCTAAATATCTCCCAAACCCGTCATGTTAGCAATTCCATTTTAGGGTTTCCTACGTGTCTCAATACTCAACTTAACTATAGTGTGATGACTGCTGCGCTATTATATATATATTACATTGCCCGCGGTAGCGGGCGTGTAGTTATGGTTAAGTTGCTAAACTCATAGGAAGAGCACTTTTCCGGAAGCTTATAATTTCGCTCCCCATGGACGAATGCGCACC
The DNA here is from genome assembly GCF_040938575.1 of Ambystoma mexicanum. Classification (NCBI taxonomy): domain Eukaryota; kingdom Metazoa; phylum Chordata; class Amphibia; order Caudata; family Ambystomatidae; genus Ambystoma; species Ambystoma mexicanum. The sequence goes on along the minus strand of NC_090925.1, from coordinate 530,030,756 downwards.
AAAATTTGCAAAAAAAGTAAATGGGCAGCTTTGAATTTTTTCTACAAGTTTGGCAAGGTTTAGTGGGGGGGCAAAGTCTTAGGGGGGGTCCCAAAAATATATTTTTTCCCATAGAATGAATGGGGATAAAGCTTGCGCACGGCTACAGGGATTTTCGCCAAATGTTTGGTGGAAATCCGCCCACTACTTCTTTTTGGAAAGTACTGAAATGTACATCCCAAAAAACGTATGATATATAGGTCCGCTCTGCAGACCCATTTCCCTGTTCGCTCCACGGACCGCAGTGTCATTGGCCTGCGGTACGCCGTGATGTCAGCGAACCTTGGACGCGGCCGGTGGTTGGCTGGAGGGAAGCATGCTCTGCGTGAAAGTTTTTGGGAAACGCTGCCATGGTGTATCTAAGGACAGTGGGGCAGCGGAAGGGTGTGGAAAATGGACAGTATGGAACGGGGGGGGAGTGAAAAGTGAGTAATGTGAAATATGTGTGTACCCGGAAGAAGACGGAGGAGTGCCTGTAGTGTTTGCGCGTGTTGTCTGAACTTGCGGGTGCCTACACAGGTGAGTACTTTGTGTGGATATTGGAGGCAGGTGCCGCAACGGCCACATACATTGTGTCGCCACTTGTTGGCGTACACCTATTTCGTTGGAGAGTCGTGGCAGGTATATTTAAGAAGGGGAACATTTTGTAAATGACATAGGTTGGGAGGTAGCGCAGGTGGATGTGCTATGTGGATGGAATGCAGTAGTTGCCCACATGGTGGTATGCATGGGTTAAGGAACTTGCGTTGGGTTAGTGGAAGGATTACAATAGTGGCTGCATGGAGTAAGGACGTAGACAGTAGGGCATGGAGTGAAGAGCGTAGGCTTTTTCCATACCCACCGCACTAACGCAAGTGTGGGTGTTCATCTGGTGCAGGGTGGTGCTTGCATAGTGCGGTGTGTGCTAATTGATTGCAGTAAGCTACTGTTGCAAACCAAATGTGGGTACTTTGGCAGTGGTACTATAGTTTAGGAATGGAAGTGGGGACGGCTATAGTATGTGAATGAAAGTGCACAGGGGTGCAGGAGAGTGTTTTCTTTCTACATTAGGGTAAGTGGTGATATTTGCTGCTGTATAGGTACATGGCGGTGAGCAGGTTCGGCAGTAGTGCTGGCGGTAGTGCTGCATCTGTGGATAGGTGAAGTTGGTCACATGGTCAAATGGATGGTGCACCTATGTAAAAGTGATAGTGTTGAAGATGTACACAGTTAGGTGCATGGTCATAGGCCACGCACTCAAGAGGCTAGGACTTTAGAGGGACATTATGTACAAGTGAGACTGTTGAAGGCGTAGACTGTTGGGTGCATGGGCCATGCACTCAAGAGCCTAGAACTTTAGGATAGCAGTGGTACTAATGCTTTATGCAATGTACAGTACGTAGAGGGTGGTGACCTGTAAAAAAAAGGATGTGCAGCACATTTCAAACGCATTAGTTACAAGCTGGTGAATGGATGGTGCCATTACGTTGAAGTGAGACTGTTGAAGGGATAGACTGTTGGGTGCATGGCCGAAGGCCGTAGTCCATAGGCCACGCACTCAAGAGGCTAGAACTTTACGACAGATACGTTACTAATGCATTTTGCAATGTGAAGTACGTAGAGTGTGGAGACCTGTAAAAAAAGGGTGTGCAGCACATTTGAAACATAATAAAGCAGAGCAAGTGAGCTGCTATGGCTGAATGTTTGGTTTTGGTGCTGAGGACCCTGTTACAAAATGGAAAAGTATTTGATGTGTAGTTGGAGATGGTGTTGTGAAAGTGATGCAGTGTGGGAAGTGGGTGCTGGGTTTGCATACTGTTACTATGGCAGAGGATATGGTACAAGTGTACTTTAATTGTGATTTGTAACTATGCTGTGTGATGCTTTGTGGCATTAGGTCCAATGTTGTGCAACAGTGGTGGGTAGGTTGGCAGTGATACCATACTTTGTGAATGGGAATGGGTAGGGTTGGTGGATGCTGTGGTATGTGTGTGTATTTTGCTTTATAGCGACCTCTTTTAGTGAATGGTTGAAATGTAGAGGTTCTGTATGTGATTGCTGGATGTGTGTGCAGGTCACCTGTTTGCTGCCACCTCTTTCTATGATAAGTGGTGGCAGGTACAGTGTAGAAGGGGAATGATTTGCGCATGAAATAGGTTGGGTGGGAGCACGTGTGGGTGTGTTATGCGGATGGAATGTAGTACTTGGCCACATGGTGTCATGCATGGGTTAAGGAAGCTGTGTTGGGTTTGTGGAAGGATTATAATATTGGCTGCATGGACGAAGGCCGTAGACCGTGGGGCATGCAGTGAAGAGCGTAGGCCTTTACCATATCCAGTGCAGTAAAGCAAGTGTGGGTGTACATCTGGTGCTGGGTGGTGCTTGCATAGTGCGGTGTGTGCACATTTATTGCAGTAGGCTAGTGTTGCGAACTGAATGTGGCAGCAGCACTACAGTTTGGGAATGGAAATGGGGACACCGATAGTATGTGAATGAAAGGGCACAGGGGTGTAGGAGAGAGTTTTTTCTTTCTACATTATGGTAAGTGGTGCAAATTGTAGATGTATAGGTCCATGGCGGTGCGTAGGTTGGGTAGTAGTGCTGGTGATACTGCTGTATATGTGGATAGGCAAAGTTGATAAAATGGATGATGGTATTACATAGCAGTGACAGTCTTGAAGGTGTAGACTGTTGGGTGCATGGCTGAAGGGCGTAGGCAATGCACTGAAATTGCCATTGTAAGGCATTTTAGAGTCTGCAGCAGGCAGAGGGTTGTGACCTGTAAAGAATGGGTGTGGAGCACATTTCAGACGCAATAGACCAGGAGAAGTGAGCTGCCATGATTGCTTGTGTGGTTTTGCTGGTGAGGACACTGTTACAACATGGATCAAACTTTTTGATGTGTACTTGTAGATGGTGCTGTGAAAAGTGATGCAGTGTGGGCACTGGGTGCTCGGTTTGCATACTGTCACTATGGAGTTGCGGTGCCTGTGTCGAAGGGGTAGCATATTGGTGTATAGCTGAAGATGGTAGGCTGTAGGCCATGGATTGAAGAGTGTTGGACTTTGGGAAAACCACGTCACCAATGCAATGTTGACTGTGCATCTGGTAGACAGTGATGACCTGTAAAGAATGGTTGCGCAGTACGTTGCAGATGACATAGAGCAGTAGAAATGAGCTGGCAGGTGTGTATGTTTGGTTCCGCAGGTGAGGTGGATGGTAGAATATGTTAAAGTTTTGGATATGTGATTGGAGATGGTGCAATGAAAAGTCACACAGTGTGCCCACTTGGTGCAGTATGTTCATACTGGCAGTATCGCACAGGGTATGGTTGAAGTGTAGCTTATTTGGGTTCTTTACTATGATGTGTGCAGAATTGTTGAGGTACGGCCAATGTTGTGACAATGTTTTGGTTAGGTTGCTAGTGAAACACTACTTTGGGAATGGTAGTGGGTAGGGGTGATCGAGGCTATGGTATGTTTATGGATCGTGGTAATTGCGACCTGTTTTCTTCAATGGGTGCTTTATAGAATGAGGGAGTTGGGTTGAAGTGCCACTACCAACACCTGTTTGAAAAACCTGTGTATGAGCGCGATATAAATACAATATCATATCATATCATATCATGTATTTTAGGTTTTTGTACTATGTTAGCTGCCTACATGCTCGTATGCATGTATTCATAGTGCAGTTGTGGGTTGCGCAAGGGTGGAGTGTTGTGTGCATTGCAAAAGGTGTGCTAGGTGCACCGGCAGATTGTTTTGGATGGTGAAATAGGGCATCATGTAGGAAAAGTTTATGGTCGAGGGGCTTTGGAAGCGAAGGGAACGTGTTCTCAGAGTGTTAAAGGGGACATATGGAGTTGTGTACTGAAATGGTAGTGTGCAATGCAGAGTTTCAGTATGTGGTTGGTGTAGGCGTTTTTGAAAATTGGATAGTTGTTTATAGGCACCAGTAAGGGAGTGTTGCAGAAAGATCGAGTGCAAAGGCAAGAAGTATTGTGTGTGCTTTACTGGGACGTGGCCTTAGCTGTAGCTGGGAAAGTGCCCGTGCCACGTCATGGCTTTATGAGCATGGAGGCTTAGCAAATGGAATTGTGGGGATTATCCAATGAGGATTGGAGAGTGTGGTTTAACCAAAGGGGCGGTGACTTATTTACATGTTCGCGGACATGGAGAGATGGCGAGTGTTCATAGTTGGTGATAGCTTTGTGCATGATCTGCACAGTTATGCCGTGGAAAGAGGCTTCGATACTGATTTTCAGTTGGAAGGAGTGCAGGCTTTTTGGGCCACAGTTTATGAGTGGGGTTTCGGGTGCATGCATCTTCTTTACAAATATGTGGCCTCTGTTGGTACTGTGGATGTGGTGATCATGCATGTCATGTTTAATTTTGCTTGTTTATTTAAAGAGGTTGATGACAGCAGTGATGCAGATATTTCCTACAGCAAAGGTGATTTTCTCATCGATAACACCAAGACGAAAATGGGAGCATGCCAGTGTCAGTTGTCCACAGCTAGATGTTGAGAGACGTTGGATAAATAGAAGCATGTGCGACTTTATGTCCAGTGTTGGGATGTTCTGTATAGAGTATGACAGCATTAATAAGCAGTAAAAGTTCCAGTGGTTCCAGGGAAATGGCATTTTTTTAACTTCCATTGGCAATGCTGTTGTGTTTGCCACTGTGCAAGAAGCTTTGTAGAGAATCCTGTTGAAATGTTAGATAACAGTCTGTCTTCAGTAGGAAAAATTGTGAGGAGGAGAAGTGAACAGAAGCTGAGCAAAAGACAGAAAATGAAGAAAAAGAAATGTATGAGTACACGTATATAATGAAAACACGACAAAAAGGAAAAAATATGTGTTTTTACACACCATCCTAAACACACAATCCCCAGCCCTTTTTTCATCCCCCCCACCCCTAACACCTTCTCAAACCCCCCTACCCACCTGTAGTGTGTAGCACGGTAATGCCGCGCAATACGCCGTACTGTGAGGATTCGACGTGGCACATCCGGTTGTTTTTAGGATGGCAGCTATAGCATTGGCACTGAAGAGGCAAAGCAATTGGGCAATGTGCTTACTGGTTGTGGTGTGTACACAAACAGTGTGAGAGAAGGTTTGGTTGTACAGATAAATGTAGGAGGCTATGGTGAACGTGTGCAAGGGAAGGGGCATGCATCATGTTTGTATGCATGGACTGCATGCACTTGCGTAACGTAGCTATTATACATTCCCTGCTGCTTTTGTGGGATCACTTTTCTGACATTTGTAGTACATGCATTACAATGGGAAGACCATATTGTGAAGTGAATAACCTACGTGGCAGCAATGATGTTTTTATGCATGCAGTGTGTGCATCATATCATATAATGTGCTATCGTACTTTCTGCTGTTTTTATTGTGCCTACATACAAGTGTGTGAAGGAGCGCTGACGAAAGGGACGCAGATAGGGGCGTGGTGAGAAGAGGATAGTGGAAAGGGAAGAAGGACTGTTTATGAATTTTTCGGGTGCGGCTCTAACGGTACTTTGCGAGGCGCACGTGCTATATTCTGTACTTTTGAACATGCTGGCCAATGGAAATACGATTGTTGGAATCCTCCAATGAGGTGGGTAGAGTGTGCGTCACAGGAAAGGCGCCCATATTTTCTTTCATTCCTGTGTGTAGTGAGGCGGGCAGAGATGGTGAAACGCAAACTTTTACAGTGGGTGATCGCTTTGTGCTTGATGTGCTCCAGTATGCTGTGGAAAGAGGCCTTAATGGCAATTTCAATTTGGACGAAGTGGAGACTTTGCGGTGCGGTATCCCTGTCCGTAGTTTCCACCATTTGGTTGAAGAATGTCGACGAGTGGCCACTTTAGGTACTGTGGACATAGTGATGGTGCATTATGGAGCATTGCTTTTGGGTTCAATAGTTTGTGCAAGTGTGTACCGTCAACTGAAAAAGAGGATGAAAGAGTTGAAGCGCTTTTTTGCCACTGCGATGGTGAATTTCTCATGTATACCACCAAGTCCAGTATATAACTATTCCAATGAATGTTGTCAGCAGCCAGAGGTGGGAAGGCGTCTTATCAACAGAAGTAGGTGCAACGTTTTGTGCGCTACTGGGATGTACTCCTGTAAGAATGAGAACATTGGTAATCGATATGTCCACTTTCTCAATGGAACTGGCATTTCATTGTCGCACAGTGGCAATGACATTTGGTTTTCGAATCTACAGGCTGCACTGAAGACGCTATTGTAAGAATGTGAGGCACAGAGCAACAAATAAAAACCATTATGAAAGCCCGCAAAAGGAGTTGTTACTGTGGAAGTTGTTTGGCTTTCTTTAAAAGCCACCAGTACAAAGGACATCCCCTACCTTGGTTGACATTTATTCCCCTACTCCCACGCGTGCACACCTGCAAAAAATCAGACATTGCCACAGTTGCAGGGTTGTAAGTGTAACATACGCCGATTTTGCAAATGTACATATTCTGTTTTAGGATTGTGGAGGACACAAGATTGCACAATAAGCTTTCTGGGTGTGCAATACACGCCCAGAATGTGCTATACCATATATTTGTTAACCTTACTGCTGAGGGTGACCTTATGGCTGTGCGTTGTACGAGCGACAGCGTATGCTCTGTGGGTGAATGGCACATATTACTCGATAGTCAATGAAAAAGTGCATCCGATGGAAGTTGTGTGCAGTGTATCATGTGGGTTTGTACATGTATGGAGCACCTAAACTGAAGTGATTGCTTTTGGTTTCTTTGTGTGAGACTTTGGTGATGCTCGATCTACACAACATTGTTGTTGTTGATTGTGTAGGGAGAAATGCACACCATGTAACACGATGTTTAGTGGCGTTTGTACTGAGGGAGGTAGTAGGGCAGGCAATGATTCTGTATCCAATCTCCTGCATAATTTTGTTTCCCAATATGCAGCCACTCATTTAGGGATGTTATTTTTAATTTGGTGCTGAAATGGACACAGCGCGGTATATTGTGAAGAAGTGTATTTGTGTCTTTTTACAACTTGTGCCATTGACCTACTGTACAAATGGGATTCTATCTTTTCACAGCACCAGCATTTTTCCCCCACAAATACTGTTCTTTTTCCTATTACTGCATTTTCCTTTTGGGCCTGCTGTACACTCATTGCTTTGGTGCCCTTTTTGGAAGTGCAGGAACAATGTTTGTGTTTGCTGTTGCGCACTTACGCCCTTCTAAAAGCACTGCAACACGCACAACAATTTCTTTCATTACGTACCTATTTCTACCTATTTCAACTGGAGTGTTTTCCACACTACCACCACTCCTTCCATTTAGCAAACAATTGTGTGGCGGGTATACGATGCGGGTTGCACTTACTCCCTTCATTGCCACTTACTTTGTGACAATCTAAATGGAGCTTTCTGTGATAATCACGTACAAAAAACATTCCTAAAGGAAGGTTAAGATACAGGTGCACTATTACAAACATAGCATCATTTCTAAATACAGTATGCTAAAGGAAAGTTATGTTTACAGTGCCCTACTAAAAACCAATGAAATTCACTAACAAAAAAACGTTGTTAAAGGGATGTTATGTTTACAGGTAAAACCTAAAACCCCCAGAAATTCGCAAGTTATGGTACGCTCCGCTACACAACCATAACTCGCACTACCACTGTGCAATGCAAGAACTAACACCCATGACATCAAAGATGACATCACATACTATAAAGTATGTGCATGTAGGGCTTGACCATGTGCTATATATACCAAAGTTCTTTTCCCTAGGGCTGCCCTGAGGTCATAGTGCACATACATAGAACAAGAAGCAGGTCCCAAACAGATAATACATTTCTCAAGAATGTGATATGCTTCGACTTATCATTGTACTATCTAAACATACCATCTTAAGAATAGTTTAGTTCTATGATCTATACTGCATTCATTGTTTCTCTTTTTTTTCTTATTTGATTGCTGTATTCACAAAAAAACTACAAAACAAAGTTTATTTTTCAATGAGCACCTTTTATGTGACATGGAGTAGTTTATTACAAGGCTACTAATCACCTTTGATATGTTGTAAATGACACTGAAAGTCGTACCCATTATACAGACGTTTCATTTGCATTCTTACACAGTAGTAATATCATATGTGATGTAATCAGTGATGTCATCGATTATATCATTTGTGATGTTATATTTGATGTCCTGGGTATTAGTGTTAGCAGTGCGTGGTGGTGGCGCGAGTTATAGTTGCATAGCTTACCATAACTGGCACATTTCTTGGGTTTTTAGATTTTACTAGAAACCAAAACGTCCATTTAACAACATGTTTTCAATTTGATAGGTTTTTATTAGAGCAACTTAACCATAACGTCCATTTAACAATGTTTTTTCACTGAATTTCATAGGGTTTCGCTAGTGCAACTTAACCATAAAGTCCCTTTAATAGCGTTTTTTCACTAAATTTCAGAGGTTTTTAATTAGTGCAAATGTTTCATAATGTTACATCACTGTATAGAAGTTATTCATAATTCCTCTTTTAACATATATGAAAGAACTATAAACCTCCTTTAAGAGACATATTTTTTGCAACGCATTTATCAGCGGCTCATGCTGGGGATGCCATTCCTTGTTGAATTGTGTAGGGCATGAGGCTCGACCATGACCCCAACCCCACCTAACCACCCCTGTTACTCACTGCATCTACCCCGCATCCTAGTTGAGTGTCCACTATATCCACATAATGTGACCAATAGCCAGTATTCATGGTTTGCAGTCATGGCCAGTCTCCAAAATGCTGCATGCCCCAATAAGCAAATCAGAGTACACATGTATCCTTGCCGACGGCCAGACCCACTGTCCAGGCACCAAAGTTATATCACTATTTTGTGTGCTTACATTTTGACACTTTGGAAAAACAAAACACATTACCGATTTTCAAAACCATGCTTTCAGGTCCTTGCTGATGTTCCTTGCGCAGGTTTGCTGCAGTCCCGTCCAGCACTTCAGGCTCTAGAGTCGAGCTGAAGTTTTTTCCCCATTCAATGTCCTAACACTTTACCACATAGCCAGTCCTTGGTGGCCATGCCCACTCCAACCGCATTGCCGGTCCCTCGTGGTCATGGCCACTGGCCAAATTGTCTGGGTCATGGCCATATACCTCAGTCACGAAAGGTATAGCACTATTATTTGTACCTACATTATGACCCTTTTCAAAAAATAAAACACAAACACATTTGCGAAACCATGCTTTCGGGTCCTTGCCGATGTTCCTTGCACAAGTTTGCTGAAAATCCATCCATGTTTTTTTTCTCAAAGTGTCAAAATGTACATACAAAATATAGTCATATATCTTAGCTCCCACTTTACAAAGTCCATTTAACCTTTGCACAAACATTAAAGGTTGGGTCTACAATCTTTTTGAAAACTTTTGTGCAGATTAGTCAAATGGCACCAAAGTTATAAGACATCTAAAAATGTTGAGACCCCCCCTTTGATTTTGACCCCTCTTGACAAAATCCCACAAACTTTGCAAAAACATTCAAAGTTGGGTCTTAATTCTTTTTGCAAACTCGTACGCAGATCCGACAAATGGCACCACATTTGTAGGCCGTTCAAACATTTTGGGACCCTCCGCTACATCTAATTTTGCCCCCTCTCAGGTAACAGGACCAGACTTTGCCGAACCATTTGGGGTTGGATCTAAAAGGATATTGCATAGTTGCATGCAGTTTCATTGAGTAGCGCCAAAGATATAAGCCATCCAAAAACTGCTTTTCACTGACCCTATAATGCAGAAATATGCATGCATATCCTCGAACCTTCGGCAAGTTCACAAGCATTCAATCACTGTCCCCGAACATCTGGGATGTTTGTGGACTTCGTAGAAGAAAACACACCACATTTTTACCTTTTTATGGCCATATCCCATCCCATCCACATCACCTCTCACCTGCCCAGAGATTGTTTAATTAGTTTCACAAGTATAATATTGTGTTGTTTAATATGTTTTACTGCGATGTTCGCAGACTACTGGGACAGTCTGCAAATCCAACATGGCATCTGTTTCAACATTTTTGACGCACCTCACTTTTTTAATTGACCAATATAGGATTTCTGCGAACATCACACAGCTCTCTGTTTGGTCCAGAGGTGTCTGCGGACAACGAACCAGGAAGTGAGTCTGCGGACTGGACACAGATATCACTTTTTATTAATCTACTTTTTGTCCATTTAAAAAGAAAATACTGATATCAAGATAGGACCAGAATACTCATGAAAGCCAGGTCCTGTGACGCTCTCACCCTCGGGGGTGCCCAGATATCTACCTTCCAAGACCTATCCTCTCTCACCCTGGCCCTACGCCGTCTCTGTAGCCCGCTAACGAAACGGCTGAAAGAACAAGGAACCAGATACAGGTCGGGATACCCCTTCTCCCTCACGTTCGAACACGGAAGTAGGAAGGTAATCCTCCGCTCCGAAGAAGACATCCATGAATGTATCGCGGACCTGCTCGGACCCGATCCTAGTGATGGAATGCAGGAAGAATCACTACAAAACAGAGCGAGAAGAGGACCCCAGGGCCCGAGAAGGACAAAAGTCAAAGGATCTAGAAAGTATAGGCGACCAAATTATACACCAGATAGTAACAAGTGACACGCTATACTCATGCTATACACAGGTCTCTCTTCGCAGCGATCGACGCCTGAACACCAAGCCCATGGAACTACTAGCATCTACAAGCTGTAAACAGTGACTCACCCTACATGGGTACACAACAGAACCGTCACCAGGAAAGCACAGGCAATCAGCTGGTGGAGATGAACTTTGGAACAGCAAGTACCAATACGCAAATTAAACCTCATTACTAGTTACCAATGTTTGTTATTGTGTTGATAAGAGCGAACTGCATAAGAAACGTAAGGGGGGGCTCAGAATGTTATGTAGATAATATTTGCGGTTGGGGTCATGTGGTTACGACCCTCACTCCTGGTCCGACAGTAGACCAGCTGCACGCATCTGGTCCCCATCGGACGCCGTTCAACTGGGACAGAGACCCCCATGAATAAAATGAGGGGCAAACAGTTAACACTGGGGAGGATGGGTATGAGGCCCAATACCCGGAGGGGGAGGGGAGGGGAATGGACACATCAAACTGTAAAACCTCCGTTAATCAAGAGCATTTATTTCATAACCCGCACTATGGCATTTTCTAGCATTGGGCAGTACGACGTCATGAGAGATCACCACGAACAAAACGATGGTCCACGGTCATAACGAAGCAAGTGGCAGGCATGGCATACTCAAAATTGGCACGTTGAATGTTAAGGGACTTAATTCCCCCACCAAACTGTCTCTGGTAGTCAGAGAGTTCAAGAGGGCAAAATTGGACGTCCTCTTCCTACAGGAAACCCAGTTCAGTAAAGGGGAAGAGAGAAGGATCCTGTACGCCAAGCTGGGCTCGGAATACTGGGGCTCCGGCCCACTGAAGAAAGCAGGAGTCGGCATCCTAGTTAACAAGATGATCCGTTTTGAACTCCTAAAGTCTTGGAGGGACGTGAGCGGCAGAGCATTGGTACTAGTGGGCAAGATACAAGGCACAGTCATCACCTTCGCCTCAGTGTACGCACCCAATACAGGGCAATCAAGATTCTTACAACAAATAATCCCGAAAGTCATGAACGAAGCAGAGGGTGAAGTAATATTGGGAGGAGACCTGAATACGTGGATGGACCCGAATCTAGATAGGCAATCAGGCCACTCTTACGCGACACCTTCATCGAGCACTGGACGCCCACCAGCCGCAGACATGATGGATGCCTACAACCTTACTGACGCATGGAAACATATGAACCCCAACCGACCTGGCTTCACTTTCTTTTCAACGCCGCATGCGACATTCTCCAGGATAGACTATATATATACCTAACCTCGCACCTCAAAGTGGCGATGTCTGAATCCACCATCACTCCCGTCACATGGTCGGACCACTATATGGTCACGGTCACTATAGACCAGATGGCCCTCCCCCAAAGGAATTCCAAATGGCGCTGCAATGAAACTCTCTTCAAGGATCCAATCTTTTGGGAACAGCTGGAGCAGGACATTATCCAATACTTTGAACACAACAACACGGGTGAAGTTTCCATGAACACAGTGTGGGAGGCAGGCAAAGCGACCTGGAGGGGGCTACTCATCAAAGAAGGAGCAGCAAAGAAAATAGAACGCCAACTGCTTGAAAGCAAGCTCCGAAGCGAAATCACCCAACTCGACCTCATGGCCCAAACGGCAGAACAAGATAGATCCCAGAAGATTAAACAGGCCAATGCCAAAAGGGAAGAACTACAACAATTGGAGGCTGACAGCATCGCTCGCAAGCTCCAATACTTGAAGCAAAAGCATTATGAACACGGAGACAAAGCAGGCGCCTTACTAGCCGCGAGGCTTCGCGGTCAACGGCAAGAACGATGGGTATCTACGATCCAAAACGAGGAGAACCCCAGCGATTCATACCCCCATAGCATCCCAGAAGCCTTTGCCGACTTCTATTAAAAATTATACAATGCACATGCTGCTCCGCACCCAGAAGTGATAAAAGACTACGTGGACAAAATACCACTACCTACTATCCCACCCGATACAGCACAAACCTTAGAAGCGCCCATCACAGGAGAAGAAATTGAAGAAGCAATCAAAAGACTCCCGACTGGGAAAGCCCCAGGGAACGACGGCTATACAGCAGGGTTCTATAAAACCTTCAAACAGGTCCTCCTACCATTCATGGTTGACCTCTTTAACAGCATCCTGCACTCCGGGGTAGCACCTGAATCCTTCTCAGAAGCACTAATAACAGTTATTCCCAAGGAGGGTAAGGACCCGAAGCAGTGCGCCTCCTACCGCCCAATATCCCTTTTAAATATTGACGCAAAAATCTACACGAGAGTTATCACTGCAAGGCTGGAGTCACACATGCCCTCCATAATTCATAATGACCAAGTGGGCTTTATCCTAGGCAGACAGGGTGCAGACTCCACCCGAAAGACTCTACACTTAATCCACGAGGCCCAAAAATCGTCGAACACATGTGCACTATTTTCAATCGATGCCGAGAAGGCGTTTGACAGAGTCGAATGGCATTTCCTGGAGGCCACGTGGCAGAAGATAGGCCTGGGCCCTACACTCCGCCGAGGGATCAAGGCAGTTTACACAACTCCGAGAGCATCGGTGTCAGTCAACTCCCAATTCTCCCGCTGGCTCTCTCTCAGTAGAGGAACGAGACAAGGTTGCCCTCTTTCAGCAATACTCTTTGCTCTGTCTTTGGAGCCTCTTGCCCTAATGCTCAGAGCAGACCCCGCAGTGGAGGGGATAAGGGTAAATGGCAGGGAATATAAACTAGCCCTATATGCGGACGATATCCTGCTCCACGTATCAAACCCAACGTCCTCAATCCCACGAGCAATCCACCTGATGGAGGAATATGGTACACTCTCGGGTTTTAAAATTAACGAAACCAAATCAATTCTTTTTCCACTTCATGACTTATCCCCAGAACAACAAACAGAACTTGAACACCTTGAACTGACCATCGGAGGTCCAACACTGCGATACCTAGGGATCAATTTAACACGCCACCTCGACACCCTCTACGAAGCAAACTTCCCCTCACTACTGGAAGCCCTCAAAGCTGATCTCAAGAAATGGAAACCACTGACCATCTCCTGGATGGGACGCCTAAATGCAATTAAAATGGTGACCCTCCCACGGTTCCTATACCCTTTTCAGGTCATGCCCATCACAATCCCAGAAAACCTCTTCAGACAAGTCAAGAAGGCTATACTAGACTTCCTATGGGATGGAAAGAAACCGAGGATCCCGTACGTTGTCTTAAAACTGCCAAAAGAACTAGGTGGAGTAGGCCTTCCGGACGTAGAATGCTATTACCAAGCCACGCAACACAGAATCCTGATCCCACACTTACGAGAAAGAAAGGACCTCCAATGGGTCCAGCTAGATAACGACATTCTAGCCAATGTAACTCTAGCAGAATGGTTATGGGTCCCCAGATTGAAACTCACGAGAAGACTGCGCGATCATCCGATATTGAGCACAATGTGGAACATATGGAAAAAGGGGAAAGCGATGTCCGGGGTCACCATGTGGCCTTGACCTCTGAGCCATTTCTGGTCCCCCAGGATCAGAGAAGAGATTCCGGAACACGCCAGATACCAAACATGGTTTGACGCCGGTCTTGAGAGAGTCGGTCAGCTGTGGAGAAATGGAAAATTCATCTCCATCACGGAACTAGAAGACGCCCTTCAAATCCACCCGATACCGATCTTTCTGTACTTGCGGTTGAAAGGAGTTTTATCCAGAAGAGAATGGCAGGCCACCACACAAAGAGAATTGACGCCCTTTGAGACGATTCTGGACACGTCCACCACCTCCAAAGGCCTAATAGCGCGCATGTACAGAGCCCTGATCACCAAAGATGATGCTCCAAACCTCCAGCTCAAAGCAAGATGGGAGAGAGATTTTGGCAGAGAATTTGACCAACAGGCTTGGAGCAAAATTTGCGAGACGCCATCCAAAATATCGATTGCAGCGCAGTATAAACTACATGCCATAAAATTGCTCCACAGGTGGCAGTATGACCCACACAGACTGTCTAAAATGTTCCAAACCTCCAGCCCAACATGCTGGCGACAATGTGGTATGGATGCCGACTACTGGCACATGTGGTGGGGTTGCTCCAAGGTACGCATCTACTGGGACGAGGTCCTGGGATGGATTAAGCAGCTCGATGGCATAGAGAGAGAACAGTCCCCCCTCCTGATTCTTTTTGGCCTGGAAGAAGAAGAAGAAGAAGAAGAAGAAGAGCTGATTAGAGTAAAAGGACTAGTATCCCCCCTGCTGCTCACGGCAAGGGCAGGCCTGGTAATAAAATGGAAATCACCACATCTCCCGGATAAAAAAGACTGGATACAGATTGCCCCAAACATATATACGATGGAGAAAATAACAGCAATACTCCACGAAAAGGCTGGACGGCATGAAGAAGCCTGGTGCGATTTTGTCGAGCAATTGAACACACCATCGCCCACGGACGAGTCGCCATAGCATATTACTGGAACTCAGCCCACCCCACTGAAAGCAGAACCTCACATGACCCACTGCCACCTACCCATACCTGCCACAGACCACATGGGAACCCCACGACTCAAGAATGACCAATGAAGAACGTCACATAGCCCACTATAGCTCAACACACTAATGCCATGAACTTGGAGGACCCAAGAGATCGGAGGAGGGGAGGGGGCATGGGGGAGGGGGCAAGGGTTGTTAATTTCACTATTTATTGGCATAACAAATGTTAATGGTGTTAAGTATTGTTAAGGTGGATCAGAGCAACTTCCTGATCTAACGGTTAATGTATAATTCATATCCGCCTGTTTGTTTATTTCCAATGGCAAAATCAATAAAACTCAAACTTAAAAAAAAGAAAAAAAAAGAAAATACTGGATGAATTTACACCGAATTTGCACAAGCACGCTTTCAGGACCAAGCTGCCGCTCCCTGCGCAAGTTTGGTGCAAATCCGTCCAGCAGTTAGGGCTGAAGGCACAAGCAACATCTTTTTTTCGATTATGTCTGAGGATTTTAAAGGTTTGGGACCCCCTCTATAATTTTGCCTCCGTCCTGACGAAACTGCACCAAACGTTGCATAATCATTCACAGGTGGCCATATACTTTGTTTTGCAAAGTTTGGAGAGTATTCATCGAACAGCGCCAAAGTTTTATGCTGCTCATAAAGTGGTCTTCCTATGAGTTGATCATCTTAACCCATAACTACACGGCCACTACCGCAGGCCATGTAAATATATTCATGAACATGTTAAAGAGGAAAAGCAAAGAACCAAGTCATAGTCCAGATTTTATGGACTTCCATGTTCACTCTTCATTAACCGACAATTCTAAGCTAATTAGAAAGTATTTCATCCATGCCACATCCAATATTAGAAACCCTTTAGCTCTGTTTGCTCTTTCAAGTAGTGGATGATTGCCTATTTTGGTGCAGTATTATGCTCTTCAAGTACTCCTTTGTTGTCCAACCATAACTTCACTACAAACAACCACAGCAACTCTCTTGACTGGGTTTTTCTTCTCCCAAATCTCTTATTCCCCCTCTTTTGTTCGTGCCTGCTACTAAACCTTCTGTCTTACACGTGTCTCTTTTGTTCCTACACTCTTCCTTACCACCTACTGACACTTTACCAAATGAAATTCAAGCTTGGTGACCTAGAATGCAAATCTATTGAAAAGGCAAACACAGACAGAGCTTCTGACCCATAAGACCCAACGAGACACTGTCCTGTACTGTGAATCAATCACACTAGCTTATAAATTCCACCTCTGAAGATGCAACAAGAGTAGCAAAAATCGAAAAACCTACACTATATTCCTCTGCTGCTGATGGTTTTCAAAATGTATTAATTTAGTTTGTTTCCATTAGTAATTGGTGTAAACTTCTAAATGTATTTAATTGCCAAATCCACAAGGTAATGGCTAATTATAGTTGACACATATTTAATGCACCACGAATTATCATAATTGACCATTCTGTAAATAAATCAAAATTATTTTCCGTACAATCTCAAAATGTTTCATTTGTGTAGCCAACCGGGTCACATTTAAAGAGGATATTCTTTATTAACTGGCTCCTAACAAGTCATTTTGTGCCAGCATCTTTAATAAATAACATGCAACATCAAGAAATAACATACATATATAGTCCTCCATTTGTTTGGGACGTAGACAAAACATTTCTTCCTCTAATTCCTTAATTTCCACTTGACGTCAGAGAGAGCAAAAATAGGTTGTACCCAATAATATATCAATCAACATGAAGGAATATTTGAGGGTGTCCTGTACTCTGTTTTGTATGAACATCACCAAAATCTATGGGCCTCATTACGACCCTGCCAGTCCAGAAAGAACGGTGGTGGTAAAACCGCTGCCACCGTTCTTTCCGGACCAGCTGATTAAGAGTCCTGCAGGCAGGGGGTGTCACTCCCGCCAGGTCTGACCTGGCGAATTTAACACCACCCGCCTGCAGGCGGATATGGAAACACCGGCTCTGTCAAAGATGGAAACAGTGTTTCCATGGTCCCCATTCTCATGGAGTCCTAATGGACTCCATGGTAATGGGGACTTAAAGAATTCAAGTAGTGGATGATTGCTAGGCCTGACCTGGCGGGTTTAACACCACCCACCTGCAGGCGGACATGTAAACACCGGCTCTATCAAAGATGGAACCGGTGTTTCCATGGTCCCCATCCCTATGGGACTCCATGGGAATGGGGACTTACAGAATTCCACCTCAGTTACCGCTGGACTCGTAATGAGGCCCTATGTCTTCCTATTTAACTAACTAAAAGCAAGATACTGGGTTATACGTTCCTAATGTAAAATAAATCTAACAATATTTTCTTTCAGAAATGTATATTCCAATATGTGTATTTTGATTAATACAAATTAAAATGGTATAAGTAGTAAGATGAACAATAATGATTAAACTCTTCAGACCTGCCAGCAGTATAACTCACATATACCGTATCATTAAAACAATTTTTGCAATAATATTTTAGTTATCACAACCATTCTAACGTTCAAGCTGGTGCCTTCTCTCTGTCTTAACCCTGCCCACAACCCTTGATCTCCACTGTGATCTGACAGTTGTCCCTCTTTTCTTGTTTCCTATCTGTAATCACTTCTACCTTTTTCCATTGCTTTGACATCTGGTAAATCACACAATTACTCCAAACAATTTTTCTGTTATTAACTGTTATGGTTGCAACATCTACTTAACCATCCAAGCCAAATATGCCTCCCCCTGATATCAACGCAATCTCTTCACTCCCCCACCACACTGATATGAATTCTCTTCTGAAATCACCAAAAAGCCCCTGCACTCGTTCACTCTGACTGCCCAGAAGAACTGGTCTGGAAATCCATTCTACATGGTCGACAAATAAGACCCAGGTGCTCTTAATATGCTCATTCATGCCCCTCTGTTTAACCTTTCCCTTTCCAATGGAACATTCCTACTGTGATGCTGGAAATGCATCGGAGGGACAGGGCCTCCGTATCCTTGTCCTTTGCTTCTTTTTATCGTGTGTCCTGTCGTGTTTTCCACGCAGGAGTTCATCTGGGACTCGTGGCGGTGCAGCTCTCTTTTGGTTTGGTGTGCAGACCCATGGGATACCCTTATGGCACCCATGAGTGGGGGGTACAACCCTGTGCCCCTAGTGTATGTTTTTGGGCACCTGTGTGTGACCCACAGAGCAGGGTATGGGCTGGTGGCAGCTCCATGCTGAATTTGACAGGTGCTCTGAGTATCCTCCATTTTGGTATACCCAGGCCCTGCCATTGGAATCAGTTGATTCCTGATAGGAAACAAGATGGCCCCTGTGGGCTCTTGCTTTCTATTGCCTGTTACTTTGTTTTCCCAAAGTCCTGGGAAGCCCTGACTCTGTCCCTTCCCCCTGACCGGCTGTTGGGTGGAAGATCCATATATGGTGTTGTTGTAAAGGCCAGGCCAGACTGGCTGGAGCCTTCCCAGTGACTGTATGTTGTGGGTACACCCTGTGGGTGGGACCTGGGTAAATGGAGTGTGTGACGAATACGCATTCTATGTTGTGGGTGTCTAGTATCTGGTGTTTGACACAATGACTGAGACAGTCCTGCCCGAAACCGGTATGAATGCAGTGTGGAGTGTTGAATGGCTGGGTACTTGTCCCAAAACACATAACTTGTTGTGAGTGTCTGGAGAGAAGTGAATGGCCTGAATGCACTGTGTGCCTGATTGGCTGCCTGCCTGCCTGAATGCCCTTCACCGTGATTGGATGCTTGAGTCTGACCCAGCGGAATGAATGGGAGATCAACAGTATATCTGGGGACCTCTCACTGCTAGGAATCGTGTTCAGAAGCTGAAGTCCAATACGACGAGTAACTGGAGTAACTGAAGCTTGACCTTGAAGCCCTGCTGGACGAGAAGAATTGCTGTTGCTCTCCTTCACAATCTGAAAGCTGCTGTCTCCCCAAGGACTGACCCAGAGAGGACCTGGTAAGGCGCCCTCTTCCCGAGCTACGAGGGACCATCGTGCACCAGGTGATCTTTGCCAAAGCTCCCTGGTAGACAGACCTTTGACAGGCTGCCGACCCGAGACGGGGACTGCAGCGCAATCCCAAGGAGAAGCGCCCGGACTGTTGTCCGCCACTGTCGACGACCACCGTTGCCAACTGGAGCCGCCGTGTACCTGTTTGCCTAAGAACTTCATTTGATCCAAGGACGCTCTCATCTGCATCGCCGCCCGCTTTATCCCGCTGGAGAAGGCCCGACCGTTGACACGCCGAGGAGCATCCGCCGGTGGGTTTCCCGCCACCTAAAGACCACAGGGACGCCGACCACTCGACGCCGTTGCTGGGCCACAGTTCTTCAACATCTCTTTGCAGTCCAGAACTACCATCACCGAGGTGCCCTGCACGCCACTTCCTTGCAGGACACCAACGCTCCGTCGTCAACGAGCACCGCTAGGAACGAAGCTGCCACTTCACCGCCTTAGTTCACCCTGTTCGACAACCCGTGACTCCTGCCTTAAAGGGAGGGCACTTAAGAAGGGCCGTCTATTCCCCGACGATGAATGCTACAATTCCAGTTTCATTGGGGCTGTAGAACTATTGTAGAGGGAAATAAGACTCGTAGAACAATATATGGACTGGGCTTGTGATACATCTTTGCTTTACAGGTTGCCCAGGTGGGGGGATCTCCACACAGAATTGTGCCTAGTTCGTAAAGGCCAGTATTCTGCCAATTGTTCAACCATCTTTCTTTCCTTCCCCTCTCTACTGCTGGTTTCCTCTTTATTGATCTGTGTGGCATTTTGACAGTATAGTTGATGCACTTTAATGAGATCTGATAATAATTGTGGTACCACTTTAGAACTGTATGTTTACCATTATTGATTTTCTGAGCACAAAGGGAGTTATTGTAATAGTGTACATTATCTTGAATATTAATTATATAAAGACTGTGTTTTAACTAATACAGTGTGTGGACATTCGTTTGTGGTGGCTTGGGGACTACACTGTACTTAAGAACCAGTCTGCATCACCTCCTGAGAAGCTAGGCCTTGATTGCTCGACCATAGCTACCGAATTTAGACTCTTGGCTGGGGTCCTCTGTGCCTGTCCTCTACCATATAGAGAGCAGAAGTAGAGACACCCTCCTCCAGTCTTTACACCTAGCATGCTTTAAGTTGTCAAATACTGAACCCAACCGGAGGAAAGCTTCAGTCCGCCCTATGAACTCAGCCAACTGTCAGCCTTTTCCCCAGTCTAAAGTACTAGCCTGCATAGCCCTTTCTCTGCTGATCCTCTCAAGTGTCCAGACTGTCATGGAAAACATACAATATTTACCACATCCCCTAGACCTTAAGGTTGCATAGATGCCACCCAATATTTATGTATGCATCCTAATGTTAAATTGGGCCCATTATTTTGGACATGTATATTTCATCTACGACCAGTAAGAGGGTTAATGTGCAATCACATCTTAGCCTATTTACAAACAAAAAAATGTACTATATGACCATCTACAATAGGTGACATATCACCATAGTGTTTGAAACATGCCTTTCTTCGCAATAGTGCCAGATATTGACCATATTACATATAGATTGGATATTGGTTAAAGTGTTAAAATGAACATAAAACTATTAAAAAATTATAGGTAAGGGGAAAGACAGGGGCTGGAGGCACATGGAGGACGCTTTACAGTAATTATATGGTTATAACCGCCACTTTTGGGCTGCATTTTTTACAAGGTTTGCACCAAAGCCTATATACCATGTCACTTCTCCAATGTGAAGAAACGTGGGTCACTCAATAGAAATGAATGTCACCCACATCTCTGAATTCCTCACTAATGCTCAAGACTCAAAACCATCATTCATCCTCAACCCCTCTGAGTATATATCCTGACTAACCTGTGTCTCCTCTACAGGTTGTGTCCCCTGGACATTCAGGATGCTACCCTTGATTGAATCCTCAACTATTTGTTTAATCAAACCTTTCCCACCACTTGGAGCAATGGTACCATCTCTACTCCTGAAACACAATCAAGGAAAAACAATTGTGAGACCTGTATCCCATCCTCTTCACACCTTACACCTCCTCCCATGGAAAAGTGATCTCCTCATTCGTGTCCCAATCATTTACTTACTGATGACACCTACATCTTCTTTCCCTTCCCCTCCTTCACTCTAGTGTATCCATTTATATTTCCAACAGATTTTTTTTAGTATTTAACAGTGGATAGCACTTTGCTCTTTGATGCTTTTCTAAAACTAGAGGGATCTTCCCCTCCTCACCGAATGTCTCTCTTCCCTTCACACATCTTTTCCCCTTGGTCACCTCAACCCTTCCCGAAAGCTTGCAACCTTAGGATTATTTTTGACAGCAACCACAACATCCACATTTTAATAACTTCAACTGATGGAGTGGTCTACTTCTCTAGGATCCACCTACAATGCCCCCTCACTCCTTCTGTAGCCTAAATAAACTTAGGAACTTTGCCACCCATGCTCTCTTTAACCTCCCCTATTTTTCTCCCCCTGCAACACATCACCTCCATGTTGGACTCCACTCTTCAAATTCCTACTTGTAGCAAGAAATCAATACATTCCCTGCCCATGTTCCTAACTATGTTTCCAGTTACTCTCCTCCACACACAGTGCTTTCTCCTGTGATCCTTATTAATGAGTGCAGTCCAGGAGGGTACCTTTGCAGCCCGAGAGGTATGGGACTTATTTATTACAGTCAGAGAAACCTCAGAGTGGTCCTGACAGATAGAAGGGTTCTCAACATGCACTCATTCAGCTTTCCCTATTTAATTGGGTTTCACCTTATTTTCTATTCCCCTCTGTATTACTATATATGCTTTCTTTTATATTCCCCAAGCTAATCAGTATCCAAGAACTATTGGTGCTTGGAGGCCCTTCCCTTTGGTGGTATCCTCCTATCGGACTCAAGGGGGTCATTACGACCCTGGCGATAAGGGTTTTACGGCGCCGTAAAAGGTGTTGGCGCCGTCAAACCCTTAACGCCTGATTACGAGGTCCCTTTGCGGGACCCGACCTTAACGGCTGGTTAAGGCAAATTGCGGTACCGTACTTGGCGCCTTCCCCAGTCCCATTGAGCCCTATGCGGCGAAAATGGGAATGGGGAAGGGCCATGGTGAAATGGGGAAATAACCTTGGAATGGGTGGGTATTTCCCCATTCCGCCATGGTGGATACCGGCATGGACCATGGTGCTAATAGCACCATGGTCCTCCGCCTGGGTCGTAATGAGGCCCAAAAGATTTAACCAAACCTTGCAGTACTACCAGCCTATCTAATCCCTAGTGCCAATACTTTGCCAGATTTATTTCAGGGTAGAAAAAAGACATGATTAAAAGAACCACTTCTATGAAATAGATCATCACACAACCAATTCAAGATACCCAGCCCAAAATCTTCATCCCATCTTAGCATATCCCCTAAAATCACCCCTCCACCAGCCCCCTTATCCTCCTCTAGAAACCCCTGTTGGAGATTTTTCAAAAGGTTCCACTACCTTTTGTTTGAGCGCTCTCAGGGATCTTTAGGAGGAGGCCTTCAGGGTCCAGTGGCATGTTGTGTGACAAGTCCCAGTTGCGTACGCCATCTCGCAAAGTAAAAAATGGAGACGCCCAGTTAACTCAAATGAAAATGGACAAGTCAGGTCCTGTTTATTTAGCTTGTAAACTAAAATCTGACAGTATTCCATCCTAGCCCTCCACCTGAGCCAAGCCGCCTTCCACCTCACCTGCTCTTATACAATAACGTGGTTTGTCCCCACAGTTATCATGACACATCCACTTGATGTCTCCCTCCCCCTTTTAGAACAATGGGCTCATTTACAATGGTTCTTAGTCCGCCCTCTATTTCAGTAACTCATCGGTGGTCAAGTGTCAAACTATTCCAGGTCAATCAACTCCATCTGATGCAGCCTTCACCTACTAAACCAGAGAGTCTAAGAAAGTGCTGATCTTTGCACACTATACAAGCGCATGCCGCATCAATGGACTTTCACTGACAAGTATTGGGTTTAGCCAGAAAATGAGTGAGTATCTTAACAATTGTCCACTACAATTTAAAGAACAAATAAATCTCGTGTTCTAATAAGTACTCCACATCATGCATTTATACCATTACCTCAGACATTGAACCATGGTAGAAATCTCATCATCCCACCATATTCATTTGCTTCTATTCTTTGGCGCTGCAGACAACATGACGTCACCTATGTACAATTGTGTCATGGCCCCGGGGCTCATTCACAAGGGTAACAACTTCTTTATTCAGTATAACACAGACAACAGCCCCAGCACAATGGTCCCACCATCTCATTTCATCTCCAGAGGTCTCCTCCTACTTGGAGAATATGGTGCTCGAGAAATGTTGTCCCTCATGTCATTATGTAATGCTTATTGCAGGAAGAATATGAAGGTCAAAGGAAAGCTACAACTATACATGAAGGCAATTTAGTACAACATGACCTACTATGACTTTGCATGTAACACTCCACCATCCTCCTGCTCTCCACCCACACTGCAATTCCTCTGGAGCCTCCCCCTTGAGCTGGTGGAACTTGCTGCACCCGTTTATGAAGAATGTATTCATAATACAGGCCTTCACAATAGACTGCACTCCCAAACACTACTTTCCCTTTGTTGGGGCACATACATATATGTATAATATACTGCAAATCACTATGCACTCAGTCTATCTTTTCCTCCGTCCATATTCCCCATTATTATACCCCTGTCCTGGGCCTCTACCAATGACCCATACAGACAACACGGAAGCCGTGTTCACATTCAACCTTCTCTTTATTTCCCTTCTGCATTCTGCCTATCGTTCCCCACCGTCCCTCCCCTTCCTCCTGCCTCCCGTTCCTTCCCATTGTCCTGGGTCCTCCCTCCCTTGGAGGAGACTCGTCCAGTTTCCCTGGTAACACCTCCCCCCACTTAACATGAGACTTCCTGGGCTACATTGTGCAATGAGCCGTTGAGGTCTCCCTATGGTCCTATGAGGCCTGCCAGGTGACTCACGGGTCTCTGGATGTCGATGAGGGCACGCGCTAGTGCTGTCCAAGGACTGAGACAGCTGCGCCCTCTGTCTTGGCTCGGTATGGCTTGGCTCGGTACCATATGGATGGCAGCGGGTAATCTGTGGTCTCCGTGAGTTGGGTCCCGGTGGGACTGTCCTTTTGGCCGCAGCGGCTGTGCTGTTCCCCACTGGAATACGTGGGCTTGGGACTTGCCCAGGGGGATGCTTCCTCTATGGTTTGATATAGTTGTTCGTTCATGATGTTGACTGTAGCCTCCGTGTTCACAACGAACGGCATGTGCGTTTTTCCAATCTGGACCATGAACTTGGGTGCCCAGGTGTCATCTGAGGTGGTGCTAATCAGTCTCCCGTATTCTCCCTTGTACCCGTCATGGGAGTGGTAGTGGTCTCCCCACCCCCTGTTTTGGCATCTTGTAAGGCTCTGGATGTTTCGATGACACACGATCGTCTCGCAGGACGGGCTGAGAGCGTGTGCTGTACTCCTGATCAGGTCCGTACCTCCCTTGGTGACTTAACTCTGGGTAGAGTAGGTGCTCGTGCATACGTGGGCTGGCTGGATAGTTGTATGCTTTGGAGGGACCTGGGTGGGTCAATGTTCATGGCCTTGATGGCCCTCATGACGTCTGGCTGTGTCGCTGGTGGCATCAGGTACCTCTCTTGCGGCGGAGTTTCCTGGTCCCTTCCGTGTGTTGGCCGGTCGTTGGGCCCTCTTGTTTGTTCTGGTCGTCAGGTCGGGCTCGGTGGGGGTGCAGGCAGTCTCTCTTTGCACATCAACTGGAAGTGGTTTTCTTGGCCACATCATAGGCATCTCTGTCCGATGGCCGGGCATGGTTGTCTGTGTGGGAACTCAAATCTGCACCTGTAGCATTGTCTTTCGTTTAGGGTTTGGTGCTGTGGGATTCTGAGTCCATGTCTTCTCCAGGGTCCTGTATTCCTGGTGTACTCCGGCTGTCCTACTGTCAGGGCTGCAATGGTGTCCTGCTTTTTGGGGTTTTCAATGGCAGCTGGCTGTGTGTCCCCTTGCTCGTACATTCTTGCTAGGTAAAATATTTCTTGCAAGGACTGGGGCTTTAAGTAGGTGCTTCTGAGCATCGACAAGTGGCACCCTTCTATGAACCTCAGCCGTATTGCCTCATCATCATTGAACTTGGCGAAGTCGCACCACCTGATTGTCCTCTGGAGACAGATGACAAACTCTCCTATGGACTCATGTGGAAGCTGCGCACGTTGATTGAATGCGTAGTGTTCATAGTCTTTGTTGGGGGGTAATATCAGCTTGTTGTTGACTGCAGCGAGAAGGCGTTGGTATGTGCTTCTTTCTTGTGTGGAGATTGTTTTTATGACCCCTTTGATTTCTTTGCCTGCCAGGTTGGCGAATATGTCCCCCTTGTTTGGCAGGTCGTGGTCTCCTACTGCCCGCGTGAAGTCCTCAAATTCTTCGACCCATTCTTCCCACCTTTGGCGTTGGTCGTGGTGCGGTTGAAGGGTAAACGGGTTGGGTCGACGAAGAAACTTGGCGCGGGAGGCGGGATCTAAAATTGCAAGGTCACATGCTCCTGCGTCGGCAGCTTGTTGTGCTTGGTCTACCATCTTGTTGA
The DNA here is from genome assembly GCF_040938575.1 of Ambystoma mexicanum. Lineage (NCBI taxonomy): Eukaryota > Metazoa > Chordata > Amphibia > Caudata > Ambystomatidae > Ambystoma > Ambystoma mexicanum. Next base: position 530,004,951 of record NC_090925.1, on the reverse strand, counting down.
GGCCTTTCTGTTTCTGGTCTTGGGTGTTGTGTGTTGGCGGGCATGTGTGCCTCGCAGGTGTGTTGACCTGTCGTTGGTCTCCTATGGCCGCGTCCTCCACTTGGCATTCAGTGCTGCTGTCAGCGTGGGTGTTGCTCTTGAGTTCCCAGTTTGTGGGTGGGTCAGGTTCCGGGATTTCCTTCGTGGTGTGGTGGGGCTTTTGGTAGTGGGGGGCCACAGTTTGGGCTTTGTTGGGACGTGGCATGCGGCAGCGTTAGCTTGTGGGCTTGTGGCGTCTTCCCTCGGTTGTAGGTGTGGGGCTCTGCCCGATTTGCAAACCGTTGGCTGTTTGGTTTGCTCGTGGTGCTGTTTGAAAGGCGGAGTTGTATTATGCAGTGCGTCATGCGCTGCAGCTGCGTGTGACCTCTGTGTAACAGTGGTATGGTGAACGGGTGTGTCCCTATTTCCTCTCTGTTGCAGTTTTTGTTTTGCGTTTCCTGCTGCGCTCGTGGTATGGGGGAGCTGGATTGCTACTTTGCCCCCTTGTTTAAACTTCCCGCTATGATCGTGGGCATGATTTGCTGGTTTCCCCTTGCGGTGGAGTTCCGATCCTCCTTACCGTCTGTCGCTTCATAGCTGGTGCGCATTGTGCACACGCACCGGCTGTGGCACAGTCACTGTTCCTCCAGCAGTGGGTGTGTGGGCTGGATCCTAGTCTGCTTTGCTTTGCTGGGCTCACTGCACTCCATGGCGGGGACAGTTATGTGCCATGCTGTACCTGCTGTGTGGGCTATTGGGGGTTCAGTGCCTCACGTGTATAGTAGGGCGTTGGCACCCCTTTCATTAGTGGTTAGGGGATATATATGTGGGCCGGGTGCCATTGTGCCACGTGTTGTGGCTGCAGTTGTCTCTGATGGGTCTTTGATTACGGCCCGTGCGGGCCTGCTTCTCCAGGCGGTGGGGGAGGGGCTCAGAGTCTCCTTACTGGCGGCCTGCCTGGCCTCTGTGCTGCTCCTCCTCTGCTGGGCTGCTGTTTGAAGTTTGCGCTCGTCTTCTGCGTGGCTCCTCCCCTGTTGGACCACTGTTCCCGCTGGCTGCTCGTGTCGGCTCTTCCAGTACCTCCGGCACCTCTGGGTTCCGTCTCGGTGCTGCTGGGCTCCACACGCGACGCGCCTTCCGGGCGTGTCCCGCTGGGCTCACCTCCTCTGTCCTGCTACTGGGCTCTTCACCCGATGCTGGTGGTCTCCGTGGCACAGGGTCCACTCCAGTTGTCGTTCTCTCCTATGTGTGTCCCGCTGGGCTCACCGCCTCTTTCCTGCTGCTGGGCTCTTCACCCGACGCTGGTGGTCTCCGCGACACATGGTCCGCTCCAGTTGTTGTTCTGTTGCATGCTCCGTGTGGCACTGCCCTGCTGGGCTCCTCACCCCCGTCTAACTGCTGGGTCCACTTTACCTAACGTACTGCTGCATACTGCTGCACGGCGCGGGCGCTCGATGCTTCGTCGCCAGTTGTTATACCCCTTTCCTGGGCCTTTACCAATGACCCATACAGATGACACGGGAGCCTTGTTCATGTTTAACCTTTTCTTTATTTACCTTCTGCATTCTGCCCGTCCTTCCCCACTATCCCTCCCCTTCCTCCTGCCTCCCGTTCCCTCCCATTGTCCTGCCCCCCCACCCCCTTTGGAGAAAGCTCATCCAGTTTCCCTGGTGACACCCATTTCTCTCCACAATATTCTGCTTATTGTTCTACCATATTGAATTGTCTCATGACTGTAAGGCACTCTGACACGGGAGGGCTCCACCTACTGTTGTTACTCTTGGACAAGCCTTCTACTTTGCTATTTCAAATAAATACCCATGAACAAATAAAGTTATTGTCCTGCCGATATGAAAAGCACTATTAGTTCTGGATGTCAACAACAATGGTGTTTTAGTGGGGATCCATAGGTAATTAAATCAGACTGCCAACAGTTGAGAATCTCCTGCTTTTCTAGATGATCCAGAAGATCTCGCCATTGCATGTGCTGCATAGGGATATCAACGCTAAGGAGCAGATTAGTATGAACCATCAAGTTGTCCGTTTTTTGTGGTTAGGGTTCACGATTTCAGCTCTCACTGGTGCAACGAGAAAGCTCTCCATCAACAAGAGATTGGCCAACCAGCAGACATAAAAACGATTGGTAACCAACCAAATGACCTTTATTTCGGTGAGCTTTCTATAAAGCAATCAGGCCTTTGGGTCTCAAATAAACGGATTCCTTTGAGAAATGCAATCACCTTTGCACACAGGATCAACAACATAGTGGGTTGTACAGTATGAACAGTGTGTATGAACTTGCAGAACACTACATCTGAAGTTGCAGAAGACTAGGTTTGTAGCACATGCCGTAGTATATTAAAAACCATGTCCACTGATTCCATACTGATGCCTCTTGGACGCTTTACTTGCCGTTTGACGTTTCTTTGTTGGGCAAAGGTGTGTTTACATTAACATGTCTGCAATGAAATAGCGAGTAGAGAAGGTCACTACTGTAATCCCCAGAGTTACTTGACAGTATCAAATATTACCAAAACATAAAAGTAAGTAACTGAGAGGAACATAACTAGTCTCTATGGTATGCTATGGTCTCAAAAGGACTTTTGTTCAAGTGTTCCTTGTCAACTGAAGTGTTAGACAGGGCTGTGCTTTTTCTCCATTGTTCATTAACCTCCAAATAGGTGAGGTTGCTGACTTCCATCATCGAGTGGCAGATCATCGAGTGGCCATTTTCAATGGAGACAAAATACCAGCTTTTTGGGGATGACTTTGTCTTGCATGCAAAGACTCAAGGTGTCTTTGAAGCACTTTTGGCCACCCTTGAATCATTTCTTTCTCCAAAAACGGAATTATAAATTACCAGCGCGAAGTAAAATGTCATGCAAACGTGCAGGGTACCAAGAGTGAAAACAACATAAGTGATTGTAGACGAGCCATTGCATGAGGTGACCGAGTATTGTAATCTGGGCATTCTATCTACATCCTCCAACTCATGGTCTAGCCATGCAACCAACATGGCCCCGTAATCAGGTTTCCAAAGTAGTTTGTTTTTCAATATAAAATAATGACGAAGTCTAGTCAAATAGGCGATTCACGTTTATCACAAGTAGGCAGTTTCCAGTGCCCTCTACAGTGATGGTTTGTGGGGTGTAAAGCAGCCCCGGGCTAGCTCTGAGGTGGTGCCAAAAAACTGTTACCTCAGAAAGCTCCTGGCGGTTCCTATCCTCACCCCAATATTTGTGCCAAGAGGAGAAGCGAGGATTGTGAATTAGCAGAAGACTCTTTTTCTTAGCCCAGTCTGCTTCGATCCTGCACTTGGCCCATTTCCCGCGCAAATGTAAATAGGCAGGTAATGAGAAGCAGCCCAAGGCACGAGGCGGTCTTTAAATGCCCCTGGCGGAATCATTTGCAAGGGAGCACTCACCAACTCGACCTCTGTCTAGAGTGCTTGATTCCTGAATTCATTATTAACATTACTAGCATTGCAAAAGTGATGATCCCGGCTAACACACAAGAATTGTGTTTCCAGATGTTGCTATTGAAGGACCCTGCAAGCCTGGTGGATTTCATTAATTTTGATGCAAAGAACATCTTTAACTTTGGGTCTCATTTAGCAAACTGCCTCCCAAACATAGAAGGTCCTTATTTCCATGGGTTTGCTTTATCTAGCTTGCATCTGCCAGACATGTAGGGCTCTGGTCTGCCAAACTCATAAGAGGGTTCATGCCCATGTTGCAATTTCAAAGCGGAAAACAAAATCATGTTTGTCTCTGTTTTGCACTTGTGGCAGCAGATTGAAGAACAATTGGCTAGAATATATTTTTAGGAAACATGGGATATGTTCTACAAATGAAGCAATGGCGCTGTCTATTAAGCCATAAACTGAAACACTGGGCCTGATTCACAAACTTTTTTCAATGAGGTGCGTCCATTTCAAAACACTTTGTGAAAGGTGGTTCCTGCACTTGGGCCAATATGTCCAATGTCAGTTATAGTTGTGTATATGGTGTACCCTTTTGTAGCATTTTACATTTTTGTATGTCGGTTACTGTTTTTTAGTTGTTGATTTTTCTAAAAGAAAATCAGTACAATTAAATTGATAGGATTGAGTGACAGAGTGAGTTATAAAAATAATAAAGACATTTAATTTAAAAAAAAAAGACATGAGATAATAAGTGTGAGACATAAACAAAAATTGTGTAATGAGAATGTCGATATGCTTGACAGTTAGGATTCATGCGCGTATCACGTGTTTCCTATGTCTGCAGATGATGATGTCTTCCTTGACGATGAAGCGGAAAGGCAAGAATATGTGCTCAACGACAATGGAATGATTTTCTTTGGACAAGAAGACTTTATACTAAACGAGGGATGGAACTTTGGCCAGGTAAATAAATGCCAAAGGGTACGTACTACAGGTAGGGGGTTATTTACCATACCCAAAGCTCCATTACACCCTACTTAACCAGTAACTCCAATTTCAATTAGCCAATAGCCTTACATGTGTACCTCTGTATTCAACATGCACAATCAAAACTCTACCAACTGCAACCTTGTCAAATTGTCTAGATTACATTGACAACTTACAAATATGAACAAATGTCTTTCTTTGGTAAAAATGTTTTTTTTATAAATGAGTAGCACCATAACAAAAGTAGTGTTAGAGACACCAGTCCATACATATAGAAGTGAAAAAAATATCCTGCACTTAGTTAACTGCATCTACGGTGCATCTCCTCCTAGGAAGTCATACTAGGTGCACCAGACACTTTTACACCAATGGTATTGGTCATTGTAGTCCTGATTGGCTGCTTTGGGATATCTACAATATTATTGGTTGTACACTGTAAAATCAAGAGAATGAGCAATGAGGATACTCCAGTAGTGTCCCAGACCTGGCAGAGGGGAAGGGAGAGATAGCACTATCTGGAGAAGGGAGATTTTGTTGACATCATGGCCCTTGTTTCTTTTGCAGTTTGAAGAAAGCATTTTAAGTATATGTCTGGCCATCCTGGATAAGAACCTGAAC